>NC_045476.1:108786876-109101931 GCF_009650955.1 Corvus moneduloides | reverse complement strand
ATGCTCATTCGTGCTAGTGCCTTTTCTCCAGATGTTGCTGGTTTACAGTTTGATATATATCTACAGAATAACTAGTTACTCAAATTTCCAATGAATGTGCCTCTTTCAGCCTAATTCCACAATCTTAAATATATGTACAGCTTTAAGCAAAGCTAGCAAGAAGTCTATGCAGTAACAACCAAGTTTTCAGATGTGCTAGTACCTCTTACTGATTTAAACAGAATGATGTTGTATACTTCTCTGGTTAGACTTTTCAAACATGGAAATTGCAGAGAAACACTTCCATGCTTTTCTGAAATTTATTCATTACCAAAGGTCCTTTTGAACACGACATTTTTTTATCAGACAGCTCTATTATTTATGTTTTCTAGAACACCATCATGATTTTGATGCTGCATATTTTGGGTTATGTAAACTAAACAAAGCTGAAACAAAAGTAAAGAATTAACCCTCAGTTAAGCAAATAGGACAAGCAGAAAAAAGAGTAAACTGAAGAGGAACCAAAGTACACACAGGGGAACTGGCCTGATTATAAGCCTTGAACAGTACTGAGGAAATTCCTGCAGATGCCTCTACGGAAAGAGTCTATTAATAGTGTGTTCCTCAAAAAACCCCTTGGTTTAGATGGGACCTCAGGATAGGGAGCCAGGACAGTCTATTCCCTTTGAATTGTCTCTGATGAACACTGAGTGCAGCAGGAAAAAACTTGGAGCCTAGAATATCTGAGATGTTTTCTTCACCTTGTGGCCAGCTTCTGACACCTCGGGCAAGTCACTTAATTTTTGTGTACCCCTAAATTAAATAATGCTACTATTACTGACCTAGGGCCAGTTTTCAGAGCTGACCCTTGAAGTTTGTAAAGTGCTTTAAAATCTTTTGATGGAGCCTATTAAAATAATAGAAATTTTAAATACTTAGGGTCTAATTCTGACCCTCTTTTCATTGGTAAATAGAATCTCCCACAAAAATTCCACTGTTGCACATTCTTAAGCTTTCATTGAGAGTATTTTTGTCCAAACTCCTTCTCTTGGAGTCCTGTGACTTCAAGAGATTCTCACAAAAGGATTTTGCAGAGAAAGATTTGAGCAAGTGACTAGAGTGTACTGCTTTGATTGAAAAAGCAGGCAAATTCAATGCACCACAAAAGTGCAGGTGCCTACCAAAGCGTCCACTGTTAATAAAGGGTGTGCCATGACTGCTGAGTTTGGATGCCTGATTGATCCTGGTGTCACAAATCTTTGGGGTCCAGCTGAGGTCAGTGGGGTTGCTTCAAGGAGTAACTGCTCACCAGTGAAAGCAAAGCATTCAGAGTCTTGCCTCAGAGGCCTTGCGTATTTTCAGTAAAAACATTAAACTGAATTTGAAATCAACTCAGTATTTAATCCATTCTAATGTGAACAGAAACTAACTGGGAGTCAGAATTTAGAGGATCAGGAACACATTGCATTAACTTCTCTTTATTACCTGAATTTTATGTGACCTATATCTCAATATCACAGTAATAGTAAAATTATTCCAGTTTTTTAGCATCAGTATAATCTTTATTATGTGTACCAATTAAAATATTGCTGATCTTTCTGCCATTAGTAGTTGTTTATATTTATGATGAGTAATTTGAGTTGCATTCATTTCTTTCCTTTTCAAAATCTTAAAGCTTGAATTTGGTGTAATTTACCACTGCACTGAAGAACGATTATACACTGGTAGAAGAGGTCAAGGGGCATTTTGTAATGACAAAAGGCTTCAGGTATCAAAAGAGACAGGTTGGTCTAGATTTTGTTAGAACTCTAAAAGGAATATGTTAATTTTGTTTCAGAGTTGTTGCAAATCATCATTAGGATAATGAACATCATTATCCTGATGGAAAGTATTTCACCTGCATGATAATTTTGTTGTTTCGTGTTTGTTTTTTCCTGAAAAACCACAACTTTCCTCCTTTTATTTTTAAAATATACATCTGACTATGAACTATTTAAATAATCCTAAATTATTTTGCTTCGCAACCATTGTTTAAAATAAGGAAGAACGTGTAGATTCACCAGTTTCATTCCAGCTGAGCACTGCCATAACTTTTTATAAGCAAGATGCAATGGGAATGGTGAATCAAATTCAGAGTACTATGGTGGCTGCTGTTCACTTATTTTCCAATGAACTTGTATGTCACAGAGTGTATGATGTCTGTAGGCATATGTGCTAACAGTGAATTAAAGGATGCATGCTTCATTAGGGGTTCTTTGACAGCTTGCTCTGGTGTGTGAGGTATGTTTCGATGTACAAGTAGCCAGCAACACTTTGTCAATGCTTTATTGGAACTCTTTTATCAGTAAACCAAGTCATAGATCTGTCTGTTTACCTAATGGTTATAGAAAACAATAATTTTGTATTATTTAGAGAAGTTTTCTTTTAGTTAATTAAAATGCAGAGGAGAGCATAGCACTCAGTTGTTGGTGGAAGCAGACATATGCCAAAAATGTGCACCACTGTACACAGGAGGTAGTAAAAATTTCACCCCAAGGAGAGATTTAATGAGCTCAAAACACAGTAAATTCAAGCAACTTGACATACAGATTTCTTTAGTGCCTCAAGAAGACCCTGCATCAAAATCTCCCTGAAATTTAGAAAGTTTGGCTATACAGCTAAGTTATTAGTGAGCTGGGATCTACCTATTTGGAGAGATGGATTGTAAAGTCAGTGACTAAGATTTTAATCATTGATTATACATCACATTTTTCTCAGTGTTCAAATATCTCATATTCCAAAAAATCCCATACTGGCAGAGACTGTTAGGAAGAGCAAGGGGTGCTCCCAGTTGGGCTGGATGAACCACTGTTGAAATGGCCTCCCTTGCTTTTGCAGTCAGAGAGTTCTGGTTTCCAGTTAAACAATGAACAATTTTGGCACATGTCACTTCTGTCTTCCTTTCTCTGGACATCCAGTCTATGTGGTTGTCTATACCATAGCAAGGGAAGTAGATCTTCTGCCCTTCCAAATGCTTTGAAATTTTTCTTTGTTTTGAGATACATCACTTGGTGGTGGGAAATTTTCACCAGTGAAGCTGGATCTGCTTTAATCTCACTTCTACTGATGTTTTAAGTGCTTTAAATCACAGTTGCTCTGTAAAGGCTGTGGCTTCAGTGAAATAAACCAACCCTGGAAGCAAGACTGTTTCCCTGTAGCTGCCACTGCAACTGAAGTGGCCATGATGTGTTTGAAATCTAAGCTGTCACGTCACTTCCTGCCGTTTGTTTTCAGGAAATGGGATTGTTGTATGATGTTGATCTACACTTAGACATTCATTGTTCACATTTAACCATCTGAAGTCACAGCCCAAGCAAACACTGTTCTTTGTCAACACCCAATTTTGTAGAGGTTTGGTATGGGAGTCCACACAGTTATGATACACTTAAATGAAGGATCCATCTTCCCTGTTGTCCCAAGTGATCCTTTCTTCTCATGCTTAGATTCATGTCAGGCTTTACATGTGCTAATACTGTAAATGTATTTTCTTTTTTTAATCTTCTGTGGTTGACAGAATTGATCTTTTCTTCATAAATTTATCCATATCACTGTTAAATCTTTTCTACCAAGCCTGGGTTGGTTTTTATTTTGGCCTCTATCAGAATGAGGAATAGTCAGTAAATTTTATCTCATATCTTGAATTCCTGAAATCCCATAGTGTCTTGAGATCAGCCAGCTCCTTTTTCTAAGCAGAATTCCCTCTTAGTTACCTCAGTCTCTTCATCCAATTTCTAGCTGTAGCCTTGATGAAAATTGAGGAGATTCTCGATTAGAAATATATTTAATAACTCAGAAGAATAACTGCCTCAGTCTCAACCTAACTATGACTGGTGTGGTGTGAATGCTTGGTGCATTTCAGCAATAAGATGAGCATTAAATGTTCTCTGATTATAAACTGGGTCTGTTATGCAAAATAACCTAAGGCAGATTGCTTTCCCCATCCAGAGTTTTTAGTAGTGGCTAAACAACAAATACCCTACAGCATGCCTGGATTGGTTTTTTTCTATTTTAATGCAGTAATTTAAAAAGCAGCAGCTGAATCTATGGTTCTACAGATAATATTTGTGACACTCTGTAACTTTTAATCTAATTACGTACCTGTTACTCACCAACCATTTTACCATGTTACTTGAATCCATAAGGTTCATCTGCAATACTAAATTCTTTGGTTTAATTAAATGGTGTCTCACTCCAGCCTAATTTGCCTTTGAAAACCTCCTTGCTCCTTGTGCTGAGAACTTTCAGCTTATGCAGGTAGCTGTAAGAGCTAGGTAGAGGTTGCCTACCTGAATGAATACCTGGCTTTTAGCCCAGGGTAGGGGGTGACACCTGGCATGAGGTGCAGCCCAGTCAGTGCGTTATCAGCTGCTAAACCTTTGAGTTTTGTCCTCCCTTTAACGCCTCCACGTTCAGCTGGCACAGCAGGAGCAGGGACACTTGGCATTTGATCAGCCACCTCCACCTACATTGGCACACGCTTGTTGTAGCCTGGCAGTATTCAGATCTCATGTGAGGACTGCTTCAACACCTTTCAAGTCACTGTGAGTCTCTCCTTTGACTGTACACAAGGCTGGTATCTCCATCTGCTCTAGGACAGCATTGCCTTTGCTGAGCACAAGACAAATAGAACAGTCACAGATTATTATGAATAAAGATACTGCTTTAATTTGTCATAAGAAAGGGTTTTTTCAGTCATAAGGTGTCTTCGGTCTTTGAAATGTCAGAATGAGCTATTACTAGGTGACTGGTGATTTAGGGAGAAACTTTTTTTTCTTCTTACTGGGTTCCCAAATGTTTATAATTGGTTAACAAATTACATTAAAATTCCCTATTCAAGAACCATCCTGTCTTCAAATGTGAACAGATTAGCATCATGAACATTTACTAGGTTACTGGATTATTTTTAGCTGACTGCTAATATTAGTGAATTTGCCAAAAGGTGACTGGTCAGTGAAATAAAACTATGTATGAAATGTAAGGATGCATTCTTGGTTTTAATCCTCCTGTTCCTTTTTTTTTTTTTAAAGTGTGTTTAGAACAGACTATTTTGTAGAAGAAACCTAGTCTTCCTTGAATTTTTATACAAAGTTGTCACTTATTCTTTGAAAATATTTGGGGTAGAAAAAGGGACATAAAAATGAAAAGTCCATTAGTGTTTAATTTGAAAACAAATTTATGGAACCTTCCTGGAAGCTGTTGAATTAATGGAAACATCTCCCTACCATTACAGATATCTCGAAGGCCTTAATTTTAACAGAAATTGGTCCAAAACGTGACCCTGCAACTTTGAAATTGTTCCTTGGTAATATTGAGAGATTGCTCAAGGCCCAAGCACACGGGTAAGATGTTTTACAGTACATGTCTCACATTTGTGACCACAAAGTCATTAAAAAAAGTAATTAAAAAAAAAAGACTGAAACAAGTGTGTTGTACACCTAGGTTGAAGTCAAAAGCATTTTCTCCTTTGTGTTACTGTGGGGTGTAGGGTCCGTGTCATTGGGAGCTCCACGCTGGCCCTGTGCCACTTGGCGTCCGGCGCTGCAGACGCCTATTACCAGTTTGGGTTGCACTGCTGGGACCTGGCAGCGGCCACTGTCATCATCAGAGAGGCTGGTGGCACTGTGATAGACACTTCAGGTGAGCAAAATGCCCTTCCTTTTCCATTGACTTTTGGGGGACTGAGTGAGTGGCTGCCTCAGGGCAACCTGTGTCACCTCAGTCCAGTCCTGCCCCTGTGTCTCTAGCTCATTTCTAGCAATATCCTGTAGAAAAGTCTGTACTCTCCACTAGACCCTGGCTGTTTATTCTGTACACACTGATGTAATTCCAGCACAGGATTTCATCACATCGAAGGTGTTCTGAGTCAATCTCAGAATTCTGAGTTTCTATGCCTCTGAGTAATTTCCTTAAAGCCTCGTATTTACAGTAAGGAACCAGCCCAGGAGATTGGCAGATATGCTCAGATGTTCCAATTAGATTTCAACATAGACATCCTCCCAGGAAAGGAGGATGCAAGTTTGAACATATATGAGTGGAAATTACTCAGAAGGAGTAAAGGGCAGCACAGTCTCCAGATTATTACTTAATTAATTTAGATGGTACACATCTCAGAGTAATGATTTACTGGTGACCAGTACCTGGATACTCTGGAAAGATTTGGTGGATTAAGAAGGGTGTGTTGAATGAACTAATTTTTCTTCCATTGCTAGAAGAGGGAATATTGCATTTATTGTTGGCTACTGAACAAATCTAAGCACTCACTGCTCCTCTTGCATACTTTGGCTCTGTACCTAGAATTTTACAAAATAATTTTTTGCTGGAGATTTCCACGTAGGCATTGTTCAATTAGGCTGTTATTCCCACCCCAAAAGGAGCTACGTATGAAGTTGTTTCAATGTTTTTGACCCTATCTAATTACAGCATGGCTGATATTTAAGACACTTCTCGTTAATCCTCTTGTCCTCAGGGGGACCTCTGGATCTTATGTCCTGCCGAGTGATTGCCGCGGGCACAAGAGAGATGGCCATGTTCATAGCTCAGGAAATACAAACTATTCACTACCAACGGGACGATGAGAATTAAATACTCACTGTACCGAGTTTGCCCTCCTGAACCGTGTAACATTTGCAAGATGGGTGTCTTGGAAGGGTACGTGATTGCAGCAGGATGATTTCTGGGGAGATTTTCTGTGTCAAATATTTTTTATAAATTTATTACCATGTGGGAAGGCATAGGGAGATTTTTAAACCTCTAAGAACCGTGTTTCCTTTTTAATATGTATCTCTTTCAGCAGTATCTTTTTTATAAGATAGAGTATTTTACTTGTAGCAAATTAGTCTCAACATTAAGTTGTAATTTCATATCTGTGGGGCTGATATTTAGTCTTTTGTAACATGCAGCTAAAAAAATGGAACTTTATTTTTACAGATGCAGATCTCAGGTAAATGAGCTTTAGGACTGTAGTAAAGGAGGAGTAGTTGAGATGTGTGCCTATAATAAAACCCTTGTTCCATGATACTTAAGAATGCAATAAAAAAGGCATTGTTGTTTCCTAACGACATCATAGCTCTGTATCCATAAATGTACATGTATGTGTGTCTGTGTGTGTGTATATATATGTGTGCATATACACTTATATGTATGCACACATGTACCCAGGTGTGTATGTGTATGTATATGGGTATCCTGGATGTTTACAGCAACTTAGAGAATGCATAGAGAGAAGAAAGCTAATATTGGAAGCTATTTTCAGGTCATGGTTTAGGTTACGTAGGTGATTCCAGTCGGGGGCTCTCCGAATGGCAAAGAGCAGAGCTGACCATGGAAAATGTTTAATTGTTTTACAAGCTGCCCAGCTGGTTTTGTTTCCTTTCATCCCTCTGCATGGGCATAAATCATACTGTCCTGTAGGCCTCTGTAAGATGCTCAAACCTGCAAACACTTACTACCATAGAGTACTTATAGTCAAAATCAGGAATATTGAACTCCAACTGAGTTATTCACAGTATTAACTATGACACACAGCAGTAGGAGGCCAGCAGAACAGAGCACAGTGTCAAAGAGCTGTTGATTTTAGAGAAACTTTGAGCAGAACAGCAGGATTTGGCCCCTTAAAGGCAAGTTATTAAAAATATGCACTTAAGATATGCTTGCAAAAAGTTGTAAATCACATGCCCTTCTTGCACAACATTGTAATCACACTTTTTGATCAGAAAAACCTGTAAAATCAAGTTACATAGATTTCCTAAATACACAGTTATTCTCTATCCCTGTATCTAGCCAATAATTTCTATTTAGACTGTGTTTTACATCATGAGCACAAGGAAAATACAAGTATGTCGAGAAAAGCAGTTGATATGAAATCACTTCTATTTTTTCATCAAAAATTTAATTAAAAGGTATCTCTTTTTTGCAAGAGTGCAAATTGAATAAAGGAATGAGCCAAAAGAGTTGGTTAAAAATTTTACATTTTTTTGTACACTGCATGTGTAGTCTTTGTAAACGTTCAGATATCTGCTTAGAAGATACAAACTAAGCAATATTTTTTACAAATAACCTTGTGTGTGTTTCTTGCAATGAAAAATGTTTTTCACTGAATATAACAGGAAGTTCTGTGTGATTTCTTGATTTTTTTTTCATGAGAGAGACAAAAATATTGACTGTGTGAGGAATATCTAAATCCAACTAAGCATTTAAAAGCTGATGGTTCTTAGCAGAAAATCAACACTTTCCATCACAGTGATCAACATTTTGTCACTGCTCCCTTTTACTCTCTCCATCTCTTTGTACCCCTGTTTGGAAAAGGAGATTGTAAGCCCTCTGGGGCAGGGACTACAGTAGTTTGGCTCTGGGTTTTCACAGTGCTAATAGGATGAGATTCTGGTCCCCAACTAGGCACCGAGGTGCTATAATAATACAAATAATAAATGCTAATAGGCTCGCTTGTCTCTTGTTCACTCTCCCCCCGCTTCCCGAGCACAGAGGAGATCAGAGTGATTCCTCTCTGATTCCAGGGTGCTTAGCCCTGGCAGCCGTGGGAGCAGCTGGGGCTTTGCTTGGGCTTGTGCTGTGCCTGTAAGCCCTGTAAGGAAGCTTATGCTGGCAGGGAATCAAGTGTGGGGGAAGCTCAGCTCCACTTCATCCGCTCCCCCTCCTCACCGTGTCCCCCCCAGTGCATGTGTGAGAAGCTGCTTCGTGGCTCCGGGGAGGTTTCCCAGCAGCTCAGCTCACTTGTACAAAGAAAGTCTCTGACCCAGTTAGGGCTGGTGTGCCCTGGCGTTCCTGGAGCTCAGCAAAGCAGGGAAATCTGTGCATCCACTTCAATGGCACACGCCAGCGATTTGGAAAGCCGGGAGCCAAGCAAGGCAGGAAGGGAGAAGTGCAGAAACCCATTCCCAAGTTCTCATTTGTTCCCAGGATGCAGTTTGGGTTTTTATTTGGGCTGTAGTCCAAGTATGTTAAACTGGCCGTGTGTGTGGGGAGCAACAATCCTGTCCCCCCCACCTCCTCTGCTGCCTGTGTGCCAGGACAAACATTTCTGAACCCTTCCAGGGGACCAGATGAGTGAAGTGATCTGCCTGCAAAGTACCCCAGTAACCAACAAAGGGATTATTTTCGAGGCACACTGTTTTCCCAAGCCAATTCAGTCCCTGGCTACCATGAGTGGCTGACTTTAGGCACTAAAGGGGGTAGCAGGGGGCAAGCAGGACAGTTCCCTTCACAGATGGTGCCACAGTATCCCAGTTCAGAGTTTGCATCAAAATGCAGCCTTAAAACTATTTGACTGCAATAATTGAGTGAAATAAACTGTGCTGGAGTTTTTCCTCTCTTCCTTATTTCTTGGTAGCCAAGTGAAACTCCGCTCAGCATGTGCCCAGCAGCTCTCCCTGTGAGTGCAAGCATTCATAGTGCAGCACATTAGCCAAAAACTTAAATCCCCCAAAATGCTCAAACATGTGGACTCTTTTTCCTGCCAGCTGTTGTAAAATGCTTCAACTGTTTTCCACTGCATACATTATGGAGTACATAATGTACCTGAGACGGATGAAGATTTTCTCCCTGAACACAGGCACAAAGATGCCTGTGCTCTGCAAAGTAAGTGCTTCCTCTCTAAGCAACTGGTGCTCAGCTTCCTGGAGCTATCCCAGTTCATGTCTGCATCCCTTACCAGCTCACTGGTGGAGAATAACTTCCAGTCTGCTGGTCTGGTCTCAAGGGGTGCTTTCTGGTAGAATAAAGAATGGAAATGGCTGTAAACTCCAGGAAAAAGGTCACTGGCTGATTCCTCTGCAGTGTGTGCCTTGTTGAGTTCGTCAGATTGTGCAGAACAAATCTCGGCATGTTTCAGGTGGGCTGAAGGATTGATATTTTCCCCTTGATTATACTAGTTAATCTCACAGTATTGAAGAAAATATGCATATATTGGCGCACTTACCTAGGAGCCCACAGGCAGCATTCTCCATGCTTCATCTAGAATTTGGTTTCTGTTGGCCACGGCTTCAATTAAAGGAATAAAAATATCACTTACCAATTGCCAGTCTGCTGTCAGAATTAGAGTTATGCTGTTCCCTCAGCAAGGTTGGATCTGTTCAATATCTGCACAGGAGATGTGCAAGGGGATCTCTGAATAATGAAATGAGACTTAAGCCACTATATCAAATTAACACAGATCACACCTTTTTCCTGGTAACTTCCTATAGCTGCCAAGCTGATTAGCTTTTTTTTCCTTTTTGCTAGTAGGGAAGCTGTGTACAAAAGTGTGCTCTGCTCCAGTACTGTATGGTCAAGATAGAAAATGTGGAGAAGTCAAAATTATTGTTCCTCCAGCAGTTTCCATTTTCCAGCGTGTCAAAATTAAGTCTTTCATAAAACGTCTCCCCAACACTAAGGAGTACAATAAATCATTCACCAGCAGTGGAAGGAGGAATTTCCATGTTCTTTTAACCCGTCCACCAGGCATAACAATAGCACTATAGGATGCTGCATTTAATATGCATGCTGTGTTCACACAGCAGAAGAACTAATTCTATTCCAAAGAGGAATAACTGTTGACACTAACTCTGGATTTCCAGGGGATTTGCTCCTGAAGTTTTAATTTTAAAATGCATTACAATTGTGGGTTTGTACTTCTGTCCTTTTCATCCCATTATATTTGTACAGTGAATTTTAGAGTAAAATGGACATAATGTGACCTTTCTCGTCACAGAACAGGAAGGTGTGTGTTTCACAAAATGAAGCTGAAATCTGTGTATCAGCATTATGAATGTTACTGTTTCAATGGGAAAGAAAATCACGTGCAATTTGCATTGTGTACAGTTAGTTATGAAGTCCATGTGTATCAACAAAGGTACCACAGTGCAGCCTGGTAACAAGGTAGCCAGAGAGACCCACTTCATACAGGTGGTGTGGGAACTGGTCGGTGATCAGAAGGCTCTTTAGTTGCAGTCGCTTTTATGCAATGACTGAAGTCCATTAAATTGTGCAGGATGCTTCAATGCTTCACTGTGGTGCCCTAATAAACATTTATACATTTATCATCCTCTGCACCCTTTGATGCACACTGCCACTGCATGCTCCCTTACCATCACAGCCTACTGCCCTTCAGTTAGCTACTGACTTTTAGTTTTACTAACAGCTATCTTTTTTAGTGGATGCTCAGGGTTTGTGTAATATAGCCATTTAAACTATTGTTTTCCAATTCACTGAAACAAACTGATTCAAATTGAGGTCTGAGTCTTCCTGCCAACACTTACCAGGATGAATTGGATAAATCAGTGGAGCTGTACCTGTTTTCAGGAGAAATAAAATAGCCAACGTTTTCTCATGCAGGCAGAATTTTGTATCTAGTTACAAGGAGGGAAAGCCTCCTTTGATTCAGCAGTGCCTGGTTTGCAACATGGAACATTAATCAGCTCCAAACAGGAGTGTTTTCCTCCTCCAAGCACTTACTATCAAAATCAGTGCTAATAGATATGGCACAATACAATTTGGAAAAAAATACTATTCATACTTAATACAGCCTTATATTTCAGTATTGATTTAATGCTGGAACAATAATATTTTATTTATATATGCATATATATAGATATGATAGATAAAAACTGAGTCCGGAATAAGTTTTTATTTGCAAATTATTAATGCAAAGGCTCATAAAACTTATCTTAAAATTTCTGAGTCATTGTATCTCCAGCCACCTGTCACAATCAAACTCAAAGTGTTAATCTGTGGAAAGGAAAATATTTGTTCAGAGATGTTTTCTATGATAAAAAATTTTCCAGACACATTCTTGGCACAGAAAGATTATGTTAGGTATTAAAGAGGTCAGTAGGGAAGGGATAAACTTTATCACATTAAGCTGGAAACCTCTTAAAGTGTGAAAGGTCTGTGTCCTTTAGCAGTGCTTTTCTTTAAGCCAAGAATATGCGATGGTGGAATTCGAATTTGAAGCTATTTGGGAAAGCAAAACTGTAAAGGAAAGTGCACTGTTGCTGTATGAGTGATGCAGCAAGACTTGGAAGTACTGTGCCATTAGTGGTCACTTACAGGACCATGAACTGGATATATTCATGGTGGAAATACGGGTTTATTCTGTTATGAAAAGAATTTAAGCATTATTAGCCAGGCTGCCAGACAACAGAGAACTAGAATTGGAATCCCATCTCTTTTGTTTGCACATCGCAATAAGCACCTCTTTGTTCTGAGAAACTCATATATTCTCTCTTGCCAGGCATTGTTTAAGGTGGGTCATGTTGAACAGGACAACCAGATGATGCCAGTGAGGCCAATTTAAAGCAAATGGGACCCAAAACCTCTACTGGCACAAAGGGCCACAATTCCAGTGATGTTGTGGGGCTCAGGGCACTGCATGACTGTAACTCAGCAAAATTATCAATTGTCTTTGTTGTGAAATATCAGCGAAGAGTCTTCTGCGATACAAACGTGCATCCACCAGCTGACACATAGCCAGGATTTCTGGAGACACTGAGTGATTCTAAAGTGTTGCTTCAGGTGGTCAGCATGCCTCAGGGTCACACTTAACATTTGAGAAAACAAAAATTTTAAGGATTTTTTAAATGAAAAATAGTCATTATTATGCACACATGAAGAAACTTAGAAGTGTAATGTTGGTTTGTCTCTGCCTTGCACTTGGTGTTTACTATTTGTAGAATGGACAAGACATGCAATGTTAACAGAATATTAGTATTTTACATTCACTTTTCAAACATAGGAATAAATATACAAGTGCTCACCAGTTTTTAATACACTATTTCCAAAGTTTAGGAGAAAAGCACTTACAGTTTACTGGAGATTATTTTCAGATGCACTCTATCCCTGCACTATTTAATCTACACATAAAACAGCAGTGGGAGGAAGAATTAGTCTTACAAGATGCAACCTGACTTCAAAAGAGATTAAGGCTACTTAATTACGCCAGCATATCCCCCACTGATTTGCTAAGTCTGTAGTAAATCTGAACCTAAGTGTACATCTGGAAATGGATAACAAAACACAAAAGTCATTATAATTCATGTAGACCTTCCAATAATTCATATAAAATGTTCTTATCTAAGACATCCTTCTGTAATTATTATATTGGAAGTTAAGAATTATTACTTTTAGATGTTTTATACAGGCAAGGGAAAGATGGATTTTACAACTGATAACCTACTCTGAATCAAGAAAACAAAGACCTTATTAACTCATCATATAAGCATGTGCAATTTCAAAGAATGTTCTCCACCCACTGATACCAGTTGAATTTAAGCTCATCTCCATCATACAGAGATTTCATCATGAAAGCATAATTTAAAAATGCAAAAATATCCACGTTGCATTCTTGTTTATCTTTTGCACCATTATGCTTTGTCCTCTGGAAACTGGCATTTCATACTGTACCATAGACAAGTTAAAGAGTTTCTCATTAATTTTTAATGAATGCTACAAATCAATGATCACAGAAATCATTAGACCAGTGTGTATGTTAGAAACATTCTCAAGTGAAGCTTTCATTTTTAGGAAGAAATATACATTAGCAATCTTACTATAGTAATAGTAAAAGAAAGAAAGAAAATCTGTGTTGTTCTAAGTGTAAATAGCTTTCACGTTGGGCACACATCTCAGTCTAAGCAAGTTCTGTGAGCACATGAGGTCAAATCAAGCTATTGCTGTTCTGAATCCTCCAGTTCCTGAAGACTGAGAAGGAGGCAGTATAGTCAAACTTCACATCCAAAAAGGATGCTCAGATGAGATAAACACAGAATTACTCATACTAGCCATAGAAGAGTAGAATTTCATTAAAACCTGCAAATTGTGCATAGTTCCTCCCTTCTCCCCACTGACAGAAGTGCAAAACCGAGTTTCATTATGGTTATGCCTCCTTTGAATTCCGCTTCCCATTTACTCCTGTAAATCAGACAGTTTATCCTAATCCAGCCTCACAAATTCACTGTCAGGACTTTGAGTACACTCCCAGGAGTTTAGCTGGCCACATCCAAGACAAGGTGATTTGATCTGTTTTGAAGAAAGGTCTGGAAAAAGCTACAATGAGACTTCTCGCCATGGGAGCAACTTCAAAGCTGAAGCTCTCCCTCTTGAACCAGACACATACAAATACATGGAACCTGCTGGAGTGCACCTACAAGTGGAGTGGGAACTGGCTGATGTCAATCTGATGCCATTTTTGATTGTCTTCAAGATCTTGTTGTGATCTGGGGATGTACTTAAGCGTTGAAAGAAGGTAAATGCCCCTCCTGTCTTCAAGGAGGGCAATAAGAAGGACCCTGGGAAGAGCAGGCCAGCCAGCCTCACTTCAGTCCCTGGGAAGATGATAAATACTGCTGGAAACCATTTCAAAACACATTAAGGACAAAGAGGTGGCTGGGAATAGTCAGCATGGATCTATGAAAGGAAAATCATGCTTAACTGACCCAATGGCCTTCTGTGGTGTGAGCTGTGCTTGGGATTGGCCCAACCCACATGCAGGACCTTGCAGAGAAATAATTCATTGCCAAGCAGAATGTCACAGAACAGGATAGGTAAGACTGAAAGGTCAAAACTGAATTTTGAAAAAGAAGGTAATTTCTTTCTGAATCTCATGACGAAGATCAAAACATCTTCAGCATAAGTGCTGTAAGTACATTTAATAGATCTCTATCCTAAGCTATGGAAATGGCCAGGACTATTGAACTGTGGCTAACATATTGTTCCTTTTTTGGCCCCTTCCTTACACACTGGAATCTCTCCACAGCCCACTCACCCAGTGCAAGCCAGTTTTCTTTCTCAAAACCTTACTCAAATTCACCATCCTCATAAAGGCTTTTAAATGTACTTTCACACAAGATCCTCTCCCCTGCTTATGACAGACAAGTGCTCCCCACCATTAAAACAAGAAGATAACTGAAATACTGGGAAAGCACATTCCTCTTGTTTACAGCATATGTTATATTATTTATCTAATTAAGTTGTCATTTCAAATAAGGATGTCTTTTTATACATTCATGAAGCTGCTGCTGTAGCATCTTCAGACACCATCTGATCTGCAGCCCTGCCAGAGAGCCACCATGACAATCCTCATCCTGATGCTAGGAGGCAATGAGGAGCCAGTCTGCCCCCCACTGAACAAAATGGAAAGATTCCCACTTACTGCAATAAAATAGATAAGATCCTACGTTCCAGTGCTTCAACTCAGAGACATCATGCCTTGAAAATAAGAATTTAAAAAAGAAAACAAAAATCCAAACCCTCAAGCAGAAATAAAATGCTTGACACCATACCTGAAAACCTGCGTATCTAGCAAAGCTGACATGGTTTTTGTTAAAAAGACCAGACATTCCTCTAGCAGCAGGCTGTTATCATTGCCACAGTTTCCTTCAAGTAAGAGTTTCTCATTTACTATCTTTCCTCTGGCCAATATCATTCCTACTGACAAATTTTAGGCCTTTACTATCTTCCTGTTGGCTTGAAAAAATAAAATAGATGGTTTTAAAGAGTTTCAGTTCTGTGCATCCACCAAGAACAGGAGCTCACTCTTAATACAGAGCCACCTGCTGACAGCCAAATATATTCACACATTTAAAAATATTAAATTAATATATCACACATTAAACTATCTCTGTTTCTGGGAAAACAACAGTTCTTGGCAATTTTTTTTCACTTAAACTGTATCAAAGGGCTTTGAGGGACTGAAGTTAAGAAGCAGGTCATTAAAAACAAACATAACTTTGCAGAAGCCCCACTGAATTTTTAAATATTTGTAAATGTGCACAGATTTGAGAGAGATGTTTATTTCTGCTTGGAGCTGTATGAAGAAATGAATGGGGTGCATACACGAGATGGTTCCATCTCTGTTTATTTCCTTCTCAGAGCTGTAGGGAAGCAGTCTGCCAAAACCTGATGCAATTATTGATCCAGCAACATCTGATCCCTTTCTGTTCCAGTCATCCTGAAATGTCTCTGCATCAGGCTCCCTCTCCATCCCTCACCACCTTGCAGCTCAGGGATCGTGGAGCTGTAACTTGTCCTAACTCGAGTCCTGCCCATGTACCAAAAAAAACCTTTCCTAGGGACTGACTCAGCCAGCCTGGCTTGCCAACAGAGGGCAGCTCTAGGTCGGGATAGGTTTGCATTCCCAGGCACCCGCATCCACGCATCTGTGGTGCCTCCTGGATGCACACTGCCACACCGTTCCCCCATCCGTCCCAGTCAGCCGGCCAGAGAGAGACTCAGGCTGACCCTGCACCTCTGGCATTGATGTGCTGCAATACAGCAGCACAAGAGGAGGACTTTAAAGCCTTGCCCTACAGCTCTCCTTGAGCTCTGAGGGGCATTAATTTCTGATGATGCATCTCTTTGGTTAAGGCTTGTCAAGCAACACACAGTCACTGCACACTTAATGCTTCTGCTCTTTTAAGAGAATGTGAGTCAGGAGGGAAAGACTAAACACAGCATCTAAGACAGAGAGGATTCATTAAAAGGGATCGTGGGTCTACACACACCCACTGTAAGAAGCAAAATGGACATTTGCCACTGATAGGGAAGGCCAGCATCACAGAAAGGTGTGTGCCATGCAGAAAAGCCAAATAGATATGAATATAGTTAATATGTGGCAACAGGGTAAAGTGCTTCAGTTATATTTGTAGAAATAACACGAAATACAACCAATCCCTACAAGAACAGCAACGAGTTTTAGAACAAAATATCAGATTGGCCTGATAAAGTGTGTCTCAAAGGAGCAGCAAGTAGGCAGCGTCTGGGAGATCAGAGCAGAGAGGGACTTCACAAGGCACCTGCAGCCAAGAGCCTTTAACTGAACAGATCCAAGCTCCCATGTCAGTAGTCAGCCCAAACACAGCTTGTTCCAAGGACCTCTTCCAGGGGCTGCAGCTCAGAAAGCAGACAGAGCACATATTTCATCTGTATCCCTCATCTCTACACTTTCCCTAAAAATTGAACTTAACTGGCATAAAACTCACAGAGTTGAAACAGGCTGAACTTTTACCTTGGATATGCTTATGGCAGCATATTGTGCATATAAAACCATAGCCTGATCTCTCCTCCAGTAGTTCCCAAGAGTGAATACATCAGCATTACTTTCTTCTTTTTTTATAAACAAACAAAAAAACCCCAACCCCAAAACATTCAAAAATGATGATGAGGCCGAAGTTTAGCTGAGAAAACTGTTGAGACAGAGGCCTTGGCTAAGTGCCCATCAAAATCAATAGGAGTCTTTCCATTTACTTAATGGCCTTTGACTGAGTTCTGAGCAAAGGGGGGGGGGGGGATGGGAAGGTGGTGGGATCTGTGCTGATTACCCACTAACAAAGACGTGTTTGAAATAATCTGCTGCCATCTGTCTTTGTTTTGCTAACCCACTCAGCTGGGCCTAAACAGAAAACCTATCAGCTGAATAGAGAGTTAATTACTGAAAGAATGATCCCTTTGCATTTCTCACCTTCCGCAAGACCTACCCCCACTGACCATGTGGGAGATCTCCCTGCATGATTACAGAAAACCACCACGACACTGAGAGCCCACGGCTGTAACATACACAGGCAAGTGTGTGTGTCAGGCAAGTTATAAGTAGATTTCTTCAATCTCAAAGAGCTGCTGTAAGACTCCTGTTGTATCTGTTAGGAGGAATGGCTCAGCTGTGACCACGAGATAAGGCTGGCAGCCCCATAACCTCCTCAACGTGTTCCAAAGTGATGAGCAGCATAATTTCTCAGGGATCATCCAGACTTACTGTCAGTGCTCTAGCTTCACCATAGCGAAGGAGTGCAGTAACTTTGTGCTCCAAAGCGCTGTGACCCACACTCATTGGGTCTGTTGGACAGATCATCCAATGGCCAGAATCAGACCCAACAGAGCCACATCTGAGGGTGGGCAAGTGACAGCTGTGTGGGCTGGGGCCAGTGGGGGAGGCACAACCAGACCTGAGGGTGGGAGGTGGGAGGTGACAAGGACTTTGGAGCTGAGGTGGCCAGGGGTAAGAAGCTGCAGTGGTAGAAGTAAGGGGTGAAGAGTGAGACTATTCAGATCTGGGAACTATTGACCTCACAGCACAAACCCATTCTCCTCCTGCAGCCTGACCCGCCTAAAGGCAGTGCTGGGGTGCACCACAAACCCACCCAGTGGCTATAAACTCCTATTCCTGAGGGATTATAAAAGGTCACTACACACACAGGAAAACAGTCACAGTGTAAAAACAAAAAAGAAAAAGACCTGTTAGAGTCTTAGGGCCAACTGGATATTTACAGAGATGGGTACAGAGGCAGGCCAGCTCTTGTCAGAAAGCATTTAGCTCCTAAGTCAGGCTTGGACTCCAAATTAGGTCTGACAGGCATTTGACTTTGGGCTTGCAGCTTACCAGGAGCATTTTTGTCTAGAGAGCAAAGTACCTGAGCAGAATCTAAAGTAAGTCATAGCAACATTTTTCTCAGTCTGTTTCAATCTGTGATCCTTAAAAATTCCCTAGTGGAGCTGCTTTGGGAATTTCACATGCACATAGATTATTGTGTAGCATCTGTGAAGCTAATTCCTGTTCTTGCATGCCTTAAAATGACTGTTTAAGATCACAGGTGAACCCATGATAGGCAGAAGCACATGGATTCAAATGCAGTGGGACCCTCAGGAAAGTCACCCATTAACCTGTCTATTATTGCCTTAGTCTTTGTTTTGGACAAAACCAAAGTGCAATAATTGTTATTTTTAAACGTTGAAAGAATGCCATATAAGACATAAAGATGCTCCTTGTCCAAGAAGATTTTTTAAATCTAGTTTTTTAATTATTTAGTGCAGCTACCAAGGAAGCATGAGCTCACAGTTCAATCTGAGGCTCAGTAGTTCTGGAGCGTTGCCTGGAGTCTGAAGCTCTTCAAGCCCTGCTATAAAAATCATAACATGGCTGTGCAGATATGGGACAATTCCACAGCTGATAGCCTCTCATTTTGTGATGAAAGACCTCATAAAAGAAAATTTCAATGCTTGTAAAATAAAATTTCATATCTCTTCTTGAATATTTTTTTCTTCCTGTAGGGAGTATCACTAAACAAATTGTAAAGATTAGAAATTAATGAACAAAAAAGTGATTTCATTTTATTTAGAGCTTATACATCTTTGAAATTGCAGCTTCTAAAATATAAAATAAAATATTGGAGATTATCCTTGGCATGATCAAAATAAACAAATATTATGTTTCCAGTTCGTTATCTTCAAAAATCTCCTGGGCAATATTTCTCTTTTTCATTACTGCTGTCACAATAATGCTCTCCATAAGTCAGCTTTCAGCTAAATGCTGCCCACAAATATGTGCAATTCATTCACACACACAGTATTGCAAAGGGGGGTAAATGAGGGCAAAGCCTGACCTTGGGATTTTAATAGCCCATCTAGCTATAAAACATCTAAATTTAAATTTGTGTGTCAAAGTATTTCACACCACTGAGACACTCTTGACAGGGTAATTTTTCCTAAGTCTGCAGCATGTGCCCACCCATCAACACTGTTTTGAGCCTATTGCTAAAATCATTGAAAACCAAAAAGAGCAAAATAAAACAAAATACCCACCCATGAAATCTCAGAATAAATAACTTCTTTTTCTGGTCCAGATAGTTCACTGCAGTGAAAGGTTGGTCTTTAGTTCAAACAGAGCTTTCAACACCAGAATCTTTGCTGGCCACAGAAGAATTTCCAGCAAATTTCAGAGGATTTTAATTGGTATCAAAAAATGTTCCCGTCTTCTTCTACACAGCCGTGCAGAGCAGCGAGATCACCTTTAGGAGGAGCCTCATCCCCTTCTGTCCAGCTAACAAAAACTCTCACTAGCTCCTGCAAATCTGTTAGATGTTACAAAATACGGTTTCATTAGCAAAGATTCTGAAAAAGATGGAAAACAATGAAAAGCAACCTCATGAAATCTACTCCATAGTCTTTTCTCAAAATAATCAGCTGTACATAAACTCCTCGTGATGGATTCTTGTCTAATTTGCTCTTTAAAACTTTAACTGATGATGCAGTATTGGTTAACACAAATATTAAGAACAATCAAATCTTTAACATAAACAGCCTGACAGAAATAAAACAGAACCAGAGGCAGTAGAGACAGAAATCTGCTGAATAGTATAAGCAGTTTAGAAACAAATATTGTTGTTCTGAGAACACAGTGAAGAATAGAAAGTTGCTTCTCAGTGGAAGGGAGAAGAAACAATTAAATTTGCTTGGGGATGATAATATGAGTGCTTCTAACAGAAATCAGGATCAGACTTAACTGAGAGCAGGAAAGGGTAGAAAGATGAACAGAAGGTCAACTTTTACAAATCTAAGCCAACCCTTCTAATCTGCTACCTTTGTTTCTCACACTGCTGTAAATGCATCTGTTCACGTCTTGCACTCCCCTCTTGGGTCAAGGAAGGCGAGGTAGAGATGCACTTTATTCTGCATTAATCTCACTCATGTTATTTGTCAGAGCCTTGAGAAATAGAAGGAATGTCCAAATTGATCCTTAGTGTCTGGACTTGTCCTTTGTGTCATTTGACCACTGGCCCAAGCAATGTCAGTGTCTAATTGACTTTACTTCTTCAGTCAGCAATTGAGCCCAGTGCCTAATAGTCACCTAGAGGTGAAATGTTTCTTAATGGACAATCTAATTCTCCTTTCCTACAGGTTAAGCCCCTGTAGGCAGAGTTATTCCCTTCCTCTTCAGAGAGTTCTCTAAAATCACTGAAGTACATGATTGACATCTCCACCCAATCTTCCCAATTCCCAAACTATATAGCCCATATATCATATTTTTCTGCGTGTCAGATCATTCCCACTTTCCTCTGAGTTTGTTCCAATCTGACTTTTTTTCTCAAAGGGTGATAAGGAAAACCTGGCCTGATACTGCACGCTCACCAGTGTGAAGTTGCAAGCAAAACTATTTCAGGTGCCTCCTCCTCCCTGTCAAACATGCCAGATGCAAACCTTTTTCCATGGCAATATAACCCCTGTGAGAAGTGACTTAATCAAACTTGTTTAACTTGAACTGCAGCGGAAAAGTAACGCCTGTGGAGGCAGTCACTGCACTCAGCAAGGGGACAGTAAGTAATTTAGCAAGAAGGATTGACACAGTTGCTCAGTTGACTCCACCTCTAGTGTTCACTCCCTTCGGCATCAGCCACGCACTGTGTCCCCTGCATGATTAATATTTTCAGTAATCACTGAAGCAAATGTTTTAAGCATTCTGGCCTCCTTACCTCAGCCTACAGTTTGTTTTCTCTCCCTGTAAGAGTGGAATGATTCTGCCTCTTACAGCTATTGTCTTTATACTGGATGTTGTCTTGTCACATCAGGTTTTAATGACATCTCGTTTGATTGCCCTGGCCTGCCAGTTTTGGCACCTGCTACTGGTTTGTACTCTTCCTCAGTAGGTTCTGTGCACACCCCATCTGTATGCTGTCTTGCTCCTGTTCAAAGATGTTTCTTTCTGAGGAGCCCAGCTCCTAGGTCAGTGATTTTACCCATCTGATGGTTTTACTGCTGCTTGCTCAGAAAAGAAAAAAAAAGAGGAGTATTTGTGCAGCTTGTAAAACTACAGGTAATACCCTTCTCTCCTTTTCAGATCAGGACAGTCTTTAAAAGGACATGTTTTTCCTGTTACTCTTGTACCTCTATGTTTGCCTTAGTTAGGCATCTGTGTTTGTATTAGTTACAACAGCTGCCACGAAAATTGAAGCACTAATGCTGCTGGAGGAGCCTGTCCTTGCAAAACAGTCCCTGCCTCAGAGCTGTGGCGACCTTGCACGTCACCTGGGGGCTGCTTAGCAGTGGCTGCGCTGGTCGGATGTCTCTGCAGAGAACTTTGGGAGGAGGCACGCAGCCAGAGGAAAACTAGGCTTCTGCAAGACCAAGATGTCCACCTCCTTTGTATCCCAGCCTGTTCGGAAAAATCTCTGAAATTATTGCAATTTCCATATCTTTTCTAAGGAACACTCTCCCTTCCACAGACAGAGGTGGAGACAGTCCATCTGACAAAACATCTTCTTCTCCTGTTTTTCTCCCTCCACAGCAGGAAAAGCTGCAGTATACACACAAGTTTTTTGACAGTAGATAAACACTTGTTAAGAACTCCTTAAAAATGCCACTTTGCAGAAACAACATCAGCTGTGCCCCACAATCAACCACAAGACACAAACCCAGGGGGAAACTGGCTGTTTGGAGTCCAGTGCCCAGAGAACTGTTTACTGTCCCTCACTTCCTGCTCTCTATGACATATTGTCAGGGACTAATTGCAGAAGTGTAACAAAACTAAATACCCTAGAAACGGGGGGGGGGGGGGGGGGGGGGGGAAGGGTTAACATATGAGAAGGTTCCCTACACACCTGCAAGACCTAAGTAGCTTGAGGAGGAAGAGATAAAAGTCTGGGCTTAGCTTCCCAGGGGCAAATTTGTTGGTCTAGACTGTGCTCTGAGGAAACGAGATTTGTTTTATCAGGCTGGTAAGTAGATGCCATCCAAGAAAACAATTGGCCATGGACCAAAAGAGTTGATTTCTTAATAGCTGATAAAGGCCCCAAAAGCTGAGGACTGAAGAAATCTGGCAGGTGTCAGCCTGCATGCTAAAAAAACCTGGGACAGTAAGAGGTACCTTAAGCGGTCCTTTATATCCTAAACAGGCTGGCTCAGGAAAAACAATCCAGGCAACCAAGTCACTGATTATTCTGACCCTGGAGATAACCGGAGTGCTGGTGGCAAGGGCTTCTGGAGTCATTCCGTGATCATCAGTGCCAGGGATTCCTGGTGCAGATCCTAGAGCTAGGTCAGGCTGTTGCCTGAGGCAGGTTCTGATGCTCCTGGTTCTGTTTTTCTCATACAATAGTTGCTGAACAGCTGTAAGCAACAGAATCTGGTTCCAGAGCCCAAAAGAACCGTGAAGAACTTGTGTCCGTGTGAACAGGAAACACTCCCTTTGTTCCTGCGTAGTAAACAGAAGCCACTGCTCCCCTGCCCGTAGGAGTAACAGTAAACACCTCCACTACCGTACACATTAATCTGAGCTGTAAACTTATTCACAGGCCCTAAAATCAGAAGCTGAGACACTTAATCTGTTGCTCTAATGCCGGGAGGCCGCAAACGAGATTGGCTTCCACTGTTACTATATTAGCTGTAACTAGCCAACACGTAACAGTGCACCTCCCACGCACGCTGAACAAAATCTTTCCTGCTACTTTCCCAGGTAAGCCATAAGGCACTTCCAGAAGAAATACCCCTTCCCAAAGCGCGGTGCCTGGCACCTGTTCCTGCCGCCCTGGCGCTGCGGACAGGCGCTAAGCCCCGGCGGAGCTGTCCCGGCCGTGCTCCCGTGTCCCAGGACGCGGCTCCCGGTGCCGCCGGAGGGAGGCAGGCAGGGAGGGGCCGGCGGGCCGGAGTGGGAGTCGCGCCCGCTGCACTTAAGCGCCGTGATCGGCGCTGCCCCGCGGCTGGGCGGGCCATGGAGGTGGCGCGGGACTGCGTGGGATCGCTGCTGCGGTGAGTGCGGGGACTCTCCGTCCCCTTCTCCGTCTGTGCCGGCGGGTCCGGCTGCCGGGTCCGGCTGCCGAGGGTGCCCGGGTCTGAGCAGCCCTCGGTCGGCTCCGGCGCTGCCGAGCAGAGGGCGCGGTGCGAGGCCAGCGGGGGATTAACCCCGATGGGCGCTGCGTGGGAGAAGCAGGTCAGGATGCCGTCGCAGCCCTGGGAGCCTGGCTGAAGCTCTGCTGAGGGAAGCACAGGTAGGAGCCCTGCAGTCTAAGCTGCCTTTGAGGTGTAGTGGCCTCTCGGCACCTGAGGCTGCTGCCGGCTGCGTGCCGTGGGCTGGCGCGCCGGGAGCGGAGCCCCGGAGCAGCCGGGAGCCGCTGGGACTCGGTGACAACGTGACCACAGGGCCGGCTGCACCAGCCGCATCCACGGAGGTACAGCCCTGTACGCTGCTCGGAAATCCATCCTCTGCCAGCTGCGCTTGTGGTGACTACACTTCACGTTTGAGCAGGAAAACCGCGCTGCGATCTGGCTGAACCCCGAGTCTCCTGACTAATTTCCCACCCTTTTTTTTTTTTTTTTTTGAGTTTTGTTTTGGGGGCTTTTGTTTTTTGCTTTTTGTTGTTGTTGGTTGGGGTTTTTTTTAATTTTTTGGTTTTTGGGGGTTTTTTTTTGCCTCGCTGTTACTGCTGCTGTCGTTTGCCAGCGAACCCTAACCTAAAAACCAATCGGTGCAGTATCCTGGAGCGTGTTGTGCAACATTGGTTTTTCTGAGTGAGACTGAAGACCATTGCACCACATTCTCAGATAAACATATGGGGCATGTTGCAAACAAAGATAAAGAGTGAAATATGTGTACAGGGCTCAAGGCAGGCTTTTAGTCCCTGTGTTCTCCTAAAAAAATTAATTAATCTCTCCCATCAGCTTGGACACTAGAGTGAATGCTCATAGCAGCATATGTGAAGCCCTCTCTATAACACGTTGCAGTTATCCAAAACAAACTGGATAAGATGCTAGAGTTGGAAGATATTTGATCTTTCAATTATAATGTATTTTTGTATTCTCCACCAATGTGGGATTTCTCCTTCCTTTTAAGAAGAGCTAGGACTTGATCTTTTCGGCTTTAAAGAATAGTAAAACAATAGTGGAGTTGTCTGTATTTAACATGTCACTCAACTTTCTAATAAAACCGACTGCACCTTAGTTCCTTTCCACCACTTGTCTTGTGACTTGGCTTGATCAGCTTTTAAGAGGAAATTATTTTTGGTAACTCCAGTCTAGCAGAGGAATTCCCTGTATCAGGAATTGGTTTGTCTGTGTTTTGAGGACAGCTGCAACAAGAATGGGTCTTTCTAAGAGCCCTGAATGTAGGCTGGCCTGTTTGAGCCTATGATCTAGGAAGGAGAGTGGCACACAAAATAAAACAAGCTTTCAGCAATAGGCCCAGAAATTGAGGGGTTCACACTCTGTTTATCTGGCTGATTTTCATCATCCTGGGTTTTGTCTCCTCATTAGTTGAAACCTCGGGCTGCCCTGAAGCCCAGACTCGCTGCTTCATAAGCAGGCTTAGTTTAAAGAGGATATTGACAGGTCATATCAAAATGTAGGTGAAATGTCATCACTGTTAAATAACTTCTAAAGATTTTTCCTGTTCAGTTACTGTCCGGTGGCAATAATGTAAGCCCTGGTTTATTAATCTCTTTGTTTGTTTTATTGCTTTGACTTTAGATAGTGCTGGACAGCAGTGTGAGGTGATTGATCCTGACTCCTTGAGAAACTTCTGCTCAGAGCTTCGAAGCACGGCTTGTAGAGTTGGCTGGGGGTGAACCCTGTTAGCTCAAGTCCTGCCCATGAGCTGTGCCCCTAACGCTTTTCATTCTTTGTCGGCATGTATGTTTTGGCTGTTTCCCTTATGCTTTGTCTTTTTGTGAATGGCAACTTGGCTTAAGTAATGGGAAAGAAGAGTTTTCAATGGGACTGATATTGACTGTCCTCACAAAAAAAAAAAAAAAGGCGGTACTCACATGCATATTACTCAGGTTACATTTCTATGTGCAAGTTTACAAATTTGTGAGAGGGAATGAGGTGTGAAGTCTCTTGAAACCTGAGTGCTGCACTTTAAGTCAGGGTGCCCCGTGAAGTGGTGTCACCAGCCCCAAGGTGGATGAGCAGGCTTTCTTTCTGAGGAAGAGACTCAGTGATTCAGAATGTGAGCTGCCCACGACCAGTGGGGTGATTGGGGGCCTATTAACTTAGTCAGCAGAGAGATTGACAAACATGCCCTGTCCTACCAGGCTTCTCTTCTGTGAAGCTTCAATGCCCTTGTCAGTGCCACCGTCACCTTGTCCCCCTTCCTCGCCCTCACCCTTCTCCAGGAGGAATAGCACTTATTAGCTCCTTAATTTGAAACAGTGCTTGTTTCCTGAAAGCCAGACTGGCTGCTTGTCCTCACCAGCTTTGTTACAGGAAGGAGAGAGGTTTCCATCAACCATGTGTGTATATATGCCAAATGTTCAAAGCCAGAGACCTACTATACAGACAGGACTAGCAACAAAGGTATAGCATGAGCGAGAACAAAACTGCTGAACATTCTCCTCCTTTAAAAAAATTAAAGCTCCAATGAAGCCGAGGAGTTTTTGAGGAAGGTAAACTTGGTGTTTAGAGGAAAGGCAATAGCCCAGAGGAGTGCTTCAGAATGAGAGCAGGAAATAAATTATTTGCTGCAATTTGAATCTGTTCAGGCACAAAAATCACATTCTGTGCATTTCAAAAACATGCTTATAGACCAGATAAGAGGTGTGGAAAAGATATTTATTCTTCACGGTCGGTGTGGATTTGCATAAAAGGTGTGACTGGGAC
Source organism: Corvus moneduloides (assembly GCF_009650955.1). Lineage (NCBI taxonomy): Eukaryota > Metazoa > Chordata > Aves > Passeriformes > Corvidae > Corvus > Corvus moneduloides. The sequence goes on along the minus strand of NC_045476.1, from coordinate 109,075,567 downwards.
ATAATTAGTTGAGTAACTTTATACTGTTTCATTGTTGTTCTAGGAAGTCCTGTATTCACTCTCTGGCGGCAGATAAAGGCTGCCAATTCACTCTACCCTCAGTGAAAGTGTCTGAAAATAGATTTTCCTACATAAAGTTGACTTTTTACACCTATGTGGGAGAACAAAATGGGGATGCATCCCTCTCCCACCCCTGAGCAATTCAGTATCAAGGAGTCAAAGGTATATACAGAGGGTAAAGTCCAGGAGTATGGGAGACAAAATATTGCCTGTCTTTAAAAGACTTAGAAATCAATCCTTCCCAGGCGTTGGGCAGAGTGTAATTTTTGGCAAGCTGACTATTGACTTAGCCATTATAATTTGGCAGAAAAGTGTCACTAGGTGTAGATGAGAACAGGTCTGTACCTTGGTGTGGGAGTAGGCTGTTACTGGTGTTATGTGCTTGGTTTACCAAAGATAAATATGCAAATGTCCAGAAAAATCTAAAGTCTTTTTCTAAAAGTGATTGAATTCTTCTAGCCTCGCTGGCAGCCTGCTCCAACAGTATGCATTTATGTGCTTGCATCTTAACTTTCATTTCGTTGAACTCCTTCTGATACAAGTCTTATTTTGTGATTTTCAAAACCAGATGGAGTTTTACAGGCTGCAGATACAATTTACGAATGAATGCCTTGACTCTTTGGAAATCAAGTGTAACTGTTGCAAAGTTCTGCTTGCATTCTGCCGCTGGGTGTTTGGAGTATGGGTAGTATGTCCAGTCTTCCTAAAGCAAACTCGTATCTTAACACACAAGATTGCTTTCAACTAATTATGTATCTCACTGAGTATTTATCTTGGAAGTAAAGAGAATGATCTAAGTAATTGAATGCAGTAAGAGCTGTTGCTTTTTAAATTCAGTATTATATAATATATAAATTATATTTAAATTACAATCCATCACCTTCACTGTGATTGTGACCTTGATGTCAGCTGAGCTAGAGGTGTCCCACATCTGCTTGAAATTGTATTAATTTTAAGAGTCTTTCCAAATGTCATGGGCAAGAGAAAGTTCAGAGATAACGGATCCGTAGGGCTGTGTAGTATTTCATTTTGAAATTAAGCTCCAAGAGTCTTAATGTGATCTGTGAACTACTTGTATAATGTGATTATGTCAACAGTCTTCCTCCCTGCAGTACTTGACATGGCTGCTTTTGTAACGATGTTGAATTTCTATTTGTCTTAGATCGTTCATATCCATGGGAGCATCTGTAGGAGCAGTAACAAGACAGACCCTGTTCCCTCCTCTCATGCCTGCAGGGCGCCCTTTCCGTGTGTCCAATGCCTCCCGAAGCAGCCGGAAGGGAATTGTTGCAAGCAGCCTGCAGGAGCTCCTCAGCAAGGTATAGTGGACAGTCCCACTCTGAGGGAAACTTACAGGGAAATACAGTATCCCAGAAAGACAACCCAGAGACTCCTGTTCTTCTAAAAAATCATTACTGGGGAAGTTCAGGAGAATATTTCAGATAAGCAAGTCTCAATATGAAATGATGGGCTCTCTTTAGAATGCTAAAATCTCCTGGGTTTTTTCCAGACTTTAGATGCCTTTGTTATAACCGCTGGAATTGTTACTCTGGTTTTGGAGGAAGATGGCACAGTTGTGGACACAGAAGAGTTCTTCAGGTCCCTGGATGATAATACACACTTCATGGTTCTAGAAAAAGGACAGAAATGGACACCAGTAAGTGTTGACTGCTTCTCTCTCATTTGAGTAGAAGTGGATGGAGGAATGTTTGTGGCTGCTAAAATTGTTGGAAAGAAGGGAGAAGAGGAAGAAAAATTTCCCCAAAGAGGCAAGATGTAAACTCCTTGTTGAGCCTTTCTGGATGAAAAATCAAGTTCATATTTCTTATTGTCCCTTTTTGGGACATAGATCTGTTAGCAAAATCCACCGGGAATTGAAATAAAACTTTACAAGTGAAAAGAATTACAGGGAAAATACCCTGCTTTTGGAGAAGCTCAGAAATATCTTTTTTCTTGTGCCTTTTTGTAACATAAAGAAAATTAGGACTTTGACTCCACAAAGTTAAAAAATACAATGTCCTTAAAGGTTAGATTTAGACCGTATAAAAAAATGCCCAAATTAAGTAATATAAAGCAAGTTTTGCCTTCTGAATGCACTAACAGTTTAGTGAAGGTTAGAAAAATGCCTGTGCTTAATTTTGCGAAAAGCCAGAAGCTGGCATCAGAACCTAATGTTAGTCTGCATGCTTCAAGATATTTAAGAACTATTACAACTGCCTTGCTTTAGCCTTCTAATCATATCAACTCAGTGTTCAATTAGTTATTTTGTAGGGAAATAGTCATCTGTACATTCATAACATAGAGTGAAACTCGTAACTGTTTTTCCATGAGAAGGTTGTTGCTAGAAATCTGGCATCAGAATTTTTTCTATCAGGTGCAGAGCTGGCCATGGAGCTGTAAGCAGGGACATCATTTTTGTGCCTGCACACATGTGGCTCAACCACATGGCCCTGTTTTCTCAGTCTCCTGTTGCAGTGTGGGCAGCCTGTACATTTTCCCCCAAAATACTTCACTGGCTTATCAAGCTCTGCATCTGGGGCATGAGCTCCAAGGGCAGAAAAGAAGTTGCCGCCAGGGTGTGACTCCACCTTGCTCCTTTCCCCTGTCTGGCATGGCAGCAGCACAAGTTTGAATGCAGCCCCTCTTCAGAATCTGCTGAGTGACAACAGAGGGACTGTCACAGCTTCACCAATCACCTGGAGTGTAGCACCAGCTCTGTCCTGCTTTATCCAAATATTCTGGGTGCTAATGGGGGTGTGGGGAGATGCTACCAAGCACACCAACTGCTTGTACATGTCCAAAGCTGTTGTTGACAGGGGACCCTGTTGCTGGAGCTTGGAGGCTGTCAAAGTAAAACAGGCATAAAATTGCTGGCTAATGATATACTGCTGTGTTTAGCTTTGTCTGACTTATCACGACACTGTCTGAGGCTGAGGTGACAAGTACAAAAACGCCCAGACTTACACAACTTTATTGCTTCATTTAGCATGCAGAAAACAGCCTGGCAGCTGCCAGCTCGTTAACCTTGAGCAGAATGTGCTGAGCAGCGGATCCCGTGTATCCACTAGATGTCTCTGTACATATGGGTTCTCTTTACTATTTTCCTCTTGGTTTTGCTTTCTTGAAGCACACACCCTGCAGCAGACAAGGGCTGCTTTCAATAAAGGAGGGTGGGTTTAAGGTGGAAGATGATTTTCCATGCTCTCTCTTCATTGCTTTTTCTCTTAAAATCTTGTTATTGAACCTTAGGCCTAATCAGCAATGATTCCCTCCCTGTGTTTCATTTTAGTAGGAAGAAAGAGATGTTATGAGCCAGGTTTTGAAATGAGTACCTGACTTTTCACAGATGTCATCTTCGTAGTTGTCTCCAAGAGTGCTCATCAGTATTGTGTTCCAGACTGAACAGAAGGACATCATGTCATCCTGGTTATTTGGTGGCCTAACCTCACTGCCTCAGAGAGCAGCCAGAATGCACCAGGATAAATAAATGTCAGGAACACTGCCCAGTGGCATTACCTGTGGCTTCAGCATACTCTGAAGAAGCTCTAATATAGAAAATAAATATTCAGCAGGTGCTATGTCACTCTAGAATTTCAGTGTCCGTTCGGAAAACTTCAGAAGCCTGGTCAGGAATAACAATACATAAGCTACAGACCTCCTTTTCTGTGTGCTAATAATGTTAATTCTAGTTTAGAATTGACCAAGAACTAGCCCCAAGACTGGAATAAGCAAAACTGCTTCTGAGGAGCTGCACTGTTAATAGTTGTCTTGCTGTAGTTTCCTGTGTCATGGTACAAACTGTTTCTCTCTCTTTTTAAATCAGACAAAAAATGGAGTTGTCGCTGTGAGAAAAAAGAAGAAAATGGGAGTAGCTAACATCACATTTGATCTGTACAAACTGAACCCTAAGGATTTTATTGGCTGCTTAAACATCAGGGCAACCTTCTATGAGATCTACTCGATCTCATATGACATCAAATGCATGGGAGCAAAAAGCATGTTGCGGTGAGTGTGTTTCCACTACTGATCAGGTGCACGTGCTAATGTAAAAATCTGTGTTTGCTATTGGTTCTGTGAAGCAGGTGTGTTTATAAATTTCGTATTTTTGTTGTTTCTTACATACTGGCCAATATGCTGACTCTTTCTTCATAAGGTGGACAGATGACTGGTAAAAAGCTTCCTACAGCTTTTTATGATGGAATCTTAAAATTCCCCCAAGGCAAAACTCTTATGAGCTTGTATTTACTGCAAGGGTGTAAGTACAGTTTCTTTCTTCTGCTGAGAGAATTTCCTCACATTTCTTTGACTTGTTTGTCTGAAGAACATAGGAGGCTGGGGAAGAAGCTCTTTGAAGAGGAGATTTCAAGGGGATGAAGTGAGAGGAATGTGAGATCTAATGTCAGGGGTCTTAAAGCTTGCTCAGAGATTGCAGTTCCTGTTTGCCAGATTCACCAGTAGAGCTACGTGAAGGCAAAGGAAAATGGAAGAGAGATAACACTCTGCTCTCTTAATGTGGATTTGTCATCTGTAGTGATGTTGCTGCTCTTAAGCCAGCTGGTGTGGTCTTCAGGCTAGCTAAGGGAGCCTGTCAAGGACCACCGTCTCCTGCAGGACTGATCAGCAGTGGGCTCTGAGTTTGGTAGAACTTGCTGATGGAAAATGCTGTCTTACTCAGGGGCAAAATAATATCTGTCCTGTCCACTGTTTTCAGCAATGAGTTGAAAGCTGGTGCCTTGTGAAAACCAGCTGTGTTCTGCCCTCGTTCAGGAAGACTCCTGAGTTCAGACACCTTCCCAGAGGTGCTGTTCTTAGATAGTTGTTTAAGCTGCAGCCCCAAGTTTCTCTACCTGACCTTTAGAATTCTGGTTGAGACACAATGGTGTGGTGTTACTGCATTTTATTACTTGAGGACCAGATCTGACAGACAGATGTGTATGTCATCAGTGAAGTTTTTACTTCACCTGAGTGACATGTAGCCTTTAGATGAAGTGTTTAAGCAGTCCTTCCTCTCCTGATGCAGATGTGCTGATAAGCATTGTAATGCTGATCTTTTTTCGCTGTCTTTCAGTCTCACTGACCTCTCCCACTCTACTTGGGTGGTCCCTTCCTTTATCTTTCAGGCTACAGCTGGTGTGGCTGTAGACAAGGCTCCTCTCTGGTCAGGCTGAAGCGATTATCCAGCTACATGCTACACCTTCCTGTAACACTGACTTCATTAGGGTTTCTTCAAAGCAGAGGTTTGCCCTTGGACAGCTGCACTCCTTCAGTTCTTATGTTTGTCAAGTCTCTCAAGCCAAAACAAACTCTGATCTCTGACTGCCTGCCACGGAGCTGAGTATCAGCACTGGAACTTGTGCTCCTAAGGAGAATTTGAAGTGACAATTCTGCCTCCCTGCCAAGACAGAGCAGCTGATGAGAAAGGAGAGGTGCTGGCAAACAGCTGAAGTAGCTGTGGAGTTCTTCTGGAAGCTCTGTTATGTTACAGAGTTGAGCTGTAAGGGAAGTGCCACTGTCAGGGTGGGAAGATAGTCTACTAGCAATGAACAGTGACAGAAGAGATAACCTTGGGTACCCTTGAACACAGCAGTGACATGGCCTGTCTCAACTTGCTGTTGGAATCAGAGACACATGATGTCACGATCCTGGTGTAGTCCCTCTGCTAATGAGTTCCAGGTTGCTAACTCTGATACCTTGTCCCTGAGCCCACATGCAGGGGGTGAAGGGAAAGGACAGAAAAATGCTGCAGCTGCTCATGAGGGGAGGGGCTGGAAGCCTGCCAGGTCTGATTAGTGCATTTCCCCTGGTGGTGTTTCCCTGTAGTGTCCTACTGAAGGATCAAATGTCCAGTTCAACAAATAACTTGCTCCATGGCTTAAGTGGCAACTGCTCTTGTGTGCAAGTGACACACTGCAGCTGCTCCAAAGCCCAGTACCAGGTGCAGCTTTCTTTACAACTGTAAAGCTCCTTGGCCTGCTCTGTGCGATGGAGGAAAAGAACGTGCTGAAATGGCACGTGTGGGAAGCATGAATAAGGGTACAGTGTCCTTTAAAGGCTTCACAGGCTCTAAGTACAGGGTATTCTACTATTTTGAGGCATTGGATTTCAACTGCAAACCTTTCATGACAGAGGGGTTATAAATGAATTTGTAGGAAGAAGATTTTTGCTTCTCTGCTTCAGTTCAAAGGACAAGTGAATAGAAGCAGAGGGTTCACAGCTGCAGGTCTTCTCAGACAGGAATTCAGAAAATCTTCCCCCTTTTTTTTCAGAAGAGAGACTGATCTGGTTTCTTCATCTTCAGAAACTGATCCCATTCCAGTTTTGGAATGGTTCCAGTTTTTTTGTACTGCTCCCAATGCCTCAGCTTCATACCTGTGAGTGCCCTCATAATTCTGGGGGATGAGACTCAAATATAGGTCTCAGTACTGATGTCCCTGCTGTTTCTTGCAGAATGGAAGGAAGATGCAGCTACAACTCAGTTGAATAAATGACCATTCAAATACAACTATCCTTATTCCGCTGTGAGCATCTACAATTTATACTGTTAACCTCTGATGCTTACCTGATGTTATCTTATGGATTTGTACTGATTCTTACACAGCACTACATACTTGAATGCTGATTTTTATCAAATATTTTGAAAGTAAAATAGTTGTGTGAACTGAGAATTCTTAAGGCTTGCAGCTTGGCCAGCACTAATTCGCCTGCTTCACCTCTTTTGCTGTTGAAAAACCTCTTATCCGGTGTAATGGGATTGTTCAGCTTCAGATCTAATCAGATTTGATCTGTGCCTTGGAGATACATGCAGGGTTGTATTAATGAATGACAAAGGTGAGACATGAGGTGAGTTTATGCTGCAGGAATGCTGCTGGGCTCCCAGGCAAAATTGTCTTCTCTGGTACTGTGATGGTTTGAGTGATGGCTTTGCAGAAGGCCTGTAAGGGTCTAGTAGGATGTCAGCCTGCTTTGTTAAATGTGTTTTCTGGGTCTGCCAACATATCAATAGTTTTCTGTCAATCCAGTATTTTCTCTAATGAAGGTACAAAAATGACCATCTTCTCAGAAGTGAGAAGGAATGAGAGGGGTTTTTAAATATATCGACTTGACTTGTCATAATGTTGTGGGTGGAAAGGGGTAATGTAATCTTGCTGGTGATTTTTTTCTTAAACAAATGACTTTTCTTCCAGGAAAGTGCTTCAGCTAATATCCCATGCAGCACAAATAACTGGACAGTTTCTTCTCTATACTGGAACGTATATGTTGCAGTTGATGGGTGAATATGATGAAGATGACATGTGCACGAGATCAAGCCGGGAGTAGTGACCACAGCTGCACTTCTGATGTCGAATCCTTTTGTTTAAAGACATTCTCTTGCCCAGTTCTGATTGTAATCATTTTATAGCAGGGGGATGTCCACTAATGTGAACTAATATTTTTCCTGTTTGGGAATGCTTGTAGGCCTTAGTCATAAAGTGTTTGATGCTCACAGGCTCTTAACACCACAAATAGATGAGTACCTAATGTCTAAGAATTTGGCAAAAGGAGAGAGAGGGCAGGTTTTTGCCCCAGCAACTCAAAATGGAGAATAAGTATACTTGGAAACTTGCGTGCTTTGTAACCAGTGGAATATTTCTTGCACCAATCAAGACATTGTTTTGTTCTTTTGGGGTTTGGGTACGGGGGGTTGAGGGGATTTTTTTTGGTTGGTGGTTGGTTGGTTAGGGGTTTTTTGTTTGTTTTTTGCTTTTTTTTCATGGCTATCTACTTGCATTCTGACCAGACTGGGCTGTAAAGTGAGGGCAAGGGGACTGTGGGGTCTGTTTGTTCATTTGTTTGTTTTAATCCTTAACAGTGCTGGTATTAGTGTGAAACTGGCATTGAAGTGAAGTGTACTTGTTTATTCCTGCTGACAGTGGAACTACACAGTGCAACTGCAATCCTAGTTCAGTGACTGACTCTTCTCATGAAGTCTAATTGGAGATTGTGCAACTACTAAGCAGAAGATAAGGATTTAGCCTTACTTCCCTTAAAACAAATAAAAACTTTTCATTGTAGTCCTTCATATTTTTCTTCAAATCTTCAGGATGTTCAGGTTATTACAGCTCATACAGTTGAAGAATCTGATATATTTTTTAAATTAATCTGATGTCCAGTTCTGCCTGAGCATTGAATAATCTGCCATGGTTTAATGAATATGGATTATAGCATACCTGCTGAAGCTTTTTTCAGATGTTAAACCACCACTTCTGTAGTTCGTGTTGTTACAAGATGACACGAGGTCTCAAGTTGGGCTTGAGGTGCACCTAAGAGATGCTGGATATTTTGTTGCCCTTGGGTTCAGGGCAGAGCAGCAGGACACAATCTAGTTTTGCATAACATATATGTATGCTTTAAAGTGAATATTTGCAGTATTATAGGCTCCCAAGACAAGCTGTATTAAAGGACAAAGAAACATTTCCTGCAGTTTACTGAACTGTTGCTATGCCCAGCTTTCAGCAAGCTTTTCCTCAACAGTGTGAAAAATTGGAAATCAAGTAGCCTTAGGCATCTCGTGTCAAAATGCAAACTCACGTTGGTGAAGGAAAAAAAGCCCAACTTTGGTTGTTCACAGGTGTGGCTTTTGAGTATGTTTGCTTGCACGTGAAGAATTTTAGGAAGGCTGAAAGCTCTCAAGGTGACACCAGATGCAGGAGATAGGTCTGTCCTGACAGTAGGTGCCACCTAGTAAGAGAAGCTCTGGTGCAGAGAGAACGAGTGGGGCAGGGCAGGAAATCAGTGGCAGTGAAAGGGAAAAGACCACTACAGACCCCAGGGTACTTGCCATGCCACTGAGACAGGAATCCTTTAACTGTATGCACCAACTGCATTGACCAGTTGGAGGAAAACCTGAACTGCTAAAAGAGAAGTAGGAAGGTGGAAAAGATGAAGTATCATGGTTGGTGGGATCTATTCTGACCTCTTAGTGGGGTCTGTTCACTTCAAAGGCCACTCATATGTGGGAATATTGCTCTTGCTTTTATCTGCAACTCTCACCCTCGTGCTTATTTTTGTCTTCCCATTACAAGTGTGGCTGTGCCAGCAGGAGCTGCATCCTTCAGATCGCCATTGAGAGGAAAAGCAGCCTAACCCCAAATGTTAAAAGTACTGAAGGACACAAATTTTGTTACGTCTCTGCCCGTCTCTTCAGTTATGGTATTACAAATAAATAGACAGCTAAGAAAAACCCTGATGTCTTTTCCTAGTTACTCTTGTTTCCCATCTACTTCTGAGTGTTTGCTGGAGGAGGCAAAGGGCATACTGCTCCAGATAAGGGGAGGACTTGTTCTTAATTTCTCCCAGAGAAGAAGGCCTGAAGCTAGCAGCACTGTCAGGTGTCCTTCAGAAGAAAACAATAAACTATTCTGGGAGTAACGAGAAAGCTTCCATTTTGATAAAACCCCTTTATATTTTATCTGTATTTTTCTTGACACCCCCTACATAAATGATTGTTGCCATGTTAATTGTTGGCCAAAGTCTTTCTATCCCTGTCAAGGAATTGCATTTAACTAACTTTACAAGGACATGATAATTAACTTTTTCAGCTTTTAAGGATCACTTATTCTATTAAAACAAGCATATCTCTTGAAAGCAAATTCTCTTAAATGCTTCTAAGAATATTTATGTTGGCTATTGTGGGAACACCAGCATTTAAAAAAAAAGTAAAACAACCTGAAGAGCTCATTGTTGCTTTGAGTTGCTTCTGCGACATCTGTAGTACAAAAGCTTTTGCATGTCTGAACCGTGCAGATCCCAAGTTCCAGCCTACTCTAGCCAGAGGTAATTGCTGCAGGACTAACACTCCACAGTTTACAGTGGCCCTATCTGGGAATGCAGCAGTGATCTGAAAAGCTAGATTGCTGTGAATGTGCAATGTTTTTAAGCAGCTGCTGCTTCAACAGCTTAACACTTAAAACTTGAGCTGCTGAAGGTCCTGTGTGCAGCAGTCTCCATCTTGGAGCAATTCCCTGTTCAGCTGTTTGCATTTTGAATTAAAGTAGCTCATCTTTGATATTTTCTCAAAATGCGAGAAGTGTCCTGGAAGTTGCGTCTAAAATTGTTTCATTTCTTCTGAATCTGGGTCCTTCACGGGCTTACTATTTGGAGTTGATATTTACTACTATACCAACTTCTTTCTGGAAGTAAATTTTGGCTTTGGGTCAAACTGGAGGAGCTTGTCATCCTCTGAGTTGGAACCAGTTTGATTATTTTTAAAATTTTATTTACAGACTGCTTAGGAAGCATAGCTTTTACTTCAGCTGTATAGGATATGCAGCAAAGAAAAACTTTAGCATTATCTGCCTTTCAGGAAACTATATACAAGTGCTGTACAAGACCTAGTAACATATAGAAAAACTAAAAGCACAGGCTTTTAACTGCAGGTATGTGGGGAAGCAGCTAGATTTTTCTACTGGGCCTTTCTAGCTTTAGGTTTAATTCCCAAAAACTCAGTTAACCTGCACTTGTTACTGTTGCAGACAAGGCTGGGAGCAATGACAGGCAGAAGGTGTGAAACGCTTGCTGCCTCCTTGCCTGCACCAACCCTTTTTGCCTGTTGCTTTGCCTCACTTACTAACAATGCACCAAGTCATACTCTCTGGTTACCAAAAAAGGAATTTTCACTGAAGTAACAGACCTTGTTGACTCAGGCACTGCTCATGTTCTGCAGACAGAGCAAAGTTGCTTTCTTCATGACCAGAATGAAGAATCTAATAGCTTTATGTGTGTGCAGTTTATCATTACTTCATTTCCTTCCTTTCATAGACCTGTGAATGTTTTCTTGCACCTTCCGATTCTTTCAGAAGAAATAGGATTACAAGCCCTTCTGTCCAGGGAGACAGGAAAAAGCAGGGTCTAAATTCCTTAGATAATTTGAAATATGCTGTAAGAAACACCACGAATCCCTTCCCTACAGAGGAGGGAAAGATAAAAGCAGGGAAGTTGGACTTTGAGCTGGAATTTTTTCAGTGAAGCGTGCAGAGAGGTAGGTGTTCACAATTTTGGAAATGTTGGTAATTCTGAATTTTAACTGTGAAGGTAACCTCATATGATAATTTGTAACTGGCAGTTGTATAATTCTAAATAATTTCAGTGTGCTTCTTCCCTGAAATAACACTTGAACTAAAGGCACAAGCTTCTTAATTAAATTTTTTAAAAAGTTTAAAACCAAAGTACCAAGCATATTTTTGACTTGATGCCTCAGGGGTTATTAGAGGTCTTAATGTGATTAACATACCGCTTCAGTCATGTATTAGCACGTATCGTTGTGGAGCTTAGAGCTTATCACTGCTTTCTCTACCTTACATTGTCATAGATGTAGCTAAGATATTTTTAAGTGTAAGGATTGTGTTATGCTAAGGGAAAATCTAGTATTTTACCACTTCACAATTTTCAAGATCAGTAGTTTAACTTGCTGTGAAAATTGAGATGGGTGAAAATAGTGTTCAGTGGTTGCAATATTTTCTGCTGTGTGATGCCAATTTTAAGGAATACTGTTCATGAATAAATAAAATCAAATGGTGGCTTTGGATGTTGTCTCTATTCATTTCCAGAACAACTTATTCCTGAAGTAATCATGACTATTAATGAATCTATGGTCCGGCACAAACCGTTTCCAAATGGACTGTGGCAGTGAAGTAACTGGATACTGTTATGTGGCTCTGAACTCTTAACTCTCTACCGCTGACTCACTTTCTGGCCTCAGAGAAACTGTGCAAACTGTGTTTCCATTCATACACAAGGATTGCTTTCCTCCATCTTTCACAAAAGTTGCAAAAGACTACAAAATACTGAGCGCAGGAGATAGAAGGGTTCAGTGACCTCTGGTGTTGTCTAAACACTGTTAGGATCAAGGACCTCTTTATTTTGCCTCACAAAACCTCTCTGCAGTCATTTACCTAAAGATAGAGTAGTAGACATTTGGCTGCAGGGAAGAAATTAATTTAAGTTTAGTGAAATATCATATTTGTCTAGTTAAGGTTTAACTTAAGCTAGAGGGGGGTTAGCAGGCAAGTGTGATTTGTCTATTGCTCTTCTATCTAATAAGTACATCTTGTATATAGCTTAAGGGACAGTTTTGCAGAGGTTGACTAGTGGAGCAGCTCCCCTCTTGTGAGGGAATCAAAGCCTGATTTCTTGCTGTGGAAAAGCACAAAATAGAACTGTATTTGGTTTAGTGGCAAGCCTTTGGCAGTGGGAATTAGAGGGATGCTGTGGGGGTGGCCTCTGTGTTGTACAGAGCTGCCTCTGTCTGGCTCTGAAATGAAACCACCATTGCCCAAAGCTGAGACCTTCAGACAAGTTGGTGGTGTCTCTGTGGAAATATATCTAAGAAAGGGTAAAAAATGCTGTGCAGCAGCTGTGAGAAAGAACCGAAAAAAATGTGGGAGATAACCTGCAGACGTCAAGGTCAGTAAAGCGCTACATGTGCCAGACAGAGCTTTCTCTGCAGCCTGTGGAGGAATATGCTGGAGGAAATATCCCCCCATGGACGCCCCCCTCCCACAGCAGGTGGACATGTCTGGAAGGAAGCTGCAGCCCTGGAGAACCCATGAATGAACAATTTTCCTGGCAGGAGCTGTGGCCAGTGAGGGACCTACACTGGAGCGGTCTGTTCCTGAAAGACTTCACGCTGTGGAAGGGAGCCATGCTGGAGCAGACTGAGAAGGATTGTATCCTGTGGGAAGGGCCCACAGTGGAGCAGGGGAAGGGGGAGAAGGAAGGAACAGCACAAAAGAAGGGATGTGGACCGATCATGACACCCACTCCTCTACTGCTTGGGGACAGGGAGAGGAGGTAGACGAGCTGGGAACGAAGGACTGAAGTTGAGCTTGGGAAGAAGGTGGAAGCTGGGGAAGGTGTTTTGGTTTTGTCTTTGTTTCTCACCATCTTATTCTATTTTTTGCTGAAATTAAATTGATCTTTCCTGGCTTGCGTCTGTTTTGCTGATGTAAAATCAGCAGTTGGCGAGTGATCCCCCTGTCTTTATCTTGACCCACAGACTTTTTCATCTTATTTTCTCCCCATGTCTGCTGAGGGGATGAAGTGAGAGATCAGCTGATGGGTGCCTGGCAGACAGCAAAATTTAACATACCACAAGCACAAAATGCTGGAAGTAAAAATAAGCAAAAACCCCAAGATGTTTGTGCTAATGGTGACCAGTAAAATTGGAAACAAATCTTTCGGAGTGTTTTCTGAAAGGCTTTTAATAGTAATGTTTAGCGGGACAAAATCCAGTCATATGCAGGGCAGAGTTAATCTTTGCACTTTGCTAAGCTCAATCTCAGGCATGGTTTTTTTAAGGTCACCCATCAGTCTGAATCGTTCATAGTAGGTCCTAACGTGTTCTTGACTAGGAATATTTATTAACAAATAGCAATTATCACTTGAAAAAGAACTTTGAAATAGTACTGTTAGTAGTTTCATAAAACAAAACAACAATTTTAATTAAATGTAACACTAGAAATAAAGCATGTCTTAATAGGCCCCAGAATCAGAATAATGCATTCTATCCAGTTCCAACATAAAAAGTTGATGGACCAACAGTTTTCTAAAAAGTCTCCTTCAATAATTAGCATATATTATGTATAGATTAGGGTGGGGGGGGGTTAAGTAATGTAGCTATTGTAACAGGTTGTTTATGGTTCTGTCATGCCAGAAAATAAAAAAGAAAAAGCTTAGATCCTCAGACAACAATTTTATTTAAGAAAACAGTAGCTTAATGATGTGTATAGTCAGTCTATTATAGACACAGAGAAATCTCAGACATCTAAGAAGTCCTTTAAAGTCCTAAAGGTAATTTCTTCTGACACATTTTTAATTACATCATGAAGTCCATAATCTTTTATGTTAAAAACACTTCTAATTACAAAGCATCTTCCCTTGCATAGGTACATGGCTTGGTTTGCTGCTGCTCTTTATTAAGGAGTGTTTTCAAATGCTCTTCTCCCATCTCAAAAATCAGGAGAGAATGTACAGGAAAACAACAAATAATCTTATTTAAGTAGAAGGACCACTGATTTATTACTGAGCTAGACAAACAAGTCTACAGAAATCTCTCTTTAATTCATGAGAAGCTAAATTGCAAATGCCATCATTTCACTGGTTCTTGTACAAAACATGCTTCATGTAGGTGCTCCCCCAGCTGCAGCTCTCCTTCTTTCTTGCCCACTTAGAGAAGTTGTCTAGAAAAGCTGTCTTGAGCAGTTGCAGAATATTGGTCTAATTTCCACCCAAGTGATCATGCTTTCCAAATGAAAGTCACTATCTTCCAGAATAGCCCCTGTTTTTTCGGAACGGATTGATTATTCAACAAGAAATCCATTTTACCAGAAATCATAAAGTACTAGGTAGCTGCTGCAAATATTCCAGTCTCCCAGAAAAGCCATTTCATCTTCGGAGGGGATGATCAAGTTGATTTTCCTCATTACTACAAGTACTTTCTGCAAACTACATTAGGATCAATATTTCATCTTGATAAGAAAAGTGCTGTCTCTAATAGTTTCACCACTGTGACTACTGAATTCAGTAAACAGTCCTCTCAATTCCTCCCAGTCTTAGCTGGCCCTGACATGGTACTGTGTTCAGTTTTCACAAGAGTTGTGATCAGTGAAAAACAAAGCAGGTTTTGTCATTTGCAGTATCAACTATCACTAAAGGCAGTAGCAATCTAACAGATAGAAGTCACTTTTCTTTCTCTGACTTCTATCTCTCCAAAGGTTGTTGAGTTTGGGGTTTTTTTTAAATTGGAGTGGGGGCATTTTTTTGGTTGGTTGGTTGCTTTTGATATTTTGGTCTTTTATTTTTCTTTCACTGGAAAAATTCCAGCTGCTACATTCTGTTCTACTTTGTGTCTGGTGTCACCACTTCAAGTGCTCAGTTCCTTTGGCTATTTTTCTATGCCTTGCTCTGGTGACCCCTTTACACATGAGACCTGTTTTGTTGTTTCTCTTGTGGCCTTCCCTCACCTATTCCAGATCCCCTTTGGCCACATTCAAGCTAAAAATACTTCATGACTGAGGAGAGAAGGGGGTGGGGTGGGCATGAGGGGGTGGGCAGGTGTTTAAGCAAATATAAATTAAGAAAAAAAAGACATTTGTATCTGTCTTGTTCTAGCTGTTCATGTTAAGTCTTTTCACATAGAAATGATCAGCCTCCTTGTTTCTGTAGCTCTTCTAGCATAACTGTCTTCCATACTGTCCTGAGATAAGACGCTTCTGATTAGAGCCGTGCCCTACTCCTGACAGATCACAGAGGCCACATGCAACATAAAGTCCCTGTTCAGCACAGTCAGGACACCTCAATGAAATAAATTTACACCACAGAGGTGTATCTCTCTGCAAATCTTCCATGCACAGGCAACAACTGTGTCTCCACACCCTTTCCACAAAGCAGTGGCATTCAGTTGTGCAGCCAATGTATATTGTAGCCCCATATCCTCCCCCATTCTGGTTCTCTGCTCAACAAACCTACCGTGAAGCGCTTTATTCACTGGGCCAGCAGTGGGCTGAGCCTGGCCCTGGGCCAAACTGACCTCTTACATTCTTAGCATTCACAAGCCTTTAGATCATGAATATGGTAATGCTGCTCACAGGCTGCAGTCCGAGGCAAGGGGTGAACACCCTCAGTACCACTGCTGCAGAGTGCTTTTCTAAGAAAAATAATGTTCAGTTCTCTGTGTGTGTGAATGTTGGCTTGATGTCCTAATTCCCAGTAGGTAACTCTGGGAGTACCCTGCCCAGAGGGGGATGGTTCAGCTGCTTTTGTGCATTCAGTATCAGAACACATTCCTTCAGTGGCTGCACCCACCCACCCCTGACTGTGCTGAGGACTGTGCTGTTAAAAATAAGCCAGGCTTTGTCCAGTCATAGTTTGTGCTGTGCTGTTTGTCCTGGGGCTTGTGGACTTGAGAGGAATGGTGCTCCTCTTCTCACAAATGTAATCTGAGAGAATAATTTGTGAAGCAGGCTGGGAGTGGTATGCTGGTCTGGGTTGGACATGTGTGACAGATGAGTGGGATCTGTGCTGGTGAGGGAAGGGTGGCAGCCAGGAGCCACTCACCACCTGAGAACAAGGGTGAGGAGGAAAACTGTGACTCATCTGAGAAACCCAAGACCTGACTGGAGCAATTTATAGTCGATTTTAGCAGCAAACCTGTTCTTATAGAAGAAGTGTTTCCCACAGTGAGATGAATCACTTTCATTTGGACAGCTACATATTTCATCTCAAGTACATGCTTTGCTTGGTAAGTGTTAAATAACTGGCAGTCTAAACAGGAGTCCAGCCCTTTGTCTTAAGGTCTATTGTTTTTCTTTTTTCTCAGAGAATAAAACCATGAAAAGTTACGTTTGTCAAATAAAACCCAAATCTATCTTTCCCGCTTTCCCTCCCACATGTTGCAGTACAGATCTCTGCTGCAAGGTGCTTTACTCAAGAGTCTTAAGGAGACTGAGCTGGATGAGATAAGATGCTTTAACAACAAAAGACAAGAAAGTCTAGATGAGATTCACTTGGATCTGATCTGCTCAATTCTAAATGATCTGGGGAAAAAGAAGTCCTGAACTGGTAAATCTCTGTGATTGTACAAAAATCAGGCTATCAGTTGGACTGAGTTTCAGAAGTATTTCATGATACCAATTTGAATAAACAACACCTGATGAAATTTAATATCCATAGCTGCATAACACAGGAAAAACCAACCCTGTGTTGCCAGTGATGGGATTTAATTTAATTGTCACAACGGTCAAAAGACATCTTGGAGGTAGTGTGAACAGTTCAATGAAGGAAAAAGCTCAGCAGCAACCAAGAGGGCAAACACAAGGCTTATTAGAAAATAAAAACCAGAGCAGGAAGCATCCTATAACACTGCATAAAATGATGGCCATGATTTAAATACTGTTACTCCCATTTCACAGACACTGAAGTAGAGCTAGTAAAGATAGTGTGATAAGCAAAGACTATCACAGGAGTGCAGGGTCACTTTCAAACATGGGGAGATTAATTAGTGTAATACTTTCAGCTCAGAAAACGTTGGACAGGTAGGGAAAACGAACAAAAACACTAAAACCTTCTCCTTACACACAGCTACAATGGTCATAAGGAACTGGTAGTCACTGTTTCTCAAAATAAAAGAGCATGGGGCACCAATTTCAGGTGTCAGCTTGACAACAGAAAGAACTGCTTTTTCACAGAACGGAATTCAGTTGTTCATGGAAGGCAATGCTATAGGCGACCTTGGAGGCTGAAAGAGTAATTGGGTTAAAAAGCAATTACATAACTTCAAGGATACTTGAAAAGAACTATTAAATATGTGGTCCAGATCCTTCCTGTGGTTCAACAAAGGCTTCATCACTGATTGCCAAATGTAGAAGGGCATTTTTGGGGAAACATTACCATATTCTTTCCCTAGCATCCATCACTGACTACTGTCAGGGACATAATTCTAGATTAGACAGATCTTCCATCTAATCAAGACCAGCTGCCATCAATGTATTCATCTGGTCAAAACATGCTTTTTCTCCTGATAGTCTTTAGCATGACTTCTGGTTAAGAGACCTTTTATTTCTAGTTCTGATGTCTCTCACACTCGAAACACCAGGACTTCATTGATAAGCTCTGCATTGTATTGGTATCTATTCAGAGCTGACTAAACTCCAAAAGCAAGCTGTCAATATCTCATATTCATTTTCCTCTTACAGCTGTACCACTCACTCACCACATGATACAGATAATGGAGGATATACATCCCAGCTAATTTATGTTTTCACTCTGTCCTCCAAACGGCTTGGTTCCCCAAAATCTTTAATGTGCAGAGAGGCTGGAGAGTTGAACACAGATTAATGCCTGCCTTAACTTTGTATTCCCATACTCTTGATTGTAGCTGTAAGGAAACACGAACCTGGCTTCTTTACTGACTCTGTTGAACACAGAGTGCAGCCCGTTCTCTGGCTCTGTTTGTTTGTGTAGCTAAGTGACCGATTAGAATGGAGGTTAAAAACACAGCCACACCAAACACACATTTCTGCCTGACAAAACAGGCAGGTACATGCTTCCCTCTTCTCCAGGTGCTACAGCTATTGCATAAAAACCACTATGACCAACTGTGCAAAAAGTCCTGGATGAGTAATTGTTAGCATTGAGGCTAAGCATGGGGAGAAACAAAGGGCTGAAAGAAAATATTAATTTCTAAAGGACAGAAAATATGTTACAAATCAAAAGACATTAAGTGCCAGAAAGTGCAAAAGCACCTGTACTCAAGCACATGAATATTCAGGGTTGAGTTATAGTTTTTCATCCATCTGATCAAACAGTGATAAAAGTGTGTGAAAACGCAGCTAGAAACTCTTTTGGACCAGAGGGTGGAATTCCTCCAGTGTCGCTTCACAGTCTCTCAGACTTTGCACCTTAACATATTTTGCCCTGACTTGACTTAGTGACCTTTGCTTTAACATTACAAAGTTCAGACCACATCTTGTGGGCTAAAACAAACATCAGCAGTATCTCCACTGACAGCTACAGATAGCAGCCAGATGAGTAGCATTAAAACAAACCCCTGAGCACTGTGTTTGAGTATAGGTGGCAATTAGTAACACCACAGCTGCCACAGCAACAAGTTTAATGTGCAGGGGGGGTGACAAAGCAAGAAACTGTTTGAGAACCATATGGTAATGGCTTTTCTGGGCAGAATATAAGCTCCAAAACACCTCAGGTAAATGTATAGTCTGGTATTTGCTTTAATAGACCGTACACTTCTCAGTGTGTGTGTCTCACTTCCCCTTTTAAATGTTTTTCTTGGGTTCTTGAGCTGTTTCTAGACTCATCTGCAGCTGCAATGTCTCTGTAACTCATGTGACTCTTGTAGATTTTGTCACTAGAGAATGATGGAAAAAGACGTAGTGGTGGAGATGCACGGGTACACATTTGAACAGGAGCATGACTTCCCATGCTTGGTTTTCTCAGGAAACCAGGAAAAAAAACCCAACACAAACACAAACAAAAACAAAAAACAACAAACAAACCAAAACCAAAACCAAATTATTTTAAGATTTTTTTTCCCTTTTTTAACTTGTGTGAAACTCTTGAGGCAAAAGAGGAAAGACAGGAACTAGATTGATATTTGGACCTTCCTCTTAAAGGTCACCATGGACTTAGTAGTCTTTACTAGCCTGCTACAACCTGTCAGAGTAAATCCACCATGTGGATTACATTTACTGCTCTGGTATTTAATGTAAGTGCTAACAAGCTTTATAACACTGGTAGACCCTTGCTGATATTCTTAAACATCAAAATGAGGCATATCTATCATTCTGGGAAAAAAAAAATAGTAGTTAACATCTTGAATGTTCTGTTACGGCATAAATTTCTCTCTAGTCCTTAAAAACTCCAGTAAATAGAAATAGTCTTAGTAACAACCCTGATATAAACACAAATGTGTTTCCTGAAAAGCAGGAAGCAGCTTAACAATCATATCATATGACTAGCTAAATATGGAAGAACTTTGCTGAGTTTTTTTCCAGGGCATTATACAAATTTCCATGTGACTTTGTGGGACATGACTGTTGCTTGAGCTGCTATTACTGCAAAATCCTTTTACTCTGCAGCATGGGCATTTTACACATTTTGTCCTGCCTCGTGGCATTCATCATCTTGTAGGAATCCATTTCAATTCAGCCTGTGCACAAGCAATGAGAACATGAGAAAGCCTGAAGAAAGAACACGGAAGGCTCTGCAACCCCACATGGCCCCATCCTGTGAATGTGTGCAGCTGTTTTGCGGCAGCTGGATCTCACACAAGATCAGTGGGAGTATTTAATTTGCTGCTACTCTCTGATACCTTGTCAGTTCTGACGAATGGGAGTGAAGAACCGCATCACATTGAAGCCCATCACATTGGAGCACCAAAGAGTTGTCCAGTGGAAATAAACTTTCTTGGGTTTTTACTAGCTAGAAATGTCAGACTAATCCAGATGTGGCCTAGCAGTCATATCTTCCTTAATCCATATCCCCTCTATCACGAGTGGTCATGCCATTCCCTAAAAAATGCAAGTGTAGACCTGTTCTAGTATTTAGTGTTTTGCTTCCACACTTGGGAGCAAGATACCTTGAGAATGTAAGTCATGTAAACTGATTGTTAAAAAGGTTGCCTGAAGCATGAATTTATAAACTTGAGCTGGTGGTTTGTAGCTATTGTGACATTTTACTAATTTTCAGGTTAAATATATTTATTAATTTTTTTAACAGCAAAAGTGAAGTTAAAATTGCAAAAGGAAGTAAACAAGGAACAACAATGAAGGGAGTAAATCTGCAAAGGAACTCTTAAGAAAGTTCTTCTCCTATTTTGTGTATGGTGGAAAAAAAGTCATACTCTAAGTATTAAATTAACCTATGAAGTGAATAGGAAATAAAAAAAGACTTTGAGTTATGAAGGTTAGAGGTCAGTATATATTACAGGTATGTGAGAAAGAGATATCTGAGGGAGCCAAATATAACAAGTGAGAATCCATTATACAGAATTTACAGCGTGTTTCAATATTATTCTAATTATAGAATGAATCTCATGGACTCAGTCAGATGAAGCACCTAGAGAGAAATTTTAAAAGACACTTAGATGCCTTAAATTTCCAAGAGGCGTTTAGTGGGGTTTTCAAATATGGCCAGAAGTAATCCATAACAGTTAAGCATATAGGAGGATTTTGAAACACCTAAGTGCCTTTAAAATCCCAGACCAAGTCTGTGGAGGCTCAAGGAGAATATGCAGGCTTCTATGGACACGGGTTATAATGGCACCTCTACCTCGTAAATCAGCTGAACTATTAAGTAAACACAAGCATGGATGAAAAGGATTTGAAGGTACATTTACATTCAGTGACCAACAAAGGTGTCTTCTTTCAGATTACCAGGAGTAAAACATAGAGAAGCTGCAAGTTGATTCAGGTCTGGCTGAAAATTAGAAGTTATTTACATAACTATAAAATTTGTACATGCAAATTTGTTGGGTAAACTGTTGCTCACCTCCATCAGGCACAAAGCTCTACAGCCTTCTACGTACTTCAGTTACTTTGTTTGTGTGGGAAACTGGCTGAAGTTTTGGCCTCTAAATGTTGTTTGACCGTCTGCTGCTCACAAACAGTAGGCAAACTTTTCCAAGATGACAGAGATTTGCAGTGCAACCTGTAAAGCTCTTCAGAAGGCACGTGGACTAAAAGTTCTATAATACACTCTCATTGCTTCTTTTTTCCCCATTACTGCCTACCTATGTCCAATTTTTCCTTCTTACTTTTATTCTCAAAATATAGTTTCATTCAGGTGATTAAATGGGTTTGACCTACTGCCTGGTTATGTGATTCAAGGCTAATCTCCACAAACAAAGAGAAATGGGCACAAAGGAACAGAGGCAGGTGGAGAAATCCAATAGCATTCCCAGAGAAAAGGAGCTTCTGACCTGGCTCCTCTCACTGAGGGTTCAGCCTGTGGTCTGGTGTGACACCCATCACCATGAATCAATGGGAGAGGCTCCATGGATTGCTGTATAGAGGAGTTACTGCCTGCAGGGGTTGGGAACCACTAGGGGATAGAGGGGAAGAACATCTTTGGGATTGCACAAGACAGCTTTTGGGATGTTTAGAGGCAGAATCAAAGGTGGGGTAGGATGGGATAAAGATGGTTTGATATAGAAAAATAAAAGGGTATGGGGCTAAAGTGACCTGATTGGGTGTAAACAAGTTGTTGGTCAGTGTGCTTGTCTGGTTACGCCTTGCAGCTGATCATCTCAGTCTGTCTTGTCTTAGTAAATGGTATTTTAATTATTTTTCTGGGTGAGAATGGCATCTATATTCCATGTACATGTGTGTGTATGTGTGTGTATGGTGGCCTGAGTGCCACCAATTAGAGGTGGGAGCCACAAGTCACAGGGGCCTCTGTGTCTTTGATGGAGCAACTGGAGAGAAGAGAGCACACACATTATGTAAAGCTGTATGCCCATGTGTGGTCACTAGCAAACAGCAAGCCAGGGTAGGTGGGAGTCAAGTTTTGGAGTAGCCATGAGTCCAGGAATGATAGTGCAGAGACCAGAGGGTCTCTGAGTTGGCTACTGGAGAGACAAGGGGTTCTAAATCACCTGCTGAGGAGACTGTGGTGAGGTCAGCTACTGGTGAGGCCCCAGCTCTGGACTAGCTACCAGGGAAACTTGTTGGCCTGTTTGTATGTCTGTGTGAGGCAACTGGGGATCCAGAAGTCAGCTACTGAACAGGCTGAGTGTCCTGAAGGCAGCTACTGAGAGAGGGAGCCATAGTTCCTGTGAGTGCTTGTAGATCTGATTACCAGCAACTAGAGTGGAACTGTAGGCCTCTGGGATAACATTTCCACATGCCAGCAACTGGAAAGGTTTGGGATCCAGGTGTTAACAACAAAATAAGATTAGTGTCTCAGACCAGCTATAGAAGGATTCGTACTATGTAGATGTACACAAATACATACTTATTTTCCATTAATGGGCTTCTGTCCTCATCAGCCAGAGAGGGGAACAGCATGGGGCCGTAAGTACTGTTTGTGTTTGTGTGAGTGCTGTGTTTTCTGCCTGGGTCAGTCAGCGTGGCCAGCCATGTGTGTATCTGTATGTGTGTGCGCCTATTGGGAACACACACCCAGCCTTACCACTACCTGGATCTGGGAACCTACTGCATTTTAAAAACTGGCATACCAGCAACAGGCGAGTGGAGGGCAAGTATGAACAGTAAATGGGAGGATTTGCAAAGCGTGGGGAAAGCCAGGCCTGGAAGGCATAGTCAAGGACATATAGATTCAGGCAATGTCCAAGACAACCTCACTAATCAGGCTGCTGAGTAATGACTTGTTCATGGATCTCTTCCAAAAATGTAGATCACGCAGAGAAGGACTCTTGAGTCTCTCAGCAGAGAGAAAGGCACATAGTATCCAGTCCTTCACTAATGGCTGCTTGCAAGGCCAACATGCTGATCCTGATCCTCCAGCTGCTTCCCTGATGTCAGAAAGACATTTGACTCAGCCTAACATAATGCATGTGGGCTACTCAGAGGTCATTTGCAAGATGCTGCTAGCCCTGCTGAAAAGCATTTATGGAAAGGTAAGGTTGGAGCTGAGAGCTGTCTACCTGACACTGGTCACATCCCGGCAACATAAGGGCAGACAGGCAGCAAGTGGCCTCCAATATACAGATTTTGGGTTATTTGGATGTTGTGTATTGATTGGTGGGGGCTACCTTGACCGTGTTCAAGCTGTAGAGAGCACCTAAAGATTGTTCTCCAGAAGAGCCCCAGCTGGGCCACCTTTCAACAAGTGGATAAGGAGGTTCTGCAACTCTGGCTTCAGGGCTGCTCTTGCATAACAGCAGAGACTGGGTCAGACAGCACAGATGTGCATGGACAGATGAATGTCTCCACCAGGGCTAAATACTGGAATAGGCTATATAGACAATGGCATCCCATGGAAGAGCCATGCTGGCATGACAGCAGGCATCCTCTACTTGGGAAACTGTGCAGCAGTTACCCAAAGGGATCATAAAGCAGATTCAGCAGCTGTGGGAAGTGGCTTCCTCTCTGGGGGGGAAAGAAAATCTCCTTTTTCATTAAAAATCAAGACACTTCAAATCATGCATATCCCAGGGCAGCTCTGTATTGTGGCAACATGAGCTCCAGGAAAGTTGCTCCACAGAGACTGCTTGCCATCATTGCTTACAATTTTCAGGCAGAAGCTTTTCTTATTGGCAAAAACAAAACAAAACAAAAAAAAACATCAGGAAAGAGCCGTGTGAGGAGGATGGCCCTTTGCAAGGAACAGAGAAGGGCTACCCATTTCTTTGGATGATGCCCCTTTACAGAATCACAGAACCACAGGATCAGTTAGGTGGGAAAAGACCTCTGAGATAACCGAATCCAACCCATGACTAAACACTACCATGTCACTTAGACCATGGCCACATCCAGTCTTTCCTTAAACACCTCCAGGGACTCCACTGCCTCCCTGGGCAGCCTGTTCCAATGCCTCATTACCCTTTCTGTGGAGAAATTCTACTTAAGAAGAATTCTGCAGCGAAGGCTGCGATCTGCGCGCCCGTCAGGGCAGCGGGACACGGAACGGGAGACGGAGCAGGCGGCGATGTCCGGCCGCCACACGGCGAGGGCTCCCGGGGGTGAAGATGCCGGAGCCACGTCGGCTGAGCTGGGTTTGGGGTGAGCAGCAGATCACGGACGGGAGCTGCCGCTGGGGCAGGAGGACCCCACAGGGACCCCCACTGCCGCCGGGGACAATGCGAGGGCTGGTGTCGCACAGCGGGCGGCGTCGCCCCCTGTCCCGAGGGCGGTGCCGGGCGGGGGCGGCCGCTGGGCTAGCGGCGGGGGGGCGCGGGAGCCCATAAAGCACCGCCCGGTGGGACGGCACCGCGCACAGCCGGGCTGGGCGGCGGGGCAGCGGGCGCACGGCGGGGCGAGCGGGGGCGCAGCCATGAGGGAGATCGTGCACATCCAGGCGGGACAGTGTGGAAACCAGATCGGGACTAAGGTGAGCCTGGAGGGGACCCGCCGCTTGCGGAGCCTCTGAGCGCCCAGGGGACGCGCCCGGTGGTTCCCCGGGGTTGTTGGGCCCCCCCCCCCCCGGGGCTGCTGGATCCCCGGGGCCGGGCTGTGCCAGCCGCTCGCCGCCGCGGCCGCCCGTGCCCCGAGGAGCCGCTGCCGAGCGGCGCCGGGCGCGCCCGGGACATCGCGCATCGCTGCGCTCCCCGTGACCATAAAAGGCCTTGGGAAGTACCGAAACCAAACGGGACAGGTTTTTAAAAATTATTTCTAAAACTATGTTTGAGCCGCCAGGCTGCGGTTGAGGAGCGGGGGAGGGCGGCAGAGCCTGCGCGGCCCCTGCGGACGCGGAGCCGCCGCGGCCCGTCCGGGCGCGGAGCCGCGCGGGCGCCGCTCGTCCGTTGGGTTTGAATCCCGGTGCCCGCCCGGCTCCCGCTGCCGCGCGGGCAGGGAGGGGCGGCGGGCACGCCAGGAATCCGGCAGCTGCCGCGGCACCGCCGCCGCCCCCGGCCCGGGCGCTGGGCAGGGCCCCCGGGGCTCCGCTGCGAAGTTCCCAACCCACTTCTCGCTTTTCCTCCCTTAGTTTTGGGAAGTGATAAGTGATGAGCATGGCATTGACCCAGCCGGAGGCTATGTCGGTGACTCAGCGCTGCAGCTGGAAAGGATCAATGTCTACTATAATGAATCATCTTGTAAGTGTGGGACCGGGAGGGGTTCGGGACAGGGGACTCCGTGGGAAGGGGCACAGGAATCAGAAGACGACGGGCTCATAAAGCCATATTGCACATCTGGCCGCACTCCTCACATGCCACCAGCCCCTCAGCTGTGCCCGGCGCAACAGAAAATATTATCTACTTTCTTCCAAAGTACTAAGATGGCTGGGTGCTATCTCCCCAGGCACAGAGACGTGGCGCAAGGGGCTATCCTTAGGGTCTGGAGGTGGAGGTTTGTTTACTATTTAGCATTACAGTACGCGTTTGCTCTTCTAATGTGTGATTACTTCACCAGATGCATCCGTTCAATTACTCCAAATTAACCTGTTGGTTGTTTGAGCCCGCATCTGTAGTACTCTGTCTTTCATTCTCATGAATGAGAGTGTTAGGCCACAGGTAACAGAGAGCTGAGCAGGGATTCATGACTAAGATGCCAAAAATCATCCAAGTCCTCTGAGTCCGTCTGCTGTTGAAAGGTGTTAGCAGTGCAAAATGGGGATCTGGAGTCCTTCAGTCTGTTGACATGAACCTGCAAGTATGAATGTTTCATCTTTTGTCCAGCTGGGGTTAATTCATATTATTTACCTGAGTTTCCTTGGACAAATTCAACTTGACACAGGTTGTTTATTTTGTGCTTTGTGGTAGATGTGCTGACTACTGCTGTTTACCATGTACACCAAGTAGCTCTTTCAGTGGAGGAGAATCCTCAAGCATAAAAGCTTGTGAGATGTATTAGGATCATTTGAACATAAGCACTTCACTCACCCTGATATGCACAGAAAAGATTACCTACTTTCTTATAAAGAACAAGTGAACCATTTTTTTAAATCAGAAATTCCCTCACATCTATTGCTAATAAAGAGCTTACAAAATGTATATCTGTAGAACCCAAATTATCTCAGGTCTGTTTTTCAAGCTGAATTGATTTGCTCCTATGGAGCTGGGTTTTTCACCACCATGATTTTCTGCATAGGAAGTACTTATATATGTATGAACTATATATTAGACTAACAATATGAGATATATTTGTGTGTTAAAAGCTATAACTCTGTTGACTTATTTCTGGACATTAAGGGCATGCTTCCTTTTTATTGTAGCCCACAAATTTGTACCAAGAGCAGTCTTACTGGACTTGGAGCCGGGAACCATGGATAGTGTGCGGTCTGGTCTTTTTGGTCAGCTCTTTCGGCCCGATAATTTCATCTTTGGTATGTGGATGTTTCCTTTTAAAAAACAAGGCTCTTCAACAGCTGTTTGATTACCACGTGAATGGTCAAAAAGCATTCAGTCTTCCTGTTCTGAAGTGATCCTACTGAGAAATCCTAATACCTAACAACGGAATTATAAGTATCTGTAAGCCAGCCAAAAGATCCCATTAACTGAAAAAGTCATTCCTCTGTTGACCATTCCTTCAGTTAGCAGCAAACTGCTGAAAGTTTCCTACGGTATTCAGATAAAATATATTTGCTTTCCACATAAATGAACTCCAGAGAAATCCTGAGGCCAGTTCTTCACAACAAAATGCACGGAAATTCCGCAGAAAATGGA
Source organism: Corvus moneduloides (assembly GCF_009650955.1). Lineage (NCBI taxonomy): Eukaryota > Metazoa > Chordata > Aves > Passeriformes > Corvidae > Corvus > Corvus moneduloides. Next base: position 109,048,671 of record NC_045476.1, on the reverse strand, counting down.
GTGGGGGTGGGGGGGCAGCCTCAACCACAAACCAACCAGGCTACTCCTCACTTGAATTCACATTAAATGCTTGAGCACTAAATTGTTTTTAGGCTGTGTAATTAAACTTTTTCCGCAGATCCTTGCAGTATAGTAGCAGTGAAAGAAGATCAGCTGTAATATGGAAAACACATATGTAGACAGTTACTGGGTTATTTTCTAGCATAATGAGGAGCAGTCTGAGAGTGTGTGGAGACATTCTGGTTTTGCAGTGTTGTTGCAGAGGGTTGTTTTCGCTTTTGCTGCTTTACTTTGGACTTCTGTAGTACTTTCCATCTAAGCTTAAAAATGCACATTACCCTTTCAGAGCATCCTTATGAAGTACAGAAGCATTATCAGTCCCTTTGCTTTAAAGGAGAAACAGCATGTGGAAGTTAAGTGAGCCACTTGCTGAAACAGGAAGTCTGAATGAAAGCAACCATGAGAACTTTCATGTCCTTTTGCTTTCCAAGTCTGCACTAGCCACAAACACATTTCCTCCTGACAAGGCAAGCTTAGGCTGGAACTTAGTTTGGTATGTTGTGTTAACATAAGGAAGGAACAATGCCAGGGACAGCCAGAGGAAAGATAAACATTATTTGGGTGGTATAAAACAAACGTAAGTCTGGGTTGTTGGGGTTGGAGTCAGAGTCAAAAAGCCATACAGAACTCTTTAACTCTTTGACTTAAAACTTTTATGCTATCCATGTTGTTCTCCTGTAAACTCCCTGCCAATGATGCTAAGGGTCTCTCACAAAGGAGCTGTAAGTTACAAGTAGAAGTAAGCCTAGGGAGAAAAGCTGTGGACATAGGCAGCTTTATGAAGTCTGTTTCTGTATTCAGGTTTTTTCCTTTCATTCCCTTTCACCTGCATGAACCACACAGGCCCTCTGAATGTGAATTCACCTGACCTATGGAAATACCTGAGCTGGAGCTTTACAGTTTGGCACACCACCAGTAAAACCAGAGCAAAATCAATTCAGAATGTCTTCAACAATAGTCCAGTTTGCTATAGTCCCTTCCTGTCAAGATAACAATGAACCAACAGCATGTGATCAACTTGTATCTGACAGAGGCCCCTGCCAGCATCAGGCACTGTCCTCCCAACCTGCTGAATAATGTAGAATGGCTGAGCGCTGAAGTAATGATCTTCTGTGTCAAAAGCCAACAAAGCATTTTGTTTTCTCTTTTAAAAATCTGGCCTGGGCCCACAAAGGATTTTGTGGCAGAAGCTGGCAGTCCCACACTTGCTGTACCCCAGGCTGTGTGGGCTCATTCTGATGAGGATGTTTTCCACCTCTGTTTGTATAAACCTGCATGTGCCCATGTCTCCACAGCAAGTAACCACAGACCATCAATCAGGATTTGATGCAGGTGTATTGAATACAGGGTCACACACTCCAGATACAGGAATTTTATATCAAACCAGTAAGAGATCTGAGATGGACACAAAACAATCCTCATACTTTGACGTGTGTATTGACAAGGTAGTGATTTAAAAGGTGAAGAACTGCAGGTGGAATGATCTTGCTAAATGAGAGCAGCAGGCCTCCTGGCCTTCTGGCAGCACAGAATTGCCCACCAGGAGCTGCTCTGAACTCTGATGTGTCTCCTCCTGTTAACCAGTTTTCATTTGCACATTTTTGCATTTGTCATTCTTTTCTTGTGTACATCCTTGCTAGATTTGCTACAGAGATACCACTCCAATTTAATTAATATGAACTGATGGGGGCTACCACAAAATAGCTGTCTGGCAATCAAAGGCAAGTTCTGGAGCAGGGCTGTTCACACCAGGCTTCTAAGTGTTAATATGCAAGCTACTGATCTCTTTTACCAGGTTTATCTTATATTGAGCAGTGAAGAGAGTAGGGGAGTGAAAGAAGACTGTAGGAAACAAGTGCCATTTTAGGGATTAAAAAATAATCACTGTTAGACAAATGGCTTCTCTGCATGCACAGTTCAACCTGAACATGTGTGATAACCCTACAGTGTGTTGGAGACAGAAATAGTGACAGAAGGATCTGGAGGTGCCAGGAGTGCAGATAAGTGGTGGGATTGCTTCGTGTAGGCTTCTTTAGATCCCAGCAAATGACAGATGCAGAATGCTGGGGATGGGCTTCCAGGATTGGCAAAAGATTTGCCAGGTCCTGAGTTTTGTGGGCACAGGCTCATTTTCCACCAAGAGAGTTTAGTCCTGGTGAAATTTGATCATTTTTATGTGTTTGCCTTAGGTTTTCAGAGGTCAGGTAGGTACCTGATAAGTGGAGGGCATCTGGTAGAGTTTCACAGGATCATGATCATGATTTCCAGGTTTGTGGCAGCCTTGTCAGAGCCACAGCACCTCCAGACTGCACAGTATTGTCATGGGGTAAGAAGTCTAGAGCTTCCAGGGCTTGTACAGGTTCTGTGTTGTAGTAGTCTTACAGTGCTGTAGAGCCAGTGGTTCTGGAAGTATAAGGTAACTGGGTGTAGAAGCAGGAAACCTCCAATGAAAACACTGGAGACCCTAACACATGGCTGACTAGTGGAAGAAGTGTAGTGTTGCCACAGGAGTAGCTGATAGTTGTCCTAAAATCAGAATTTATGTCCACTAGGAGATAAATGCCTTCTGCATTTTGGAGTGATGTCTGCTTTTTTGTGTGCAGCCTGAAGTGCTTCCCTATCTGTGGTAGGGGATCTGCTCAAGCAGACTGCAGGTGCTTACAAACATATTTAATGCTGGAAGGATATGACTTTTTGCTTTGCCCAGCTGGACAGGAAGTGCTGAGCTCCCTAGGCTCAAAGAGAGAAAAATATAGCAACATACAGAACAATGCATTAACTAACCAAATACACCATGAGGAAACTGAGCATTTATGCAGTGGAAAAAAAAAGTGTATAGTATTTCAAAAGTGTCCCAGCCAGCAGTTTCCCTGGTTCATATGTTTGGCACCAACACAGTGCCCTGGGAATTGAAATCAGACATGGTAATAGGAAGGGAGGGAAAGGTCTTGGGGAACAACACAGAATGTGCCAGCTCTATACTTAATTCTGAAACTATTGCTCTGTCTGAATACCACTCACAGGAGTACCCTAAGTGAGTTCAGTGGTACAATGTATGTGTATAGCAGTCACTGTGAGGAACAGGACTACTAAAAAACTGATTCCCCAATTTAATCCTCCTTGTTATCTAAGCAATAACAAAAGAGTGACATAGCAAATGATCCACACTGTTTATCTTAATAAACTGAGTGGCACATAAAACAAAAATGGAAGCCTTAGGGAGAAAAGAAAGGGCTCATCACTTCTCCGAAATATCAGTAATCCAATTTTGCAAGTCATTTTGCATATCCTGAAGAACAGTGAGTTTGTAAGGAAATGAGTAAAACATAAAAGGCACTCGACTTCCAAACTTTTGAAAAAATGTCCCTGAAGTTTCTGTTGATCACTGTTTTCATTCAGGCTAGGTAACCGCAAATTTAAAAAGCTGTAGTTCCTGACATGACAAGTTAAATAGGATTCTGCAGCCCAGGTTTTTCTTGAATGACTATGTTTTCTCTGTGACTCACAAGAACAGACCAAGAACCTCTCATTTTCATTGAGATTTGTATCGGGGATTTAGCTTTGCATGCATCATGGACCTTACAGACAGAAAGTATTTAAGTATTAAACAGTCATCTTGTGCTTACAGAATCATCAGGATTGGGAGTGTGAAAGTTTTCAAAACAAGGAGTTAATGCCATCTTTGCATTTATGGAAGGTAAAATGACAACAAAGGAAAAAAAAAAAAACACCCAAAGGCATTAATGAAAACTGCCGGAGACTATATAAAAAGTTTGTTGATACTTCCAGAAATATTTGTAGGCAAAACTGAAGAGCACAGTTATCTACCTGACAGATTTATAGCAGCTTTTGTTACAGATGTGAGTCCATTTAGCGTGCTGATATCAAACCTTGCCAATAATTTTGTATATTTTCTTTCCCTGTTGTATCTTATTTTAGGACAAACTGGTGCAGGAAACAACTGGGCTAAAGGACACTATACAGAAGGGGCAGAGTTGGTTGACTCTGTCCTTGACGTAGTAAGAAAAGAGAGTGAACACTGCGATTGCTTGCAAGGATTTCAGCTCACTCACTCCCTGGGAGGAGGGACAGGGTCTGGCATGGGAACCCTGCTCATCAGCAAGATACGAGAGGAATATCCAGACAGGATAATGAATACCTTTAGTGTCATGCCTTCTCCTAAGGTTTCTGACACAGTGGTGGAGCCTTATAACGCTACGCTTTCGGTCCACCAGCTGGTTGAAAACACGGATGAAACCTACTGCATTGACAATGAAGCTCTGTATGACATTTGCTTCCGCACCCTGAAGCTCACCACTCCCACATACGGTGATTTAAACCACTTGGTCTCTGCCACCATGAGTGGGGTAACCACATCCCTGCGTTTTCCAGGCCAGCTCAATGCTGACCTCCGGAAGCTGGCAGTAAATATGGTCCCCTTCCCGCGCCTTCACTTTTTCATGCCAGGCTTTGCTCCTTTGACGGCGCGAGGCAGCCAACAATACCGAGCACTCACCGTTCCAGAGCTCACCCAGCAGATGTTCGATGCCAAAAACATGATGGCAGCCTGTGACCCAAGGCACGGCCGGTACTTGACAGTGGCCACCGTCTTCCGCGGCCCCATGTCCATGAAAGAGGTTGACGAGCAGATGTTGGCCATCCAGAACAAGAACAGCAGCTACTTCGTGGAGTGGATCCCGAACAATGTCAAGGTGGCAGTGTGTGACATACCTCCCCGTGGCCTCAAGATGGCCTCCACCTTCATTGGCAACAGCACTGCCATCCAAGAGCTCTTCAAAAGGATCTCGGAGCAGTTTTCTGCCATGTTCAGGAGAAAGGCCTTCCTCCACTGGTTCACAGGAGAGGGAATGGATGAAATGGAATTTACAGAAGCAGAAAGCAACATGAATGACCTGGTTTCAGAGTATCAGCAATACCAGGAAGCAACAGCAAATGATGGAGAGGAAGCATTTGAAGATGATGAAGAAGAGATCAATGAATAAAAAAATTAGGTGCATGATTTTTCCAGGCCAAATTCTCAGATCTGGATTTCTGATAATTAGGCTTGTAAATACATACTTACATTTAAAAAAAAAAAAAAAAAAAAAAGAATTTCAGATGTTAGAAGTGCTCTTTGGAGTCCATTTGGATCACTGAGAACATTCAGCATTTCTGGAAACCTATTCATGAGACAAATGTAGGGCATTCAGTTAAGACTTTGGCCTAAGAGTCTGAACATGGAGATTGCTAGTTTGGAATCTTTTTTCCTTAGGGTTGTCATCCTTAAAGCTGTAGAAGAGAAGACGTAAAATAGGCATGAAAATCTACAAATTAGAGCTGCACTATTTTCATCCAATTATGGGTAAGAAAATCTTGTGAGCTTGGAGTATTCATTCTGTACCAAATGTACAATACTGAACTGCCAGAAACAAAATTTATTCATAATAAAAAGTTTTTAGATATTCTGTACAGTAACTGTTAACAGTGATATTTGATTCCAGTCCTCTAAAAATAAAATAAAATTCAATAGCATCCTGTCAAGCAGAAGCATTCTGGGCAGTCAATGCTGCATAAATATCCAGTGAGCTGCAGGCTAGAGGCTGGATTTGTGTTATGTGACTTCATCACTTGTTGCTGCTGAATAATCACAGATGATACGTATGAAATCCCTCCATTTGTGATGTGTTCTTCATGAATCCCTGGGGTTTAAAGTGGCACCCCAATATCTTGCTGGTCCTGTCTTCCTGGCTATCACCAGCTGCAGATGCTATTCCTGACTCTATTTCACCCAGCCCATGTAGCTGAAATCCAGGTATTCCACATATCATGGTGGGAGAGGGGACATAGGCTGTGTGCCAGCAGATCTCACGACCTGGGTTTGCAAGTTCACCACGCCTATAGATGCTGTGCATCTATTGCTACCAAGATAGGTTAAAACAACTGGGCAGGTAAAGGTTAAAGTACAAGAGCAGTTATCCACAATATTCAAAACAGATGGCAAAATGAAAGACGAACAACAGGTTTATCTGCCCACACTAAAGCCAAGCCAGAAAGGTCCCTGCCTAAGCCAGCTGACAAAGTGACTTCTGGGCATTTGCATGCTTTATGTTTCTGCTCATATCAATTAAACAGCCCTTCTCCATTAGAGAGCCTCGACCAGAGAACACTCTGTCTACTTGGAGTCTCTTATTTAGGCCAGTTTCTAGGCAACAAAGCAAGCAAACAAAGGAGAAAACCTCTGGAAAGCCAAACTTTAAATGTTTCAAGAACTCTTGCTTTTTCTTCTTGCTTTCAGAAACATTTTCCAAGCAAAAGTATTGCTCAATACTTAAAAAGGCACTTTACAAACATAGTGAAATTTCCAAAGGTCCGCTGTTCCTGACAAGATGATGCTTTGCTAGTTTGGGATTCAGGGACCAAGACAGTACTTGAGGAAGTATATGAACCAGGCAACTGTTAATCATATAACCTGAAGCTGTCTGCCCAATTCTATTCTACACAGAAATGGAACTAACTAGCTTTAATCACAAAATCTAGTTTTCACAGAAGGTGCTTCAGAGGTTGAGACAGTTCCTGGAACATGCCAAGCAGACTGGCGTTGGCACAGAGGTAGAGCTTGGGAGGGCCTGGCTGATTTGTCCTTAGTAGGATCATAGAGGAGTCAGCAAATTCACTGGGAACACGTTCTTTGCAATGTCTAGTGATGCCTGAAGGATTTATGAACAGCCATAGAACACCTTTAAATACACATTTTATAGATATGACTTACGGCTACGTATTAATCACAGCATGAGATAAAGTTATAACACAATATGTATTAGAGAGAAATTACCATGCAGTACAATACAAAGCAAAATCCATTGGGAATAAAGCCATTAACCTCCAAAGTTTAGTTGATTCTTTGTAAACGGTTGACTATTTGCTTTGAAAGGGAAGAGAATGCCTTACAGGCTCAGAGCCTGCCATCACACAGCTGTGGCACAGGCTTTTCAATTAAAGCACTAGCATAGTTTCTGCTGAATGAAACAGAATTAACCATCTTACAGTGTGTGAAACTGCATTTTGTTGTAATACAGATTTCATAACTAGGTCCAAGTAATACATTCTGGTATTACTGTGAAAAAAAACCCCCAAACCCATGTTTATACTTCAAAAATGCCAGAAATCTTGGCATTGCTAAATAATTGAGTTATTCACTTGGTGAACCAGCCTGTTCCTTATTGCATTTCATACACTTGACTCAAAATGCAGAATGCAGACTATGAAGCTGTGGAATCCAGACCTCACAATGATCCTGCTTTGACTCACCCATTCTTTCACATGTGTTTACTTGCAACTGTTTGATGTGAATTTCTAGAATGTGTGGAGGTGGAAAAGGCAAACTAATGCCCTCTTTAGAAAAAAGAGACAGCTCTTCCATCTGATCCTGGGGGAAAAAACCCTCCCACCATAATGAACCCAGGAACCTGTAGTAGGAGGATCATCAGAGGACCAGCTTGTGCATAAGCAGTAACAGAGTCCCGGGAAGCACAAACACTTCCTGTTCCTCTTCAGTCAATCAACTCTAATCATCTTCCTTTCCGGAGATATAACTGAAAATTGTTTTAGTAGCAGGTTTAGTGAGCAATTCCTTCAGTTGCACTTCCTTTCAAATAACTTTCTGCCTTTTTCTTGGAAGCTTCTCTCTTATTTTGCAATCTCCATTTTGAGTCCCACCTGGATTTGTTCCTCTTCTTCTCAAATTCCTCACCTCCGTGTTTTTCATTTCCCCTCTGGTTTTTCAGTCTAGTCTGTGGCACCTTTTATTTCTGTGCCTGGCCCACCATCTTTTTTTTTAACTGCTTTGCACCTGGCCACAGAGCAATACCGAGCAGCAGGCTGCCAGGACAAGCCAGACCCCAGGAGGCTTAGCAGTGCAGCTCGCAGGACTGCCCAGACACAAACACCTGTGTCAATGCTCGGTTGAGAAGAAAAAATGGCAAGCTACACCACTGACACCACTTGCAAACTGGGAGTGGGCGAGCTGTTGCCTGGGAAGACGATGTGGCATCAGGACAGGAATCTAACCCAATAGGCCAGCTCCTTTGCATGGTCACTCTGGTCAAAGGCAGCAAGGAATCGGGCAGGCCCTCAGCTCACAGGCAGGAGAGTCCTTGCACATGCCACCTTAACCAAACCAGCTCAGGCTCTTGCTTTCTATGCACCCCACGATTACTGCTCAGATCACTGCTCTCCATTCCTTCTCTTGCACTTGTATCCCCGTAGGAAAAGGCGGTCACCCCCTTGGGAACAGAGTCAGGCTGGGAAAGAGGGTCTAGACCTGCTCCTTCTCCTGGTGGTGGGAGGAGCAAGGAACCCAACAGCTCCAGTAGCTGAAGCAGCACTGCTCAATGTACTTGCAACAAAAATTAATCTGGCATTATCGGCAGCCACAGCACAAACCAAACTTGATTTTCTTGATTTATGTTCAACCGCCTAACATCTTAAATTTGGGAGTTGAAGGAGGCTACCAGGTTGCCTAAACAGCTTTTTGTTGTGGTTGTTTTTCCATATCTTGTTTTGATTCCAAAATCCCAATACCATCAAATTCTGCCATTTTTGGCACAAAATATTAAGACCTACTGATGTAAGGCTAAGCAAACAAGTCAATGCTCTAAAACAAAGCTAAAGAAGAGGTAAGGCCATTATCATACACCTATTAATTGCATGCTGCAATGAAACAAGAGTGGAATTTATAAGTAGACACAAACAGGGAGAAATCATCTCCTGGAGATGATTCTTTAAGAGTCTGGTAGTGCCACTGTGAAGAGTCAGGTTAAGGGTTTTGGGGGCTGGGTGGTTGATTGCTGTGTTTTCTGTTGGTTTGATTTAGCAAGGAATGAAGAAATGCAGAACTCTGACCTTTACTGTATAAGCACAAGCTAGTCCTCAGCACTGGCTACAAACTGAATACCCCAGACAAGAAGAGTTCCGCTAAACTGGGGGGTGAGAAAAGAACAAATGCATTAATGCAGAGTACATGTAAAATACAACCCTAGAGCATAAGCACAGAAATCAGTCACTTTTTATCATGTGTGCGAGACCTGAGTTTTATAGAATTTTACCATTGCAATAAGTCATTCTAAACTTTGACTCCAATAATTAAGGAAATGAAGTTGTTTTTTCAGGCTGCTTTCCTGTTTATCATTCTTCAACAAAATAATAGAAGTGTTTAACAACTAAAAATGCCCAGTAAATATGCCCCAAATAGATGTATTTGCTCTGTTTCTCTCATGCCTCTTCACTGTAAAGCCAGGTAACATCACAGAAACAAGTTCTATCATGAAGAAAAAGAAAATCCAAAAGAATAATTTCCATAAATAATTTAACTCAACTTTAGAACCAAGGGTCTAAACTTTGAGACAAACTTTCTCCTTTGTTAGCCTACTGCTTTCGCTTTCCAGTGTTTTGCAACATACAGATGGAATCAGTCACTAGTTATCCTCTTAACCTGCCCTCTAACTCATCACCCTTTAAGGATTTTTGGTCCAGCAGAGAAGATTGGTTCATTTTCCTTCCCCACTTAACCAACACTCCACCCTCCAACCATGCTTCCCTGTCTTCTGCTGGGATGGGCAGACAGGCCATTAATTTTCGAACAGCTGAATTCTCCAACGAATGAATCCTTAGCATTCAGCAGACAACCGGAAGCAGATTACTAAGACAACTGTATTCAACTAAGCAGGGGAAAAACCCCATTGTTTTAGGTTCAGAAAACCAGTATGCAACTCTGATTTATCACCTTTGGTTTTGGTTGCTGCTTTTGGTATTTGTGAGCACAACCTTGTTAACTCTATTTTAACAGAGGTTTGTATTGTTCTGAATTCTATACCAAGAAACCAGCAAAAAAAGGGTAAGCTTTGTTCAGAAAAGTACTGTTTTTATTGACTCAAACTGTATTTACACAACACATTCATATGTTCAATATTTTACAGAACTCTGTAAAAAACTGACTGGTAAAACTGCAGGAGCCAAACAGTTTCAGACTTAATTTAAGACACTGAACCATGAGTACATTTTAATATATTTAAGCAAGTGTCCAGTTTCACTGTCAACATACATGGCAGTTCTCTGTAGACAAACTCTAAAATCAAAATGATGTGAAGGGGAAAGGGTCAGATGAAAGAGCTGATAGTTTTGCAAAGCTAGTACTTTGTACAACCAGACTTTCACATTTGACTAAGTATTTTGTATGATTCTTTTTCTTTTTGGAAACAGGTCACATACAGGTATAGTTTAGATAAATAATCAAAAAACCCTTTGATTTTTGTAAGCTTACAGACGATTGGAGGAAAAAAAAAAAAAAAGACCAGTGCCACAAAGTTTGTGCATGAATCTGAACTGTTTCAAAGCTTGAGAGGCTCGGTTCTGGCGTTCCACTGCAGCTCAAATCCCATGTATGCTTCTCCAGCTGACAAACGAAAGATGACCACCTTTTACCAGTGAACTGAGGATCTCACACATGTACATCGGAAGCAAAACATCCTTATCTCATCCCAAGAGATCACTCCTCCACCCATCCCTAATACAGTTTGGCTGAATAAATATTTTTCGTTTTGAAGTACAAACTAGGTGAGTTTGTTTCTCTTCCAGAGCTCAAGTCAACAGGGGCACACACTTCACAGTTAAAATGGCATCCCTCCTCTGATCTGCCTAGCGACCTGTTCATCTGTTGTCTCCTCTTTTTCTTTTTCACGCTCTTTGTTCCAGTCTTTAAGGCCTTCTGGTAGTGAAGTATCCTCATCCAAACTTCCTGTACCTTCCACAAATTCTTCATAAGTAGACTTTTCTGCAAATGGTCTTGGGCCAAGCAAGTCTAGCATGTCACTTTTGTCAAGCACTTCCTTCTCCAGTAGTCGCAGGGCAACCTGGAATAGCACAGCAAGTTATGTCACACATATAAAATACCTAAGATGGCTGTCCTGTTTAGAAGAGTTTGTTAAGGCAGTTAACTTGGCATTGATTAACTTTGATAGAAAAAACAGGTTGTTCAGAGTTCACCAGATACAAGAGTCTTCTCCCCCTTGAGCACTTAGGGAGAACAAATACAATCTTATTTTTAATCCTGCTTTTAAGATTAAGCAAAGTGCGCTCACTGTGGGTCACTACTGCTTTTATTGTTGCTTAAGAGCAGCAGCTTTCCACTTCTGCCAAAAAGCTCCTGATGCAAGACATTAAGCTACAGATGAAAACAAGTGTTCCAATGGGGATGGCTCAGTCAGGCTGCTGTTGTGTTACAAGCGAAAGAGCACCATAAAATACCAATGTGTGAATACTGTACCAGGGTAGTTTGCAGCCTTGGGTCAGTGAGCTCATTGTTCAGCACGAACCACATTCAGTGATCTCTTTCAGGATGCTGACCTGCTACAACAGGATTTATGGCTTGTCAGTAAGCCTATTGGATGCCTATTCTAGAAAATTATCCTTTTGCTGTATCAGGTTTTGTGGCATGAAGAAAGAGAATATGCACAAGCTGCATATATCGGCTGCAGTGAGGCAGCTCACAAGCAGCCAAGGGACAGGAACAGAAGAAGCCAAAGATATTTTTATTAACATTCAAAAGGAACTCAGAGAAAAGAAGTCATATGAACGTCCCTGCTTACAAGGCTTCTTTTAGCCCAAAAGATTGGGGTCCTGGTATTATCGTCTTTGGGTTTTTAAGTTTTTTATTTGTCTATTACATCTACTAAACCCTACGTTAGTAGGCAGACTCTTCCCTCCAACTTTCCAACTGAATATTGACCACATAAGCAAGGAGGGATGCTAAATCATGCTTGTGATATGCTCAGAGGTGTTCCAACACAAATGGAAGTTTGTATTTACTTAAGTCTTGTGACACATTCTCAAGATGACATCAAGTGGGTTTTGAGCAAACCTGCTCATATACTTATATAGTCACTATTTTAAATCTAATTCCGTTCAATTCAGATTTTGGCTTACCATCTGGAACTCAGTGGCTAAAAATACTGTAATGCTCACCTTCTCCACTTCTGCTTTCTTCTCAGTCAGAAGTTTTAATGTCCTTTCATAGGCAATGTTAATTAGCGACCGCACCTCTTCGTCTATCAACCTGGCAGTTGCCTCGCTGTAAGGTTTCTCTAAGACCATGTCTCCTTGACGAGGGAGATCAAAGGAAATCTGCCCCACTTTTTCATTCATACCAAACTGAACAATCTGAAGGAAAAAAAAAATCAAATAAACAAAGGAGAGACAGCAAGATTTTAGTGTATGTTGATGTAAAATATGGCCAACAAAAAGGAAAGGAAGAAGTAATTTTGCTATAACCTAATCTTTTCCTGTAACATCAACCCTTCCCTGAAAACTCAAGTCTACCTAAGTTAACAGACATGTGTTGGCTTTCACTTATTTCTTTTTATTGATTAAAGTGAAGGACACAAATAACACCATTTCAAAGTAGTTACTAGTGGTATGCATACTGCTTTGCTGTTTAAATACTAAGATATTACACAAAAAACACTTCTGCCTTCCTTAAGCAGTAAAACTCTTCTCCTTTACCAGAAATGTGTTTTGCCATTCAAAATACTTCTGAAGTTTAGCATATTCTATTCACCCATAAAGATAAGGTGACGTAAGTACTAAAGTAGAGGGTCTTAAGGATTTTTTTCTATCAAGTTCAAAAATCATATGCTATTCCTCATCCCAAAACACTCCTCTACAAATGTGAAAACAATTCTTATCTTGCTTGCCTCAGTACTGAATACTGACTTGTCCAGTTGCCAAATATGGATGTTTTAAGTTGCATTTTGCTCCAACAGAGGCAGAAGCAAGTTCAAACTGCTATTTATTTATTCACTCCATGGCTACTATCAATTCGATGGTTACTAAAGCAGCACTTCTCAGTCTAGCAAGATCCACATAGGTATGACAACGACTATTCAGAACTCAAAGAGATCTCACCATTAGAGCCAAGCATTTTAACCTGCTTCCTTAAGAAAAGTTTGATAATTTTTTTTGGTTAACATGTGCAAAAGTCTGTAAGTAGACTTAATTTTTAAATTTAAAATTGAACAAGAGTCACTGAAGATCCCACAGAATTAACAGGATATTACTACACATTCACTTCCAGAACTGAGGCTACAAGAAGCACGCCTGAGACCAGGAAGTAGGTGGGATTTGGGGATAAGTGTGCAGGGGAAGATAAGTATACTCCAAAATGTCTCTTGCTCACCTTATGAGTGTCTTATGAGATAACATCTTTTGTGCTGATGCAGGAAATGTAGTAACACACCTGTGTGTAGCACACAGCTACACTTAGGTGAGTCACTGCATTGATAAGATTTTAAATTACTCATCTACATTAGTTAATACGATACAAACACAAACTGATGTCTTAATTCCCATAGCCTTAGCTGACACCAAATAGTGCTTTAATACAAGGTTGTCTGGATTTCAGGCGTGAATCCAAACTGAATCTTCACACTGGGCAATTGTAAATGTAGGATGATATGATCAAATCTGAGCACTAAACTCCATTTTAAAAAAAGTATACAATTTCCACATGTAATTGAATCCAATCGGATCCAACTGCAACACGTTATGTCCCTGTGGGCAGATGTAGGGCAGTAATCAAAGCCTAATGCATGGATTGCTGTTGTGAGACTGAAATAAAATACTTGAGTCATCAGCATCTCTAAACAACACCACGATGTTTATTCATGCAGTGTTTTCTGAAACTAGGCTTTTGAAGGAAGTACCTGATGAAACTGCATCATATCAAAATATTAGTTAGGTTGGAAATAAAGAACGCAGTAAAGGAAAGAAAAAAGTCTCACTTAAGCCCATACCTGAGCATATGCACTCTGGGTCACCTTCTTCAAGTCATCTTGGGCACCAGTTGTAATTCGTCCAAAGAAGATTTGCTCAGACACGCGTCCTCCCAGAGTCATGCACATTCTGTCCAGTAGCTGCTCTTTGGTATAAAGATACTGTTCTTTGGGCAAATACTGAGCGTAACCCAGTCCTTTACCACGTGGAATAATAGATACCTATAATCAACATTAACAGAATGCTACAACTGACCAGTGTTAAAAACCAAAAAGCATTCTTCAGTTTGACTTACTTTTTAATACCACAACCTACACCATACTCACCCTTGAGGTATAATTCAGACATTATTTCTGCTTACAGTTTTGCCCCCAATGTGTTTTATCCCTAAAAGCCCTGGCTAGCTCTAAACTGGGATAACAACTACTAGAATATCTGGAAAAGAAAGGTAAGACCACTGTCACATCTTCTCTAAAAACTGTATGATATTTTCAAAGTACTATTTTAATTAAAACCCACAATTCCCTGAGAGTTATGTATTGGGCATTATATACTCTGTAACAGACACAGCATTTTTCAATCTCTAGCATTCTGAACAGTTTAAGGAGTTTCCACATTTACTAACGACCTTTCTTCCAGCAATAAATTGTACAAAATTAATTTTAAGCTTGAGATGAGATTAAAAACACAGCTATGCAAAACTATGAATGTTAAAGTAAGTTGGGAGATTTGGTGCTTTTTCCTTTACATTCAACTTGTCAAGCTGTGAACCCAAAAGAAAGCAAATTGAAACTGAAATTTACCTTTTTTATATTTATATTCCTGAAGTATACCTGTGTAACCTGGTAAGACTAACTTAAACTACTGATCTGTACTGAAAGCCTCAGAGAAAAAGCAGCTAGGCAGGCAGACTCATGGGAAGATCAGGTCTCTCATTTTCAAAGGTCATTTATACTACCCATGTAACAGCTAAGTCAGAAAACAGTTAAGAAAGTTACAAGAAATTAACCAAAATGTACTCTAAAATTGACACACTTGCACTGCTTTTTTTAAGATTATATATTTTAATATCTTCTTAATGTTAGGGGGCAAAAGAAACCACAAAGAAAAAGATGTTGTCCACACTACTGTTAAAATTACAAGTTCAAATTAGCCTTCTTACCTTCAACAGTGGGTCAGCATGTTCCAAAAACCACCCAGCAACTGCATGCCCTGCCTCGTGATATGCTACTGTCTTTTTCTCCTCTGGCTGGAGTACTTGAGTTTTCTTTTCCAAACCTTTGTAAAATAAATTTTATTAGTAGTTTCAGACACACCTTTCTCCTCTGAAATCCTTTATCTCATTTGGAAAGATGGTGAGCAATACTTAGTATGCCATGCATATGATCTATGGAAAAAGTTTAAAAAAACCCCTGAACTTGCAACTTTTAGAAATTTGCATCTTTCAGGTTTCACTGTAACCTTGTCCTTCATTAAACTTTCTAGTTTCAAAGTAAGTTCTTAAGAATATTCAAATATTTAAATAAAACATTTGCACTTTAAAAATCATTTCTGGATTATTTCAGGCTAGCAGCAGTTAAAAGCATCCCTAAATCCGAACAGCTTTTCCTCTTGCCAGTTTGAAGAAATTACAGAAGTGTCCTGATGAAATTTCTCTTTGTACCCCTTTCTCTATTACAGAAGTCAGCAATACAGACAGGATAGTTCTTTTCTAAATCTCAGATGTGTTTGGGAGAGGAAAAAATCCCCCTTGAAGAACAGGACAAAGATTCAAAGCATGGCTTCCTAAACATATAAAAAAGGAAGTTGCCTGCCACATTACAATTTTTGAGAAAAAATTGATGCAATTCACCTACCTCCAATAACTCTTTCAATTGCTTGCTCAAAATGCTTTTGGTTTATAGCATCTGAGAGATGCCTTGCAGCAATTAAAGCAGCTTCATTACAGACATTAGCAATATCAGCACCTAAAAGCAGAGAAGGCAAGAATTACTGATACTTTTCAACAATTTTCTCTGAGTTTAGCATAAAGATAACCTTATCTATAACTAATTTGCTATAAACTCTCACTGAACTTGAAAATTAAAGGTAATGTACTCTGAAATAGCTTAATTATTCAAGATTATTTAAATGCATGTACTATAGTTATAGGCTTTAGGATGTTTCTCATAGGTAGACAGCCAACAAATAAAGTTTATTACCACTGAAGTACTTGTTTGACACATCCCACCTTCCTTTTCTGTCTGCAACAGATTATACTTAAACTACTGTATATTTAGCTGCATGCATTTCCTATATGTGAATTCAGTATAGCTCAGATATTGGCATATCTCTAGAAGATATCCTTTCACATTACTGATTTCAAGCCTCCACTTTTTGTTAACACTATTTGCAGAGATAACTTGGTTTAAACATCATCACTGTACCTGCCAGAAACATTGACAACCAAATCTCAGAAAACCAGTTTTATACAGACCAAACACCAGTGAAGAATTCACAAGTGTTGAATTAGGATGGATGTGAGAACTCTCATTACTTGCTTATAATGTAATTCATTTAAAATCTGTGTTGACCAGTAGTTGAATTCTGCACTTTTTTTTGGGTTTTACATCTAGAAACATAAATTCCCCTAAAGAATAGGCACATAAACTCCACAAAACCCAGGTCTTCTCTAGAAGTCTCCAAGAATGCAACAAAGGACAGGACAAATGAAGGAAGAACACACACACACAAGTGATAACAATAAGAAACCTCCCAATTGCTTGTACTGAAGACAGAAGAAACTGCCTTTTCATGCCACCCTGACTAAAGCTGACAAAACTTGAAACCTTTAGAAACCGCCTAATTGCTCAAACAGGCAAAGAGAATTTCAGGCTGTGCCAGTAAATACAATGAAATAAAAGGCCATCCAAAAGATCAGGTGCAAGAAAACCAGAATTAGTAGGGAAGTCAAACATCTACAGCTTAAATAGTAAATGGAGAACAGTGGCATTAGGAGTCACTTACCAGAAAACCCAGGTGTTAGTGATGCAAGCTTTCTTGCTAGGTTATCTTTATTTAAGACAGCGTCTAATTTCAGAGGTCTAAGGTGAACTTTGAAAATGGATGCTCTTCCTTTTATATCTGGGGGTCCTTTAAAATAAAATACATGGTTTTACTTTTCACACACATACATATTCAAATTGAATGTGTGCAAGAAAGTTACATAGCTGCAGTGACTTCCGCAGTATTCTACGAACACAGGATGACACAGGCTCCCAGGCAAACTTACCAATGTAAATCTGCCTGTCAAAGCGTCCTGGTCTCATCAGAGCTGGGTCTAAAATATCTGGCCTGTTAGTACCTGCCAAAATGACTACATTTGTGGTTGTATTAAATCCTGTTAAAGAAAAGTGATAAAGAGAAAAGCTGTGTAAATATAATTTCTGTGAAAAAAACCAAACCAAAAAACAGAAATAAAGACTGTCCACTTTACAGGGTCATGTAAGAACTGACAGTTTAAACAAATTATCTTAAAGCTGAAAATATTTCTATTTATTGCTGCATTGTCCGGCTTTACGTAACAAGCAAGAAAATGGCCTTGGGCTCTGCTCTGTGAAGTACTATATCAAATCCTGCTTTATCTTCAAAATACAATAATAGATTAACTGCTCAGGAAATTGCAGAACCAGCACGGCTAGCTGTATTTTTTTACAGACAGACTGGTCTTATTGTGAAGAATTTTTTGGCCTATTCAACTACAACAAAGAGTTAGGAGATACAGAATGAGGGTTCTTTGTCTCTGAATGAATTTTAGTACAACACCAGGCTGCAGCAAAATGAGTCACCATTCTTTATTTTAGGAAACAAGGAAACAGACACGATTTGGATTTAAGCTAGAATCCAAATCTTGGTTAGCAGGTCTGAACAAGCGTATTAGTTCTTTCCAATATCCTTGTTATTATAATGTGGTATTAGACATTAAATACTCACCATCCATTTCTACTAAAAGCTGATTGAGTGTGTTCTCTTGTTCACTCTGTCCTCCAAAGTTGCCCCTTCCTCTCTTCCTCCCTACTGCATCTATTTCATCAATGAAGAGAATGCATGGGGCATTTTTACGTGCCAGAGCAAATAAGTCTCTAACCTTAACAAAAGAACAGAGAAGGCATCAGACTGCTTTGTAACTCTTTCAAGTTGGGGGGTGGGGAGGAGGGGAAGAGGCACATCAGTAACAATATCCCTATAACTGGACATGGCTCTGAACAAGCATGCCAAAGCCTTCAGTCAGCTCTCACGGCAGTGATAAGCTACTTAATTCCCCTCAAAATATTCATTTGGAAGTTAAATTAACTTCTAGAAGTCTGGAAAAAATATTCAGGAATTGAGTAGATAGCTGAAATTTTTTTTAGACTTTCATATTTTAAACAAGGCATTACCTAACTACTGTGGTAGTTGCAGCACAATCTGACTTGACTTTCAGATGCAACATAGCAATGTTGCTCTGCTTGCAAATGTATCAGACAGACCTCATTAAAACCAGTTCAGTGAGTCAACAGATCTACAACTGAGGAATCGAACTGGAGCAAACAGGAAATGAAAAATTAATGGAGAATTTTGACCTGAGTAGGAATTATATGCAGCTCAGAGCTCTACTACTTTATACATTAGTGATGCAATTAGAGAAGGCTTCTCTGATGACAAAAAATGTACAGCAGACATGAAGATATGCAAATTTTGGACAGTAGGCTGTACTACAGAAAGTCACCAGAAAAAAGTACAATGAAGGAACAAGATCAACAAGTGTCAGATGCTTCAAGTGAACTATCTTTTCATTGGAACAAGAAGAAATCCAGATTCATACAACTATTTTTAGTGTATACGCATTATGGAAACTAAAGGTTTCCATAACGCATATATACTAAAAAACCACCAAAGAAACCAAGCCTGTGTAAGCAGTTTTAGTTGTAGCGCATCCCAATTTACAAATTATCAATTTAGCATCACTAACAACTGCCTTATTTAATAGATTAATAGGAACTGAAAGTAAAACACTCTCTCATGTTGTTTCCTATAGGCTCGATTCCCAGCCAAAGTTGTGTCAACAGATTTCACTGGGTAAAAGCACTTGCACAGACTGGTACAGAGAGGTTAAGTCCCTTTGCTTTGGGGCATTTCAGGTATCTACTGACAACAGAAGTCTGAGTATCACTATTATTTTAGGATACCTAATACTTTCCCAAATTTTTATTACCATAAAATATCAGTAACTTGTTTATAACACTTAATGTGTTTTTAATGAGCTATTTTAAGACAGTTGAGGCAGAAAAGGACAAAAATGTATTATATATATATTTGGTTACTTTAAACACCCGATCTCCAGAAATCAGTCACTGGACTAGTATTTCAACCAGAAGTTTATCTGTGTGTCCAAGAAAACTCCTTACAGCTAAGAGTTTGAAACTAAAAGAGAACAAATTTCTTCAAAGAAAGAGGAAGGACTTAGAGCAGGAAGAGGCATTCCCATAGCAGTGGTCAAATGAGCTACACATTTCTGATCCAGCTACTAAATTTACTTCAGATCAGAGCTTGAAGAGTGTTGTTCTGTGTTCTCAAGCACCTGAAAAGAGGCACATCCTTAATGGCCTGAAACCAGATTCTGAACTGCCGTAGTAACTTTAATAAAAGATACAGCTCTGATTTTTGTGTTTAGATGTGCATCTGGCATCACTTGTAAGAAACCTGAAAGAACTTCAGCTGTAATCAAACTGTTTGTCTCCCAAACCTGACAACATCCTTTCAATAGCCAGTACTGAAAGAAAGGAGCAAGGCCAAAGACTTACTCGTGCTGGACCCACACCAACAAACATCTCTAAGAACTCTGAGCCGTTGACTGTGATAAATGGCACATTGGCTTCTCCAGCTGTAGCTTTAGCCAGAAGTGTTTTCCCAGTACCTGGAGGACCTGTCAGAATTGCCCCCTGCAAGAGAAACAGGTGTATTTTCCTCATGAAGAAAACATAGTATTAAGCCTATGAAATAGCATGTTATGATATTGAGTCCACTGGCTTTTCTTTCACCACAGTCAAAATCATGCAGGGAAATAACGGAAGATTAATCCCTCCCTTAAACGAGCAAAAGGAAAAGCAAATCAGATACAACACTGCCATGCTGTCTTAGGAGTTACAGGAACAGTGTTTTCTTTGACTGACTTATTAAACAAGAAAAAGAAAGGTGTGTCATCAGGTGGGCTCCCCTGCCAGCACAGCCAAAAGGCAATTCTGTAGTAAGTATATACAGGATTGATGCTATACCTCTATGTGTATCATTTCGGGTCCATGTGAACAGATAAAGTATTCCACAAGGCAAGTCTTCTGGCACCACAGTTACACTGCTGACACTTAATGCCTATTTATTTTTTTTCTAAATGTGAGAAGACACAAGCTGGAAAGCATTGCATATGTAAACAATCCTAGTACAGTTCAGAATACTGAGGACTACTAGAAGAATAAAGTCTAAGTCATCATTCCCTTACCTTTGGAATTTTTGCTCCCAGATCCTCATACTGTTTGGGATTTTTCAGGAAGTTAACGAACTCCATTATCTCTAATTTGGCCTCCTCACAGCCAGCTACATCTTTGAATTTAACATCTATTTCATCCTTAAGGACTTTGGCTGTAGTTTCACCAACACTGAAAAGTCCACCCATTCCACGCCCTGCCCGACCTAAGCCTGCAGGACCTCTTCTTAATGTGTACAGCAATGAACCAATAATCAGAATTGTAGGCAGCAAACTCAGGAGAAATGATCTGTGGAGAAAAACAAATAAAAAAAGAAAAACACATCACAAAAACCCAGCACTGTAAATAACATGTCAAAGATGTTGGTTCCATCATAAACAAACAAATTCAAGACTAATACTCAATTAACTTGAATTGTTTGTATTTCTGCAGGTTGTTCAAATGGGAAACAACCGAAATAAATTTGAAAACAAATTGTTATATTGATAGTTGCTTGTTTTGAAACCAACCATATCAAGTAACATTGATGAGTTTTACAGAGAAAAATTGCTTTACCTAACAAACAGAAGTAGTTTGTTTTTTCAAAGGTATATTTACAGGACTAGTTATGTAAATGGTTATGTTCTCAAAATAAGTTGTATTAAATAGCATACAGTCAGCGTATGCTACTACTTCAAGCAGAAATTTCTCTCCAAAATACACGCTCTTCTTCCCTTAGGTCTTTAAGTTTTTTACATTTTTTTTCTTCTTTCAATGTTTCCATTCTCCTTTTCAAGGTTACAGATTTTTTTGGGGGGGTTTTGGTTTCTTGGGGTGTGGGGGTTTCTTTATTATTCATTGTCCATTGTCCTCCAGCTTTCTAGCACAGCTCTGTATAAGCCAAAAACCCTAACACAGTCCTCTTTATCATAGTATCTGAGCACTGTACAGATTTTTCTGTGAAAAGGAACAGCTTCAACAAACAGCTCACAAGACTTTCTATACACACTCCGCAAAAACAAAATCTGGAAAAGAAGCACAGTCATAAGTGAGCACAGGATTTCCAGGCTTTACTGATAACCCACATTTCTGGGATAAAGAGGAAAAGAAGGATTTTTTCCCTCTGCTATGGTATTCAGCAGATCCTGAGCCAAGAGGGAGCAGTAGTACTTTGATTATATGTAGCTGCTGCTCCCCCCTGTTTCCTGTGGCATTCCTGGGGCAGAGCAATATATACATGAAGAACAGAAAGGACCAGAGCTGTGGTCATAAAGAGGGATTCAGGAAGTAAAGGTCTGTACAAGGCTGAAGAAGGCACAGGAACTGACCTATTTTTCGCAGTCTATTATAAGAAGCCTCAGGCCAACATGCAGCCTTTTCACACAAGCACTGTGCTGCCCTGACCATCACTTTTCCCCAGGTTTGTTTACTTAAGGGCTCAACAGGTTTACTTATGGACCATCCTTAAGAGCATGCTACATTATAAAGAAACAGAAAAATGAGGCAGGCAGTGTAGACCAAGGAAATAAGAACCTCTACCTGAAGTTGCAGGATTGCCCAGAGTTAAGGCCACCACTTTTCCTGCTGCCACCAAGACCGACAGGCAGCAGCAGCTTGGTAAAACACACTGCAGAAATAACCAAAACATTCACCTCCAACCCCCACACCAAAACACACACACCAAAGTACAAAGAAAGAAAACGCAACAGAAGCAGTAAATAAGCCATTTTCATTAATCACATGAGCTACTACACCCAAAGCAGAACTTCCTCATGATACAAAACCTATTCCACAGACACCACCAGGAGTAATTGTTCACTTAGAACAAAAAGAAACCAGTTCTTGGGATACAATATTATGTTTGTCTTCTAAGCCATTTGGAAAAATACATCAGGGAAGCACTTTTACTGTCTTCTAAAGTCCAGGTCAATAAAATTCAGCTACAAAAGGCTAACATAAAGAACACAAATCTAGTATTAGAGCCATTATTCCCTAATGAGGAAGCAACAATGCTATAAATCTGCTGTAAATCAGTACTATTTTTCTTAACAATTAAGAGCATGACACATCTTCCAGTTTCTGCTAACAGGCAGGTTAGTGTGATCTACTTAATCACCAATCTCTTGCTTTTTTCCAAGGCCACAAAATTTGATTTATGCTGAATTTTTGGGCAGACATTGATGCCCAGAATATCTCAGCCAATAGACTGTAGTTCTATGATATAATTTTTCTGTTCAAAAGTCTACATGAGCATCATCCTCTATGGAGCTCCACTGTTGTGCCTGGCTATCTCTTGCTCTAGTAAAAGTCACTGGGAGGAAGGGCTTAAATGAAGAAAGGAGTTATAGTAAACAAGCATTTATATAATATGAAGCTATATTTAGAGTAAGAGGATATGGATTTCTTCATAGACAAAGTACTGAACAGCTTCTCTTACAGGTAACACTCAAACCCAAGCTGATTGTTATTCTGATAATACCGCCACCTAGTGAAGTGTAAGGTGTGTGTATTACAAATCTACTTTGCTGTAAACACAACCATTTTTTTACCAGAGACTTTTTAAAGCAACTTCTTACCCATCACTCTCTGTTGAGTAGACTACAGGCAATCTGTTCTCCACCTCTATTCCCAGATCTTGCTGCACAGTCTCAAGATTCCGTTCAAAAGTGTCCACACTACCGATATTAAACCAGACGTACTGCTGGGGAAAAAAGCAGAGATCAGCAAACTTCACCTGCACTACAAGACAACTTCTTCTAGTCTGATAATTCCTTGTGCAGGTGTTAAATGTGGACCAAGTTTAAGTTGCCTTATCAAGTGTGTAAATGATGTAAGAGACACGCAATAAATCTGAAGCCTCCCAACCTGAATACACTGTATCTGTCATTGCTTCTGCAGAGATGATAACACCCAATGGTTTTGGGGCACTTTAAACAGATGGAAATCCTGGCATTTTCTCCAGAAAAAAACAGAAGTAATAAACAGATCTTTGTAAGGGAGCTATATAGTCAGAATAATACAGAGCACTGAACCTGGAAACATAGCAGTCATACAACTTATTGTTTCATCTGAAGGTCTCTGCCCTTCTGATTAAGAAAGGTTTTTGCTTTTCTTAAAAAAAAACTTCTGCAGTCTATACTAGCTTTAGAGTAAGCTGTCTTCACAAAAAACCAGCATGAAATTTATCATAGATCAAAAAAAAAAAAAAAAAAAAAAAAAAAAAATCAAGACATTACTTCCAAAATGTGTTGAGATCTGGTCTTTCAAGAAAATCTCCCCTTTTGCACCATGACCTGCCTGACTTGCCCCTCCTTAGCCTAACATTGAAAATGAAAAAAACAGGAGTTAACTGATTGAGAAATGAAGGCAACTGCTTGTATGTGGGCTAAAGAGTAGGTGTATAAATAAGCCACACTGAAACTCACTGATTAAGTAATTGCTGCAGATTTCACTTTACCCAGGAGGGACTTGCAGACCTTGTTTCAGAAAGACAGCTAAAAAAAGCTCCACCACCTAAGAACAGGTAACCTGATAAAGTTTTTCTAATGCTTCTTTGAATTTTCCACATTTTCTATGAAAATTTTATTTATTTTTTAATTGGTCTCTGCCACTGGGTATCATTCTTTGAAAAACTTCCACCGGCATTAGTCTATTCCTCACTGTGC
The DNA here is from genome assembly GCF_009650955.1 of Corvus moneduloides. Classification (NCBI taxonomy): domain Eukaryota; kingdom Metazoa; phylum Chordata; class Aves; order Passeriformes; family Corvidae; genus Corvus; species Corvus moneduloides. Next base: position 109,024,643 of record NC_045476.1, on the reverse strand, counting down.
TACTAGAAGAGCAACTCCATGAAATAAGTACTTTGGAAACCAACACTTCTTTTTGTTTTCTCAACTAACTGGCTAAAAGCAGTCTGGAACAGAAAAGATTCAAAAGTATGTGCATTTAAGCCTGTGATTTTCTTGAGCAGATGGAAAACAGCAGTTAAAAATACAGAACCTTCAGCAATTTCTTGCTCTTCCTATTTAAGCATCTGTATTAAAGAGCAAAGTGCTGGAAAGGAACTACTTGTCATAGTTTAAAGGTATCTATGGCAAAACAATTGGTACAGTAAAGTGAGAAATACACAATGTAGGATAATGTAACAGTAATGCAGAAAATATGTTTTAGATTAAGAAATTATTAATGCTCCAGACCAAGTTTCTGCCTCAAACTTTACCTAAAAAGACTGTTTTGCTGCTTCTAATGTCTCATGTACATGTATTAAAAGCGTTTACCCATTCATGAGGAGACTTTCCAGGAACAAAGACAACTCTAACAAAGCGCTTGTTCACCACTTCAAGTCTGTCCACCTGTAGGAGAAAAGAACAAAACCTGAGTGAAGAGTGTACAGTCACTGCGCTTCCACCACAGCTAAGAGCTTCAGATACCAAATGTGAATCTGTTTTCCAGTTAGCAGAATAAAATTAATCATGTGTATCAGAACAGTTCCACAGTCTACAGTTTGCCATTAGGAATCATGTATGTAATCAGGAAAAAAAGAATACTGCCACATCAGAATTGAGATTGAAAGATTGATGTCATACCCTTTTGTCAAGGAAAAAACCCAATGCATGCCTCAGCAAAAATCATTTACAGTGAAATAGTTAAACAATACTTGCTTGTCTCAGTGGTCCAACACCAAAAGCAGTAAGTTATATGACTCCAGACTCTTATAGCAGCTTCCAAAACAAAGCAAACTGAGCAAAATGAGGGAAATCTTAACTTTGCTCTTACAATTGTTTTCCCGAATAGAAAGGGCTTCCTGTGCTACCATATTAAACACAATAACATCAATCAGACAAAGAAGTATTTAGCTGAGGCAACAGATACCATATAAACCTAAGAACTGTGCTATAGGTTTAGCAGATATATACCATTAAGCTCTCTTTTACAAGTCTCCTCCAATGGTTAGTTTCTTCGGTTTGGCAAGGTCTCTTTACAAGTCAACTAAAGATTTTTCTACTTCTTCTTCCTCTTCCCATAAAATAACTGCTTTCAGCATCCTTAAAGCATTTAAAACCAGCAATGGTTCCAGTATTTGGGCCTGAGCTGCACACAGGTTAGTAAGGTTGTTCCCTGAACTCGCTACATGTGGCCATTTCCAGAAGAATTGAAGCAAAACATGAGCTAAGAAGTCACTCTAGAACTAACCTGATTTCATGCAGCACTACCTGAACCCCTTTGTTTTGAAAAGCACATGACCCCAGCAGTGCAGTCTTCTCCCCACCACTATGGCAACCTAACATACTAATGTGTAGCACTCGATAGCTACACATTTAGTCTGTCTGAATATCCACACTACATCTTACAAAGACACAAGAAACTTGGTTCTGTGCAATGGCCTACTTTCACAATGCTTTTCTGCAAGGAAGCTTCAGGCTTTGTTCATTATAACAGCTAAACTAATCTTTTTAGAGTTAATTGTCTTACTCCTTCAGAAATTTATCAGTAAGGGGTTTTTTCACAAGATGTGCACAATCATCAATTCAAAACAGGACAGATTGTAAGACAGTCTAGGCAGAAGGGGAAAAGCATACAGAGCAGCTCTGAAGAGATCAGTTAGAAAAGAAAGGTAAGAAACACCCTGTTCAGCAGCTTACCAAAGTAATGGAAGGTTAGTTCTATGTTAACAGAAAATCCCTCTAGGTCTGAAACCTAGAGGACAAACCAAACCAAAGCTTTCCTAATCTGCAGGCAAGGCTACAAGCAGGGAGGGAAGAGAGCAAAGAACTAGTGGCTCCTGAAGTGGAAAAAGCCTGCGCAAGACACAATCTCCTGAACTTCAGGGCATCACCAACCTATTACTCCAAGTGTGGAAAGCTGCCAAGTTCTACAGAAAGATAAGATATTGATGATAAAATTGATTGCTCCAGTAGTGGCTCCAGGTTAAGAAGAAATGAGAGGAGAAAACAAAGAGAGGAGGGTACTTTACAACACAGTTAGGCTGATTTACTGCCCTTGAAGGGATGCCAATGTACTGTCCTTGAAGGGATTCTTCCATTCCCCACCCCCCTCCTTTCTGTTCTCACTGCTGCTTCTCAGATTCCCCAAGGAACTGATTTCAGGCATGAAACAAGCAGAAAACCTTTTCTTTCAGAGGGATGGGCTCATGCAAGTGGTAAGGAGAAAGCTTCTTCCAAAGGCAGCTGGCTTGTCTGTTTAAGCCATTCAGTCAGCTTACCTGTACTGCAAAAGCCACACCCAGAGAAAGCGTGGCTACACTGCCCCTTCAAACCAGCATTCACAACAGCTACGCAACAAAAGTTTTGTCCTGAGCTGCTATTCTCCCTCCTCTCTTGAAATGACGTAAGTCTTCACCCATCTATCCTGAAATCAGATCTAGGAACTGATGAAAATGAAAGCTAATTCCTTTCTCACTCAAAAAATTACTCTGAGCCAGTTCTCATTCTACAGACACATGAACACAAGCGTAAGTGGGGAGGCAGAAACAAGCCTCCTCAGCACTCTGATGTTTCATATGGATTCCCTTCCCCACTCACCAATCCTTTAGAAAGGTAGTTGTTGACAAAGTCTTTCCAGGTGATTTCTCTCCCAGGGACCCTGAAGAAGAAGTAGTATACAACCATTGTCCAGAAAAAAGAACTTCCAATTACATACATCCGAAACTCCCTGACATCCCATGGAATGTCACCCTAGGAAATGGAGAGGAGGAAAAAAATTTTAGAGTCTGTAATACAGTAAGCATATAGCAAACAGGTTCTGGTATCTCCTTGTGGCTTCGATTCCCTGTCCTCAAGGCTGCCACAGAAAATGTCAAACAAAGGTCTGTTTTGCTGTATGAACACACTTCAGTAATTTCAGCTAGAACTGAGGAATTATAGTAACAGTAAACCTTTAAGTGTTTTACAAACAGTAATTGAACAGTTTTGATCTACAAACTACTGCTTTTAGAAAAAAAATCGCATGACCTTTCTGCCTCCATTCTAAAACAATTATCCTTGGTCTCCAGGACTACATGCAAGACAAAAAATAAAGGAAAAAACTAACAGAAGAAAAAACAAACAAGAAGGAGGAAAAATATGTGCACCAAAAGCATTCTTTATATTACTGTACTATCAGGTGCTATCATATTTATGTCACAGGTAATGGCAATAAATTTCAAGAGGAAACTCACAAAGTATTCCATTAAGGTCAGAACAGGTAAGAGCAAACTACATTTAACGGGCATTGTGTGGTCAGAAAGTTTTACAAATTGACACTGAAATGAAACACAAGGCCTTTAAAGGTCTGAGGCTCCACTCTAAGAATATTGACTATTGGCAACCACATTCACACAGCTTAACATTCCCGAACCAGAGGTAGATGCCTCTGGAGTTATGCACAAAACAGTTACTCAGGAAAGGCACGGAGTGGGGAGCCACCTAGAGCCAGTTACTATGAAATGCCTGGTACAGGAGGCTTGAGCAAGATTTAGGCAATCAGAATATGGCCCTAAAAAGCAAAAAACATGGCTAAAGCAAAAAGCAAGGTTATTTCATGAAGACAAGACAGTAATATAACGAAAGATAATTTAAAGTCAAAACCTTCTGTAATCTGGTCCACCAGTTAGTTTCTTCTTTCTTGCCACCTTTTTTTCCACCACTGCCACCTCCTCCACTACTAGTCCCACTAGGTTGTCTGGAACTAGCTTCCTTCGTTTCTAACAACAACAACAAAAAATCATTACATCTTATGCCAATCTCACATTACTTTTTATTAGTTACATTAAGGAGATGTTCTGAAAAATTTACTAGTTTGTAATACTACAATAATTAGATTATGTGAGAAACAGCATTTTCCATAGAAAACCAGCTATATAGTCCAGTAAGTGGCAGAGAGACAATTATGACCAGAAGAGAGGTCTGTTAACTTATAAGTGAGGGACAGCATTTCAACAGAAGCATAAAAATAAATACTGTTCCATAAGGTTAACATTATTTTGCTTTCATATCATGTATAATAAAAACATACAAATTTGCACTTCTAAACTACGCTGGTACAGAAATATCTTCCCTGAAAAATAAAGAAAAAAACTAAAACCCAAACTCACAATTGTTATGCCAAAATCTAATTTAATGAATACACATCTCACAAAGAACTGAAGTCAAGCATCTTTTTTACCTTTTGTTTCTCCAGGTGTACCTTTAGTTCCATTAGATTTTTTCCCATTGGGAAAATATTTTTCAAATCCTATTAGGAAAGAGGAAAGAAGCTCATAATTGTTTTTTATTCTACAATTCTGTCATCACACTTCAGTAGTCACAAGCTGAATGTATACACCAGCAAAGAAGCTAGCAACATACAGACTGCAAAACCAGCTTTGTTCTTGAAAAGCTCTACCTGGTCTCCATAAATAAATCTACTACACTGACAAGAGAGTACTACATGTATTTAATAACCTGAAGTAAAGCTATCTTTTAACCAGAGATAGAGAAGCTTAGTTCAACAGAAAGCTCCGTTGCACAGTGTGAAGTTGAGCAAACCACACTATTCTTTAATAGCTCCTAAAAATCCCATAAATCCAATGTTCCATCTCAAGATTAAAGGCTGGTTAGTACAAGAACTTCCTTCCCCACAGACAATAAACCTAAATGGTACATGAGTGCAGTCCTCAGCAAGGTATGTAAGCAGCCTGCTCCACTTCACAAATCAGAGTCACCTTTGGGAGGTTGAGAGAAAAGCCTTCTGCAAGCAGCGATTACACTTGCCAAGACAGTGCTTCTGTCAGCAGTAACTCCAGGAGTAACTTGTTCACAGAGCTGAAAAACAAAAAAGAAACATAAAGCAACAAGAACATGCCACGAAAATCTTCAAGCTCTCTACTAGAGACTTGCAGCTAGCCAGAGACTACTTTACAACAGACCTTGTAGTAACTGCTGCGGGCCAGAAAGTAAGACAACAGTGGAAAAATAAAAGTTCATCAAATGAGTAAATTCTACAGCAAGGAAATTTTTATTCTCATTGTTAAGAACATAGTTTAATCTCACACACAAACAAAACAATCTATATTAAAAGAGAAAAACCAAGCAGAAAACACTACAAGCTATGAACATTTAATACACATTGATTTCTATGGGAAATATTTCATCATACCAGCTGAATGATACTTAAGTGCAACATTAGCTGTGACTGTAAAACCATGATGCACACAGTGCTGAATCATGTTTTATATGCAACTTTTTTTCAAATAGTTAAGAAGTTGTAGCTTCTGAACATGAGAGATCTCCTTGAATCCAAAATAAAGGGATATGGCAGACAATGCTTGCATCCAGCTAAGGAACCAACACAGAGGAAGAATCTCAGTTCAAAAAGAAGACCTAAAGCCCTATGTGGGTAAACATCCAGTTATAAAACCACAACAAACCTAAGCCTATAGCACCTTGTCCTAAGGCTGTTTACTGTTATTCATCATTTAAGTGCAATGAGGGAAGTCTAAATATTTAAACTCATTAATTCTTAACAAAATTTTGCTACTGTAGCTGAATACTTTCAAAAAGTGTAAACTGCAATTTTATTAGCAAAATCATACCTAATTTTTTCAATAAGGACATATTTTAGATAAAATCCCCTTCATAAGCTTTTCCAACACTTCTGAGAAACAAAATATCCATACCAAGATTTCCCCACAGACTGACTTTCTTTCTGTCTCCATTCCCTTCTGCCCCATAAAGGTGCTCAGTCTTCCGTTCTTTTTAATTAGGAGCTATTTACCTTAAGAGCCACAGAAATAGTAAAATGCAAAAAATAAACACCACTAACTGAAAAGCAACAGGTCCTGAAAATGTGACTCTGAGTATCCTTGCAAGACAGCAAACATCCACCTGGGACTAACACCTCTAGGACTACATCTGTGAAGGAAAGCTCAGTGTTATAGCCAAGGTACAGTGGTTGCAAACAAAACCTATTTTTGCATATTAAAGAAACTTTTGATTACTCAATTGCACACTAGAACTACCCTAGGCATGCTGCCATCATTAACTGAATGCTCTAACTCTCCTGAAATCTTCTGTCTGGGAGCTTCCCCTCCACCCCTTCTTAAATGATGAAATACATTAGACTTATTTCAAGCATCTCTGTAGTTCCACCTCTGGAACCAAGAGGAATACCAAAATGTTCTCATTGCTTGCTTTTGCGGCAGACTGAGCTAATAATTCTTGGGCTGCTTGGTCAAGCCATTAATTTTGCGCCTCTCCATGTCTCTGAATAAAATCTGATACTGAAAATCCAAGAGGGTATTTTAGCGATTATGAGAAGCATGTGCAGTGCAGACAGTCTGGAGAGACGCTAACGGAGAGAACAACTACTAAGTCCAATATACTATGACCTCCAACACGAGCAATTCCATCTGTGCTTCTAGAAGTTTTAGGACAAGTGGGATGCATCCATGTGGGCAGTAAAAGAGCTTGCCACAGACCATGTATAGTTCAAATACCGGCAGTGAATGTGGCAGCAACTGATGAAACTCAAAGAAACAACTGGGTTTTCTCCTATGTCAGTGGTCTCCCATAACGCACAAGAATTAGGGACTTACTTCTTCTGCAAATTCAGATTACTTTTTATTTGCAAAGAGACTGGAATATTCAGAAAGCTTTACTCCAACTAAGATAAAGCAACTGCTCATGTTTAAAAGAAAACTTAAAGTAAGCCAAATCCAATTGCCTGGCTGGGCTAGACCAGCATGGGTTTACTACACAATTAAGTTACAGTTTAAGTGAAGGAGAGAGAAGGATAAGCAGATGGAGCTTTGGGGCAGACCTGAATAACGGGACTGGCTTCTTGTTGGATTGTCTCTGGAGATCCTAAATTCCATGAACACACACAGTCACCTGTCAAGTTAATATGCAGAGAGCTGAGTGCTTTGAAGTTGCTTTGTGAGAAAAAGGAACAAATAACTTCATGGCATGATCAGTAAGTCACCTGACTGCCTCAAGAAGAGGCGTCTGAGAGGGGACCTCATTAACATCTTTAGGTATCTGAGGGAAGGGTGACAGGAAGATGGATCCAGGCTCTTATTGGTGGTGCCGAGCAAAAGGACAAGAGGCAATGGGCAAAAACTGATGCACAGGAAGCTCCCCCTGAATAGGAGGAAGAATGTCTTTGCTGTGTGGGTGACTAAGCACTGGAACAGGCTGCCCAGAAAGGTTGTGCAGTCTCTCTCACTGGAGATATTCAAGAACTCTGTAAAACATCAGCACAAAAACTGATCATACTGATCCTGATACGGGGCCTGTCCCTGGGTTGTCTGGCAGTGGGAATGCCACAGCAAGCTTAGCTGATATAAGCACACCCACTGCCTAAACAGAGAGAAAGCAAGCAGAGCACATTTTGACTGGATGCTGTTTTGGGCTGTCTACCAGGAAATTCTTGCCAAGTGTCTCCCAGTCAGAGGCAAAAAATTTCACTGCATGTAAAACAAAACAAAAAAAAATCTGATTTTTTCTTTCAGACAAATCTTGTGACACCATCCTAAAAATCAAGACTTTTTAAAATGTTAAGTTCTAGATAAGCAAAATACACAACGGTCAGTTTTAGAATTAAAATAACCCATAAGATGTTACTAGTCCAGAGTGCCATGCAAACCCAAGATCACAAGTAGAACTACTTAAAAAGTTTACAAAACTCTGTAAGCACAATCCATTTTTTAAAAACTGAGGCTACACAAAGCAGGAACAGAAAGTCCACTTGCTGAGCTATACAAATCGGATAGAGAATCCGTTATCAAGTTCCAAATCAAAGTAAAATTAAGCTGAAAGTCTTAATTATCTAACAGCTACCAAAATATTACATAAGAACATAATGGGCAGAGGGGACAACACACAACAAGAAGTTGATGAAGAAATTCAACTTAATGCAAGTTGCTTTCTACATGGGCAAATAGTGATAGGACAAGAGTAAATGTTTTTAAACTAAAAGAGTAGAGATTTGGATTAGATATCAGGAAGAAATTCTTTACTCCTAGAAGGTGGTGAGACACTGAAACAGGCTGCTCAGAGAAGTTGTGGATGCCCTAAACCTGGAAGCGTTCAGGGTGAGACTAGATGGTACCTTGAGCAACCTGGTCTGGTGGGAGGTGTCCCTGCCCATGGCAAAGGGGGTTGTAACGAGACAATCTTTAAGGTCCCTTCCAACCCAAGCTTTTCTAAGGCTCTATGATTCCAAGCTACTCACTTTTTCTTAAAGAAAGACCAATTTAAAAAAGTAATGGCTTTTATGGAACAAAGACCCTCATTTTTCTGCCTACACAAAAAGCCAGATGCTAGAATGTAAACGAAGTCCCCTTCCTAAGATTGATTCCAAATAAGAACTCATCAAATTTTATTGAAAGAAACAAAAATTAGCTTCCTGAGATATCAGCAGCACTGCTGATAGTGTTTTATTTATTGTTGAAATGATGTTCAGCTCTGATCAAACAAAACCAAATTCATCATTAAAAACAAACTACATATTCATGCTGAGAACAAAGCTACTGACATCCTTCTCTGTATTCATCTCACAATTATCACTATCCTAGAGATAAGCTTCATTCCTATAAAGGTGTGGCTGTTCACCACTCTATGCCACAGGAAAACAAAGCAAACCTCTCAAGATGCCAATGAAAGACAGAGGAATTAAGCATCTTCCTTTTCCCAAGCAGCAGCATAGGCCTGTCACTCCTCCACTGCATTAGAGCTGTCAACAAGGGTAGTACACATCTTGTAATAGCTGAGAGTAAAGGCCATTTCACTAAGAATGAACACACAGACACGATGATTTATCAGTTAATACCACAACAGTAGGTGCAGATCCATGGTACCACTGCACCATGCAATCCCAGGATGCAAACAACCAGGCTTTTTTCCAGAACACTGACACCCAAAACAAACGGCTCAGTCATTAATTGTTAACATTTCAGTCTCTCACACAGCCATAAACCCACCTAATGCAGATCACCACCCTGAGAAAGCAATGGAAAAACTTTGGAGTTAGGTGGGACACAGCACCTGGGAAACCAGTGGGAACCCGAGAACCTTCCTCTATGAAAAGAAGCTGAGAAAGTTGGGGCTACTCAGTCTAGAGAAGAGAAAGTTGCATGGAGAGCTCATAGTAACCTTACAGTATCTGAAGGGAGTCTACAGAGAAGCTGGAGAGGAACTCTGTCAGGAACTGTACTGACAGGATAAGGAGTAATGGGTACAAATTGAAAGAGGAGAAATTAAGTTAGATAGTAGGAAGAAATTATGTACTGTGAGGGTGGTGAGACACTGGAACAGGTTGCTCAGAGAAGTTGTGGACGCCCCAACCCTGGCAGTGTTCAAAGCCAGGTTGGATGGGGCTCTGAGCAACCTGGTGTAGTGGGAGGGGTTCTCTGTCCACGGCAGAGAAGTTGGGACGAGAAAATCTTTAAGGTCCCTTCCAAACTGTTAACGTTCTAAGACTCTATTAAATACTGGCGGGGTGCAGCAGCAGCTCTGGGGCGTCGCCTTGTTTTCCTTCTGCAAGACAACTCTCCTGCAGCCGAAGGAGCCCACAGGTTCTCCCGCACGGAGCCGGCTGCCACTTCCAGCCCGGGAAGCGCGGCACTCCAGCCCGCCAACTCACCCATCCACCGGCCCTCGCTCCCCGCCGCCAGGAAGGGCCGGTACCGAGCAGGCCGGGACGGCGTCCTCCGAACGGGCTGAGGACGAGCCGGGGAAGGCCGCGAGCAGTAGAGAGACGCTCTCGGCTCCGGGCAGCGGGGCGCCTTTCCCCGCCCCGGGGCCGGCCGCCGCCGCCGCCACGGCCCTCCCTCCACCCCCGGTCCCCCTCTTCGCTCCTTACCTGAGCCAGGCAAGGCCTTGCCCCCCCGAGCAGGCCCCTCCCGCAGAGCAGCTGCTGCAGCGGGGCCCCGGGCAGCCCCCGGCGGCAGCCGCCAGCCCGCGCCAGCAGCAGGTACCGGTGCGCCATGGCCGCCCGGACCCGCCGTCACCACCGGCCCGCGGCCCTGACGTCACCGCGCCGCCGCGTGCATTTCCTCTGCAGCCGAAGGGCGCCCTCCGGCCCCGCCCCCTGCGGAGGCCACGCCCCAGGGCCGTCAGGCGCCGCCATCCGGCCGCGCCCAGCGCCGTCACCCACCGGAGCCCCGCCCGCCCCGGGCAGGGATTTCACAGAATCCCGGAATCAATCGGGTTGGAAAAGATCTCCGGGATCATCGAATGCAACCTGTGACCCAACACCGCCACGTCAACTAGACTATGGCACTAAGTGCCACGTCCAGGCTTTCCTTAAACACCTCCAGGGACAGTGACAACACCGCCTCCCTAAGCAGCCCATTCCGATATTTAATCATCCTTTCTGTGAAGAATTTCTTCCTAATGTCCAACCTGAACCTCCGCTGATGCAGCTTGAGGTTATGTCCTCTCGTCCTATCGCTGGTTGCCTGAGAGAAGAGACCGACCCCCAGCTGGCCACACCCTCCTTTCGGGCAGTTGTAGAGAGCGATAAGGTCACCCCTGGGCCGCCTCTTCTCCAGGCTGAACACCCTCAGCTTCCTCAGCCGCGTGTCCTCACAGGACGTGTGCTCCAGACCCTTCATCAGCATCGTTGCCTTGCTCTGGACACTCTCCAGCACCTCAATGTCCTGAACTGAGGGGCTCAGAACTGAACTCAATATTCGAGGTGTGGCCTCATCAGTGCCAAGTGTAGGGGGACAATCCCTGCCCTGGTCCTGCTGGCCACACCGTTTCTGATACAGGCCAGGGTGCCACTGACCTTCTTGGCCACCTGGGCACATTGCTGGCTCATGTTCAGCTCTTGTTGACCAGCACCGCCAGGTCCTTTTCTGCTGGGGCATTTTCTAACCACTCTGACCACAGCCTGTAGTGCTGCATGGGGTTATTGTGGCCAAAGTGGAGGACCCAGCACTTGGTCTTGTTGAACCTTATACCGCTGGTCCCAGCCCATCTTTCCAGCTTGTCCAGATCCCTTTGCTGAGTCAAGGGTGCGGGTGAGTTAGCGGGGCACAGCCCAGCCCAGCCCGGCCAGCATCACTGAGAAGGGCAGGTTTCCTCACTGCCAGGGCTGGTTTACTCCACAGTAATGTTCTACAAAGCCTGGAGGTGGGAAATAAGGAAACTTGTCTCTTGTTTTTGCCCCACTATGTAAGGCATCTCATATCAATGTGTTTGCTGTAGAATGTGTCCATGCAAAGTCTTCTAGGTGAATTCAGGCATTTGGTGTCACCACTGTTAAGGAAACATTCCAGTCTGACCATTCATGAGACTTTCTGTCAGTCACATTCCCAAGGCCAGAGAATTTCACTGCTGGAACCGGAGCCCCTTTCTAGCGGGCAGCTCCAGTGAGCCCACGGGTGCCCCACTTGACTCCCCTCACGCAATCAGGCCAGGTTTTCTTACTGGATCAACCCCAGGTTTCTCAGAGTGTCAAATGTCTCGTTCCATAAAGCAATTTATTCATGGTGCAGTAACACAGAAACAGCCACAGCTGGTGCCTCTGAGAAGGGACCCCCAGCAAAGGAACCGCTAGGCTTTTATACCCCCACAGTCCAAGCCACATGCAAATCTTGCTCTTACTCATAAGTCTTTGCTCCTGCTGTGTCTCCCAGTGTCCATTCACCTGGCACCACCAAAGGGTTGGCAGTTCATGGCCTCTTGTCTCAGGCTCCCACCGAGAGCTCCCTCTACATCTCAATGTGCAGCTTGCAAAGGGAGCTACTGCCTCACATGTATTCCTCAACAGTCACTCATCCCTGGGCACAGCCCTGCACATGCTGTCCCTGGCTGCATGTCATCCCCACAGCTGTTATTAGGGTGTTTAATCAAAACTCCTGGTTTGATTAAACAAAAACCCGGGTAGCTCACAGAATCCCAGAATCACAAAATGGGAAAGGAAGGGACCACAGTGGGTCATCAACCCCCCTGCTCAAGTCCAACCCAGAGCACATGGCACAGGGTTGCATCCAGATGGCTCTTGAATATCTCCAGTGAGGGAGACTCCACATCTCTCTGGGCAACCTGCTCCAGTGGTCGGTCACCCACACAGTAAACAAGTTCTTCCTCACACTGAGGTGGAGCTTCCTGTGCATGAGTTTCTGCCCATTTGCTCTTGTCCTATTGCTTGGCACCACCACCAAGAGTCTGGATCCATCCTCTTGGCATCCCCCCTCTATATATACACATTGATGAGGTCCCCTCTCAGCCATCTCTTCTGGAGGCTGAGCAGGTGTAGGTCCCTCAGCCCTTCCTCCCTCAGGAGAGAGATGCTCCAGTTCCTTAATCATATTTGTAGTTCTGCACCAGACCTGCTCCGGGAGCTGTGTGTCTCCTTTGTACCGAGGAGTTAGTGGTGAAGGTTTGTTTGTGAGGACCAGGGGTAATGCAGAACTGTTTTCTCAGGATGTGCCTTTCCACGGCGAGCTGTGTCAGGGGAGGTTTAGGTTGGGTATCAGGAAAATGTTCTTCACACAGAGGGTGGTTGAGCACTGGAACAGGATCCCAGGGGAATGGTCACAGCACGAAACCTGAAAAGAGTTCGAGAAGCGTTTGGATAACGCTTGGATAACACACACGGGTGTGATTCTTGGGGCTGCCCTGTGCAGGGCCAGGAGCTGGAGCTGGATGACCCCTGCGGGTGGCTGCCCCCGGGCCCGGCCGCACGCCTCCTGCGCATGTGCGCTGCGTCGGCGCTCCCACGGGCGCGGGAGGGGCGGGGCGGTGACGCAGGCGCGTGACGCGCGCGCCGGCCCGGGCACGCCCCCGCGCTCCTCCCCGCGGCCGCTCGCGCTCGCCGGGCCGGCGCGAGGCTGTCAGTCAGCCGGGCACCACCGCCGCCGCGCGCCAGCCGCCGCCGCGCGCCCTCCTTCCCGCCCTTCCCGCCCTTCCCGCCGGGCTCCGAGAGGACACACCGGGAGCGGCCATGAAGATCTGGAGCTCGGAGCACGTGTTCGGGTGAGGGGGCCGGGCGGGGGGGGCCGGAGGGCGCGGCGAGACCCCGGCGCTTCACCGGACCGGGGCGAGCCGGGCCGCGCCGGGGTGACGGCAGAAATAGGAATGCTGCGGGCGCAGCCGACAGAGGAGGAGGAGGGAGAATGGGAACAGGCCTCGGCGGTGCCGGTCCTGCATCGCCTCGAGCTCCTTCCTGCGCGGCTGCACGCCGCGCCTGGGCTTCTACTTCGGGAATAGCATTCCAACAGGATGGAGCGGTAGAGCTGGCCCGACAGCGGGATGGTTTGATAAAGGGCTGGGTGTTTAAGAAAAATAACTTTGACACTATAAATGAAAATAAATCCCAAACTACTGATGTAGTCGATGATATATTCCAAGAGGTATGGACAGAGTGACTGTATCCCTTAGCTTAGCCTCAGGTAGTGCCGCTGCGGTGCCCAGCAGCCAGCTCTCTGAGTAAGTGTTCTTTCCATCAGAGCTTTTCTGATTGGAACGTGGTTCTGACATCCAGTTCCACCTTCGTGTAACGAGGAAACAACAGGGAAAAGTATCAAGAGGTGTGTAACAAGCTGTCCCGGGAGCTGGCGTGGAGGGCTGAGCAGTGCCGGTGCAGCTCTGGGAATGCCACCGCCGATGACTCCCCTGCTACAGGTGTCCTAAAAGTCTTGAAGCCCGAAGAGCACCCTGGGGGATAGTTCGTAAAATATTTACAAAACATCCCAGATGTGTTGCTCTAAATTTCTTTAACTACCTCAACACAGCTGAATTCCTTGCACTGATGCAGGTACTCACTGCTCAACTTCAGCATTGGTCTGGTGTAAGTGAGCAGTGGTTTCTAACAGGAAATACCCGGCAGAGGCTGCTCGAGCGTGACACAACTGCTGAGTTTGAGATGAGTATCTGTCACCTAGGGAATGCAAAAGCTATTTTTATTTGATGTTTTCTCATCAAGTTCTGTGTTAGAACACCCCCATCTTATGGCGTAATGTGTGTGGGTGTAGATAGTTCATTTGAATGGCTAATAAAATATTGTTGTGCCTTATCAGATCTCTGACTCAATCCATTAGGGACATTTAACAGAATTTTGTCATTTTCAGTTTGTATATCTTCTGTGATGGAGGTGTATAGTCACTGAAGATGGAACGAGGAACAATCCTCCAGCTCTCCATCTGCTGCAGGAATTGAGGCCTCCTTCTTCTCCTGCTTGCACCAAAAAAAGCTTTCTGACACTTTTCTTGTTAGAAAAATAACTTATTTTTCCAACTTTCTGTTTGTTCTTGTAGTACTGTAATGTCAGTGCCCTTCTGTACCAGTCTATTTTAAGACTAAAATAAAATCCATTTAGGGCCCTAAGTGCAACTCGTAAGTACAAGTTGGCACCCCTAAGCCTTCTTAAGTTAGATACCAATTGTTGAATTTTTAAACATACCTTTAAAGGCTGTAAGGCTGTCATGTTGGGACAGTCAATTATTCTGAGTATAGAAATAGAAATAATTAGGGACAGAATTTCTCTATAGGATCAAGTCCACGGTTTCTGTAGCCTCCTCTGTTTCAGAAGGAAATATCTGAAGTACTTCAAGAGCTGTGTAGACAGTCTGGCCTTGAGTAGCAGGACTGCTCCCATCCCAGGAGCTGGAGGTTATCAAAATTTGTTTCATAGAAATAGTTCTGAGTAGAGAATCCGTAAGTGGAATTCATGCTAACAAACTGCTGGAAGCGGTAGCGTAGGTGCAGACACAAGGCTGTGAGCTGATGGGGTTTCTAAACATCTGTTTCTTTATTTTGAACTTCCCAATCATCCTTTTTTTAGTACAATTTAATTTCACTTTAGCTTCTGTTCCTTCCTATAACAAAAAAAAAAAAAAAAAAAGCAATGATTTCCTCTTTAGTTTATTTGGTGTGCTTAGAATTACAGAAGAATTTATGGTGGAGTGGACTCCTGGAGGTCATCTAGTCCAGCCCTCTTCTCAAAGCAGGGCAAGCTTAAGTGTTAGGTCAGGTTGCTTTCCTGGTGGAGTTCTGGATTGAGCTGAGATTTCCACCATCTCTGTGGGCACTACTTGGAATGTCACTTCTGGCAGAGAGTGACTGTTGTCCCTTGCCTTCATTTTTCTTAGTCTTGCGTTAATAATTCCTCGCTTCAGTCTGGAGAGAATTTATTTTTTCTTCTGTTTGTGTGTCAGTACTTTCTTATTGCCTTTCCAAGCATAACTGTATTCCAAAGGGACTTCTGGGAGCTATGAAGTTGTACATCATGTACCATATTGCACAACCTATATCCTGATTTAGTATCATCTGAATGCTTGCGATTGAATACAGAATACTTACAGATACTCTCACTCCTTCCTTTTACAGACATCCCTGGGATACCGTGATCAAAGCTGCTATGAGAAAGTACCCCAACCCCATGAATCCATGTGTGGTAGGAGTAGATGTCCTCGACAGGAGCCTGGATAACCAGGGGAGGTTGCACAGTCACCGTCTTCTCAGCACGGAGTGGGGATTGCCCAGTATTGTAAAAGCGGTACGTTTTTGCAGCCTTCATTCTTTATTAAGGGTGTGATGCACTTCTATGTCATCCTCTGAATTGGAGCTGACTTCAAAGTAAAAGCTGAAATTTGTGTATGTCTGTAAATGCCTTCCAGGCTGGTCTGTGCCCTGCTCTATGGCTGATACAATCTAGACAATGAAGTCTCACCACTGATCACAGTCCTCTGGTATCCATGAATTAATTACTTTGTATTTATTTGGGGTCACTGAGAACTTGGCATTTTTGTGTTTTAAGGTTCAGTTCGTTTGTTTGATACTTAATGTTTTTTTTCCCCTTTAGATATTAGGAACGAATAGAACACTGACTTACATTGAGGAACATTCTGTGGTAGATCCAGTGGAAAAAAAGATGGAGCTTTGCTCAACTAATGTGAGTGGTGACTTAAGAAATTTCTGATAATTAGTTCTGGAAGTTGGATGTTTTGCTCTTAACATTTAGATTAGAAATATGTCCATGTCTATCATTAGAGGCAACAATTTACATGTCTTAATCAGTGTCTTAGATTACTCTTTTTCTCTTTTTCTTCTTCTCGTTATTTAAATACTTCATCATCAAACATTTGTGATTTTGTTTTTAATGCAAGATTATTTCTCAGAATGCATGTAAAATAGTTTGACTTTGAGGTGAATAAGTTCTGCCACCTCCAACAAAAGTTTTAATGTGAAATGCCTTTTTTCGTAGAATGTAAATGAAATATTGTGCTGTATTTTGGTATCCTGGGAGCTCGTAACTCTCAGATTTAACATGGGGTTGTCTGTAGGAGGGCCTCGTCTCTGCACAAGAGACATTGTCTTTCCTGAGCATTAATTTTCTGTCTAGTCCAAGTGGTGTTGTGGTGGTCTGGAAGAGCCTCTCTGAATTGCCAGCCATAAATCAGACTTGACATTCAGAGAAGGTGGTTGGTGTGTGAATGGGAACTTTGATATAATTAGATCAAGGATAGGAGTCAATGCATCATCCTTTATGGGTGTTTTTACTGACTGTGTTCTGGGGTTTATATTTTGTGTACACTATTTTGACATTAAATTGAGTGCTATTGAGTAGTGCTGCTGATAACAGAAAAATGAAAGGTGGTAAGTGAGGATTTCAGCTCTGTTTTTGTTCTTAAGATTACGCTCACAAACTTGGTGTCTGTTGACGAGAGACTGGTTTACACACCTCATCCAGAAAACCCGGAAAAGTAAGTAGAGATATTTGCGTATGTCTTTGTGTCTAGGAGACAATTTGTTAGTCCAGTTCAGCTTAGGTGTTAACCTTTCTTTATTCCCTTGCAGGACTGTGCTAACTCAAGAAGCAATTATTACTGTTAAAGGCATTAGCTTGAGCAGTTATCTGGAAAGCTTGATGGCAAACACAATATCTTCTAATGCCAGAAAGGTACATCTTTATTCTGTTTTCTCCCTCTCCCCCCCCTCCAATAATTCTTTTTTTTTGAAGCAGTAATTGCCAATGGTGTGTGTTGAATGTTATATTTAATTTCCCTAGGTTTTGTGCACAGTGTTTCAATAGATTTTTTTATAGAACCTCAGCGAGTAGAATCTAATTTCCCAAAGTATGAAAAAGTGTCACTACTAAATCTTTATTTTTCAACTAGAATTGCAGAGCAGAACAAGCAAGCTTCTGTGTGTATTCTACAGCTACAGATAGCACACAAACTTTATTAGTTGGGATGTGGTTTTTTTTGCTTTCCAAAGCAGTCTTTGCTTTTTAACCTCCTATTTCTAGGAGTTAATGCTAGTAGAGAATGTAACTTCACTTTCAGCCTTTATAATGTGGATTTATCAGTTAATACCAGCATATTTTCTATACTGCTTTTGTCAGTTGTTCCAGTTCCTATCCATTATTGAGCTGTCTCCTTGCCTTTGGCTGAAAGTAATGTACTGTAAGCGGAGCATATTCTTTGGGGAGGTGAGACTATGCTGGCTCTCCTGTAACACTGCACTGACTCCTCTGTCCTGTGCTTGCTTTTTCTATTTGGCTTGCAACCATGGAGCTGTTCTTCAGCACAGGCAGAGCTATGGGAGTGATTATTCTTGGGCATTTTGTCCTGCAGTTCTTTGGGGAAGAAATGGAATTCCTAGAGAAGCATAGGCCTTGCTGCCTAACAGCAGGATGAGTGCTGTTAGGAGTTTGAGATTGGGTTCTGCATTGCTGGAGGGGTTCAGCACAGTGGGAATCTGGCCCAGGTAACTCCTGCTATGCCACAGATCCTGTGCTTTGGCTGGCCCTTCATCCCTGTGAGGGAGGCTCCTTGACCAAGCCAGTGTAAGCCAACTTGGTAGGACCAACTAGATCAGAGAGGAGAAAGCCTCCTTTTCCACCCTTCTGTGGCTTCTCCTAAAGTGAGAGGAAAACATGTTAAAGTCAGGGATGGAGAACAAGTGATGGGTCATTTCTAGACACGGAAGAGTACATTTACCTAGCTGGGTGCTCTCTGTGTTTGTTTGAAATGGGAGGTATTTCAGTTAAATTACAGTTCTGTTCTGATCCGGTTCCCACTTAAATGTCTGTGTGGGGTGTATATTGAAAGACAGGAACAAACCGTGGCTCACAACCAAACTTCAGGCTGACCCAGAGGTAGCAAAGCATTGTCTAGTTGTCTGGTGTGCCAGATCAAGTTAGGTACACTTAAAAATGCTGGCCAGATTCCTCTTGAGGCATCAATTACATTTGCATGTCTCTATTGAAGTCAGACATAACTGTAAATATTTCGTGGTACCTGTTGAGGTGTTGCCTGTGAGAGAGCTCAGTTTCTTTTAAAGATTGTTCCATTCTGCCATTTTCAAGGGACACACTGGCTCAAAAGCTTCTTGGAAGTCAGAAATATCTTCTTGTCCTGTATATTTCACTGAAAAGTCTCTAGAGATTTTGAACTTGGCAGGAATTTGTAATTGCTGTTAGCAACTCTTTCTTTGCTAGCCAGTACCTACTGTGCTCCTACCAGCTCTTCTTGCATGCTGTGCTGTGCCTCTGTGCTCTAAGCACCCCTCTTAAACTTCATGACAGTTACTGAAAAATGTTTTGTTGTTCTGAAGAAATAGGGATTATTGAGATTTGCTCTGAGGTAGCAGTGGCAGGTGATGCATTATCATTTTTAATGATGATGAAAAAATAATTTGCCATTTGTTGTAAATATTTTTGTGTTACTCTAGGGGTGGGATGCTATTGAGTGGATAATTCAAAATTCTGAAAGTGCTCTAAGCTAGCAGTTCTCCACAGCTGCAGTTTGTACTAACTAGTGGTAATGCCAGCATTCTTCTTCTTGGTACAGCATTTCAGCTTTCTAGCAAATATGTGCATGGATTGTTGTCATGTGGATTTCATAAATTACCCTGCATGTCTGTTTTACACACATTGCATACAGGAATGGCAGACGTGTTCACTGCACTGCCGTTGTAGAGGGTGAGCACAGCCCTGGTCCAGGCTGGATCCATTATCCCGTGGTTGTGCCACTGGGCAGCCAACTTGCTGCAGCCATGTCTTGCGCCACACAGTCTTGCTTATGGCTTGAAGACTGCAGACAACTAGGGATGTGAAGGAGTCCTTCTACCACACGTTTGATCTGGTCCTAGTTTCTGTGATTTCAGTATATAAAGCTGGTACCTCAAGAAAATAATAAATTTGCTAGTGAGTGCAATTGGCATTATAAAAATGAAACAGAACTGTGTTTTGAGGGTATAAAATTGATTTCTTGAAACAGGTTGCCTGACAGGGGTAATCTTTTGCATAGCGGAATTGTATTTGCTTTTCTTCTGCCTGAGGAATGTTGTTGCCGTTCTGAGGAAATCTCTGCAAAGCTTGAAGCTGTCAGGATGCCAGACTGTTCCTGCTTTTCATTGGTCTTGTAGTTATATTCATGTTGGTATGATGTGTCCCTGAAGTGATGTGACTATGAACAAATCTGAGCTCAGGGTTGAGAGAACTGAGTGTATTTGCCTCTGTGAGATCTCTGTGCAGGTTGTTTTCCTTCCACTAGTCAGTGTAGCCTGTCCCTGTCATTCCTGTATTGGCTTCTGCTTCAACCAATAAGATTTCTTAAAAAGAAAGAAATCCATTTTGCTGCTTTTCCTAGTTAAGAAAGTTGGGCTTTTTACACTGCTTACTTTGAGATCTGTGTATGCCATGAGTGTTTGCTTTTACATTCTCATTCCACTAAGCTTTTATGGCTGTTTTTCTGGAAAACATCAACTGCAAAGGCTCAGCACTTATCAGTCACTTAAGCTCTACCAACAACCTTCATACACAGTGCTTGTTCTGCCAGACACGTCATGCTGCTGACACCTGCAATAATGAATAACACAACGTGCATGCCTGGGGATGAGTGTGCTTGCTTAATGACTTAATGCAGAACTTGTTGTACAGTATGAGACTTTATAGGCAGTCCTCTGTCAGATTTTTTCTGGTAACTGGGTAGTTTCATGGCACTTGGAGGCTTTGCATCTGGTTGAGATTTCTAGCTTCATTTCCTGTGCAGAATGTTCCTGAGGTCTTCCTTGTGAGTTTATTCTTAGCTGCAAAATATGGCATATAGTATATGCAGGTCTAAGGAGATATACACAGACTTATGTACTGTCAAAAACCGAAGGAAATATCTTGGTGCTCCAGTTGAATGTCATGGAATTTTTTTATTAATTTATCTCATCAACAAAGATATCGAGTAAAACACAATGGTGTGATTGTTTCAAGTCAGGGCATGAGAAGAATCTCAGTGTTTTTCTACTAAGTGTTTCGTATGGCAGGGGTGTTTGACCTCTTGACAAGTCTTCTTTGATCTATGTAACAAATATAACATCCAAGTTGTTGCTGTCCCAGTTCTCTGTGCCTGTGTCACCTCAGAGAGGATATTCAAACCTGACTTTTAAATGACCAAATGCCTGCTTACTGGAAGATGATTCCCCTCCCTGCCCCCCACTTTTTCCTTATGGAGCACTCCTCTCGGTTAATTCACAGCTGGTTACAACTTGTTGCTGTGCAGTAGCCTGCCCATGTCTGGGTGATTTTATTTGTGCTTTGCTGGGATTCCCAGGTCTTCCACAGTGGAGAAGGTGGAAGTTACCACCTGCTGAAGAACAGTCACTTTGGTGCTCAAGTGGAAGGAGCTCAGAAGTTAAATCATCCCTTCTAAAGTCTTTTATCAGCAACCCATACTTAAAGTGGACAATTTCAATAATGCTTTCTTGAATATTATTAGTATCTTTTAAAGGCATCTCTTGAACTAATTAACTTAAGCATCCTAGTTCTTGAGGTAGTTTGACGTGGAGCTGAATCTCCCTTTCTGAGCCTTGACCAAGAGCAGAACACTTTATTGTGATACCTGGATGACTTTTCTCAGTTTAAGGACTGCCTGACAGTGCTAAAGTAACAATTCTGTTTATTCTATGAGTCCCTGGAATATGGAAAACCCAAAGAGAAACCATGTCAGCCTTTCATTGACCTTACTGAGGGTCCTGAGATAACTGTGCTCCTATTCATAGTAAAACTTTATTTCTTTTCATATTATTCCAGAATAGTGTTTCTAGCCTGGAAAAAAATCCTTCAGCTTTGTTTTGACATTCTTTTTTCCTTAGGTTTTCAAAGCTGCTTATGCAGATTCTTGTTCATGCTTAATGGTTTATAAAGGACAACAGCAAGTTCTGGACACTATGAGGTTTCTGTGCACTTTATCACCTTTAATGCATACAACAAAATTAGCACATCACGGTTTGGAACAAAACTTTGTGTGTGGAGGAAAGTGTGCCTATCAGTTCTCTGCAGAAGGCTTGAACACTGGCTCCCCTGAACATTTATGACTTTTTGGGCTCAAACCCTTACCTCCAGAATTCTAGACTTGGCCAGAACCATGTGGCTCCCACTTACTGCTCTCCACTGTTTGTACTTCTTATTCTTAGTAGAGTAATAGAAGGGAATGTCTCTTGGCTTCTCTTTAAGTGAAAAAAGGCCAGGTATTTTCCTGGTCTGATCCCATCTGCTTGCTTTGGCAAAAGCTGCTATTCTGAGACTGCAGAGCTCTAAAATATTGACTTTTGTTTCGTTAAAGTCCTTCTCTGTATTTTCTTGGCTGTGTTGTGCCGCTGGCTGCATCTCGTGGTCACTGGGGTGCAGCTGCTGCAGGGTCTTCTTAAGGTAAAAGGTTTTTGACAGGCTTATTGTCCTGGGCTCTCCAGCTCTTACTGAAGCACTGGCTGTCAGTTCCAAGCTTGAGGCATTTCCATACCTTGATATGAAATGTGCAGCTCTAGTCTCTAATTAGTCTCGTTTAGATGCTGGAAAGTTGCTATGTACAAATATAGAATTCACTCTGAGTCCACTTCTGAGCTCTTGATAGATCGCTTAGCTGCTACTTCATAGCACACTTGGAAGACTTTCTTTGTCCTGGATCTTCTCAAAAACTCTCCATATAACTCATCAAACTGTGACACTTGGCTAATGAAACTGAGAACAATACCTGGATTTTGCCATAAATCTGCTGATACTCTTTGGGTGGTGGGAGCAACAAACAGCAAAAAGAGCAAATCTCTTAGGTGAGGAAGCTTGACTGCTGAATTAGGCCTTCTGCCTCGGCGTGCTGCTGGGAGCTCACACCGGCATTGCGTTTGCTTCTGGCTTAGAAATGCCTTTGCAGTGAAGTTTCCGTAAGAAGATGCTAAGAAATCATCAGTATAATCTGGTATCAAACTATGCAGGGCATGGCATTGATTTTAAAACAAGTTTCATGTCTGACAGAGGAAGAACTATAGAAACATGAGCAGTGGTGGTGTGTCTGTTCTGATCCTAAATTCTGGTATTTTTCTGGCAGGGTCGGGATGCCCTGGAGTGGGTGATCAGCAAACTAAACACAGAACTGGAGGAGCTGAAGTCCACGCGCGAGGGGATCAAACCAGCCATGGCAGCAGCGTCCACGGAAAAATAAAGCCAAATATTTGGGTTCACCAAATAAAACCAAGGAACTGACAGAAAAGTCTTATTTTTCAGACTGCTCTGTAGAGCTCCCTCCCAAGGCTGATCTGCAGAGGTTTTGTACATTTATAAGAATACTGGATCAGCGGAAAAGTAACCTCATCCATCATCTCCACAGCAGCTCTTGTTGCCTACTGAAGATTAAATTGACCTGCAGATGCTCTTTTCATTTGAACAATTTATGTTTAACACTGGAAACAAAACATTTAGCACATTTAAAACAGCCTAAATGTGCCTTTTTAAACAAAGGTAGAGGGCATGTTATATTTACACCATCTCAAACTGAAAAACTTGAAAAGAATGTGTGGGATTAAGGATTTTCCGTGTGAACTTTTGTTCTGTGAAGGGCTGATAGGTCCTAGAGCACTGAATTTTGTCTGGTTTGTAATCTGATAATGTCTTATGGCCAGTTAAAGGGAACTACATGAGTCAGAACATGATACTGTAGAATTTGATATTTATCTAGAGGATCATCTTGAAAGGCTACATCTGGTGTGGAGCTAACTCTTAGGTTGTTTAAATGTGCTGCCTGAACAAGACACACTTTACCTCTTAGATGTTTGTATCCAAACAAAGATAAAGTTTCTATTGGTGTTAATAGCCTAAAATAGTTTTTCTGGTGGGGACAAGGGTATAATTTATTTTCCTATTTATTAATTTGTCCTAGTTCCTCCCCCCCTCATGAGGACAGGAGTAGTGATTACTGGAAGGTGCTGGAAATCTCTAAGAAGGGTACTTGAATGCTACTGGAATTAAGAGACTGTGCTGTACCACTGGTCCTTGCTCTTCACATCATGTCTTAACTGAGGGAGAAATTGATGCAGTAACCAGAAGAGTTGAAATGAGAGATGAGCAGAAAATTTTAAATCCAAATGATAAGGTTTCATAAGGAGAAACTTTTCATTCCCTGAATGGAGAAAACAAGAGTACAAGAACAAAAAATGGACTCTCCTTTGTGAGTGCTTTCTGTTGACTACCAGTGTAACCGAACCTTTTCAACACTTTTCCACATGGGTACAAAATGGGTTTAAAATCCTTTTAAATGCTTCTCATTGTCTGGAAAAATACTTCAGTAACTGCAGAAACGGTTTCCTATTAAATAAGCATAAATATATATTGGTAATGACTGTAGCTGTGTCTGATGTTTACAGAATTGTCATGTTTGATCCAGGTGTAGTATATGTTTCTCAGACAGAACCCTCTGTTGGGGCATTTTAACTTATTTTTTGGTGTGCACACAAAGTGAAATAAGTGTTGCAAGGATGTTTACTTGTTCAAGTGGCAAGCATGTGCTCAGGAAGCTGTTAAAGAGCATGAGTAACTTCTGAAAAAATAGAAGAGTAAAATGTTGGTCACTGTTTTGATCTGATAATTTTAAAGTGTTTGTAGCTTAAGGGAATTTTCAGCATTCATGTTCTGGTTAGTTTGAAAGTAAACTTTAATTTGGATGTAACTAAATTACATGATCCTAATGAATAAATCTACTTTAAAAAGTATGTCTATTAGTTGAATGCAATTATATTAATAGTAAATATTTACATTGCTCTTTTTATGTGGACCTAAATCCCTTCCTATTTTGGAACAGAAACTTAGACCTTAAAGCAGCCTCTGTCTGGAAGATACACTGGATAGCTTTGGTGCGGGTCAGCTGTTGTCCCCTTCTCAGAAGTGATGGCACTTCCTGGGTGAGGAACACAGAAGATGTTCTAGCTCCTGGTGCTGTTCTGCTAGGAAGGGGAGTGCAGCTATGGCAGAGCTCTGCACAAAAGAAGGGAAAAGTTGGTGGTGTGTGTACATTTGGAAACGTGTGCTGCAGCGTTTCCATACATGTCTACTGGAGGTGGTGAGACCGTGACCGTCCGCAGGGCTAGGAAAGCCTTTGGAGAGGTTCTTGTATTGCTTTGTGTGGGAGAAGAGTTGTCTAAAGCTGCTTCTTGCATCAGAAATGAAATATTTGCTTAGTGTTGTCTTAAGGCTGGCTGACTTGAGCACAGCACTTCCAGCGCTGGCTTCCCAGAAAAGTCACCACGGGCTCTCTGGAGCCGAACTCCTCTGCCACACCCTAAGGTCGGTACCAATGACACATCAGTTTTCTGGGTTACTTCCTTGACACTTTGTCTCCTTCTTGCAGGAACTAAACCCTATCTGCTTCTGTTGCAGCATCTCCTTTCTGTTTCCTTCCCTGCTGGTTTTGGGCTGCTTTCGCTCCACCATTTCCTGCCACTTAGGAACTATGTGGCTAAATGCCTGGTTTTTCAGTCTTGTCTGCTGCTCCACTTGCCAGGCATCAGCACCTTTCCTACCTGTGCTCAGTCCTCTCCTGCTTTTCTCTAGGCTAAAGGAGAGCAGGGAAGCTTTGGGTAGGAAAAGGATTACTTTTTTCCCCAAGGCCCTTTGTCATTCAGCTGCCTCTCGTCTCAGGGGTGGCTGCCAGTTGTGTATCCATGGGATGACTGATCTTCCTGCGGCTGCTCATTTTGCCAGTGTGTAGAAAGGGCCTTGCAGGGGTCACACTGGGGTCAGGTGGGCTCCAGTGTTTAGCAGATGAAGTGGTTCCTAATTTCCCATAAGCTTTCCTGGGCAGTTTTTACCCTTCTGCTCTCTGCCTGTATTGTTTGCATATGGGGCTTCCATCCTTCTCCCTAGGCCATGTGATTGATCAGATCAATGGGATCCAGTGGGATCCCTCGCTGTCTGTGCTGTGCATAACACTGTTTTTGAAGCATCCCAGTTCCCATTCCCGTTCTTAGACTGTTACAGTCTGAGTTGGCCCTTGAGGCAAAAAACACCCTGCCTTTGGAATTGCTTATTTTTGGCTGCTCCTTAGAGAAACTCCTCCATCTTTTCTTTCTTTACTGGAAATGGCTCAAAAATATTTCTGTAGTCAGTTTTATGTCACGTGCATTGACTAAGGTGTCTCAAAGACAGAAAGCTGCATGTGAGGGAAAGTGTTAGGCTGCTTGTGGGAGCAGCAGAGTGCAGCTTTTTGGATTGGAGCAGGAGGAAAAGTATGTAGGAGGAAAAAAATGTGTAAAGCAGAATTGGTGTTAAGTCAGCACTGATCTACTTGGAGGGATCTTGAAGTGCTGGGGACCAAGCAGAAGAAAGCTCAGTGCTTGTAACTGTGTTGATTAATAGGTAGCAAGTGCCATCTTGAGTAAGAATCCTACACTCTGAGAGTTGAAAGCAGAACTGAAGTAGGATTTTGTGAGAGGGAGGGTGTTTGCAGCAGTTGTTCAAGCTGCAGTTTGGTGTTTCTCAGCTGCTGGGTTGCAATTCAAGGGAAACGGAGTGGGGTGTGTGATGTAGGGAGGTGGCTGGATTTTAAGAATTTGGTGCCAGCACATCAGCTCTCCATAGATAGAAGTGTAGCTGCTCCCCCGTCCCTGCAGCTGCATCACTCATGCCTGCTGGAAGGAAGAAGCTGGGAATAGCTGGTTCCTGACTGCGGGGGAAGCAGCAAGGGAACCGCAGCAGTGGTTCCCAGACTGTGGCAAACTGGGCATGCTGGTTCTTGGCCCTGAAGGATTTTAAGATGTTGAAGATACCAGACTTGAGGTAGGCTGGCTTCTGTTTGAGGTCTGCTTTTCGTGCTGGTGCAGGCTTATGTTAGCAACAAAAAGGTGTTAACTTAAGACAGTGTTGTCAAATGGTCTGGTGTGTAATTAACTGGGTTTGTGCAGACTATCCTGTCCTTTTCTTAATTTGGCCTTGTGCCTGTGTGAGTCTTCCATGCTCCTCCATGCTTCTTATTTCTTTTCCTCCATCAGGTCAGCAGGCACGATGGAGGAAGGGTTATGTTTGTTGGGACAACAGGCAGTCCTAGTGAAAGCTCCTGTTTCTTCAAGATTTGCTTAAGGTATGCAAAGGCATTGAGCTGCAGCACGTGGTGCATGTCAGGAACTGCTGCAGAGCACAAAGTGGGCACGGATGTATCTGACAGTGTAATAACCTAGCACTGAGTAAGATGACCAGCCATGTTCCTTGATGTGACACTTTTCATTCAAATCCTCAGGAGGAGCAGTGGTGGGTAGGCAACACCATTCCTACTGTTGCACCTTCCCAGACTGGGAGCTGTGAAGGGCAGGCCTGTAAAGTGTCCATGCACCTTGTGGTGCTCTCCAAAATAAATGCCACGTGCAATTTTAAAAAATACTTCCGACTGTGACAGTGGTAATATCTAATGGGCTGCTGGTTTTCTGAGAAAGCTGCAGAAAAATAATTTCCATTAGTCTGTGCTGGGTAGGCAGCAGGATCCAGTACCAGGCTCCCTGGAGCTCGATGTAAGCCACACACTGCTCAAAAGCTCTGCAGGGGTGCTCTGGTAACTCCATTTGGGACTGGCAGCTGCTTCATTTTGCATTAGAACAGGAAAGACTCATCTAAAACCACTAGCCTTGACTTGTGAACAAGACCTTATTTAGCTAATAAACTACTTTCTTACCCCACCATCGCTACTTGCCACCTGTCAGAATCATGCAGGTTATGGGCTAAGCCTTTTAATCCCAGCTCCAGGGAGCAGGTCATGCTTTCACTACAGATTTGTTCAGTGAGAAGGCATTCCTGTGAAGCACAAGTCCTGTCCTTTTAATTTTTCCACAACTGAGGTGACTGAGGTATGATTCTCATTTTACTGGAAGGCACCTGCAAGTGAAATGATCAGTAAGGGCTCCTAATGTGGGGCCTTGGCTGGCACACCACCTTCTCTTTTACTTTGCTATTAACTTTGTTTCTGACCTAGTTAAGATCTGCAGCAGCTGAGGTTCAGGGCGCTGACTGGCCAAACAATGTGGAACATGGCCCTTCCAGCTGTACTCTGTAAGAAACGGTGCCCGTGGTCTTCACAGTTCCCTCAAGAAAGTGACAGCAATGCAGTCATTTTGAAGATCTTTTTATTAGTAACACATCAACAAGAAATTGCATTTCAGTACCACATAACATGGAAACAGGCAGAAGACAATTCTGTTGCCTTTCGCTGTTAGAGCTGATGCCCCTGGTGTCCCTGAAGACGCGCAGACAGTACATGCACAGTGACAGCACAGAAGCAGGGGAAGCTCAAAGGGGAAGCGTTTGTACTTTAGGCCTGTTCATGTCCAAAAAGTGCACCTCCTGTTTGGTTTTTTTTTTTTCCTTTATTAAAGAAGGGGGTTGGGGAGAGGGAAACTCTCTTTAACAGAAATACAGCTCAAAACCCCTTGTCATTATCTTCATTTTGCTTTTGATTCAGCGGTAATGTAACCACCAGCCCTTCAACAGGAACATGCCCACCTTTAATGTCTCAGCTGAAGCTGGGCCTTGGTCTCTGCCTCTCCTGAAAGCTGGGCCATGACAGTGCTGCCTCCACAGATCTGTGCCAGCTGAACTGGTGCTTATGTCCACTGAACTTTGGAGGCCAACTTCCTGCAGAACTCACATCAGCTCATGCCCATGTCCTTTAATTCCAGATTTAGCAGATTTCTGAACTCAGATATCTGAAATTCAATTAAACAGTCCCACACTGCACTGTCTGGCCCAGGGCCCGTCCTGCAAAAGCCAAAGCATTGCTGGCTCCCATTTCTAAGCACTGGTGTCACTGGTTAGAGAAATGCAGAGAGGACCTGAAGCTTAGTGGAAACAGCTTCAGCTGCATCACAGGCACCAAGAATATGGTTTTTTCGTACTGAGTGCTCTTATGGGTTGGTTTTTTTTTTAAAATCAAATGTATCAATAATCAAACAGGTCTTCTTCAGCTGTGAGTTTACAGCAGTAGCCTGGCACCTTGAAAGACTATCTGCTTACAAATGTATTTTTTAATAAGCTATAGTAAGGTCTATTCTGCAGGGTCTGTTCCAAAGGGCTTCCTCTAGAAATGTTCTACAGAACTCATCTTGCCAACCTTTGCAGATGGCAGCAGCTCCTGTCATTACCTCAGGACACAGGGCCTGGCCTACCTCACACTTGACACTCAGTTCAGCCAGGCACTGCGACTGCGAAACAGCCTGACCAGGGAAGAAACTGCAAAGTTACTGAATTGGTTTATTGCAAATAAACAAACTAAGCTACTGCCACATACAATTTGCCATGGCTATTTGACACCTATTTAGCTCCATCTCCTCATTACGCCCCATGACATCTGTTGAGTGCAGACCTACCATAGAAAAATTCATTCACAAGTCTTTGCTTGTCAAAGTCTTCTAAAGATTCACCTCTCTGGAATTTGTTTCACCTGGAAGTGGGGCTAATTGTTTTCAAGTACTGAAAGCAGATGGAAACTTGCACTGCAGGATCCTTTCAGCTCTGATGCTGAGCACTCAGCTCTTCAGCAGCAGCTCTCAAAATTCTTTAAAAAGTTTGTAATCACTCTGAAGTCTCTTTTTGCAGCTGGGGACTGTGGGACACAGAGCAGCTCACAGCTTGTGCCAGGGCAGCCGAGCAACATGGGCAGCTCTGGGATTTTTCAACATCAAGGTGAGGGAACAGGGAAGGCCCCAGGCTGCCTCTGCTCTGGGCTGCTGGAACTCACAGGTGCCGCTCAGCGTGGGGTTCTGTGGCTTTGTGTATCACATCAGGCTGAGCTAACACCCCTCTGTCAGGGTTCTCCTACATGGAAGTTCTGGGCAATGGTAAAATTTCAGGTACCCAAAAAATCTGGAACACCATAGTAAAAATCAGACAGAAACAATGAAAGAGGTTTATAGCTGGAATAGGTACTCATAAACATTTTCAGACTGGCCTGAAGATACACACATACAAAAGAAGAAATAAACCAGAGCAGCTCCAAGTTATCAACATGGCAACAGTATAAAATTTCCTGGTAACATGAACATAATCCATGTGCTGTAGCACCAGAGCGTAGAGTTGCAGCACCTTTCTCTCATGCCTGTGTGCTGTCACTGCTTCACAGATGAGACAGACATTCCTAAAAGTTGTGCAGAGCTGCTGGATGAAGTAAAGCAGGAAGGTAGCAATCAGGAGCTTAAAGTTGGAGGTTCTAAATTAGTTTTAACCTATAGAGCATGCAGCCAGTAATGAACCAGGGAAGCTGATGCTGAACTTGACTGGGGAAAAGGGATGCTCAGGAGAGAAAAGAGAACAATGTAAGAGTTGTGATAATAATGGTCTCTCCACTTCTGGTTTAAAAACTAAACCAAATCCATCAAAAACCTCTCCAAAAGATTGTCAGCATTTCTCTCCCAGTGATGAGGGAGGGATGGAGGTTTCCCAAAGCCTGTACTACATGCAGGACAAACGTGCTGCCTCAGGTACAGCCTGCCAGTGTTGGAAGAAGCAGCACACTGGTAACAGAGGGAGCTGGCTGCAGATGATGACGAGGAGCTAATCACATCACTGGGGTTACACAACCAGTTTTTATTGCTATTCTAAGGGTACTTCGACATGTTTTCATCCCTTCATGCAGCCCAGCCAGTGTTCAGCTGTTATGCAATCATTTTCGTTAACAATTCTTTGCCAAAAGAAACATCTGGCTGATCTTACAAAACTATAAGAGCATGAAAAAGAGAGAGACAGAACCTTTAGATCAGCTCCCCCATGAATAATTAACACAGACAAGGGTTATAACGGAAAGGCATTTTATTTTCACCAGGTAACACCCCTCCCTGTATAAAGGAAGTAATGGAGAAAGGGAAAAAAAACCCAACAACCCCCCAAAACACTACTGTCACCATGAACACTTGAAAGGTCAGGTCTGAGAGCTGCAGCAAAAGTCTGCTCACATCTTCCATCACCGCCGTGAGGCAGAGCTGGTTTTGCATTCCCCACAACCAGGTTCACATACAAAACAAGACTGATGCTGCCAGAGGCATTTTTAGCTCCTTGGGTCTCCCATGATATATTTTAACAGACCTTGGGAATACTAATAAAGCTAAAAAAAAGAAGAAGAAAATAATTTTAAAATTCATGGAACGGAGTTCACTGTGCTAGTGCTGCATTCTTTTCAGCAGTAATTCACTCTAAGATGTGCAAACTGTATTAGGGGGCTGAAAGCGTTAACTCTAATAAAAGATAACAGCCAACACACATATAAATAAGACTCATTTCCTTTTTAAAACATCATGGGAAAGTCAATTCCCATTGCATGATTGATGGAGATTTCCTAAATATTAATAAATATATTACAGATATTTACAAGCTTCTGATTTCCCCCTCTGACGCTGACGTGAAGTTCAGCCCGTAACTAGGACATGCTGGGCAGCACCACGGGGTGCTGAGCCAATGGCTGCAGTGGATTTGGGATGCTGGTGCAGGCAGGGAGGAGATGGAAAGCTAAAAATAGCCCACTCCGCAGAGCCAGGCAACCAGCGAGCTGAGCTCCTTCAGGCTTCCTGCGACAAACCAACCCTCTGCTTTTCCTCTTGGGGAATGAAATGCCAGGATAATGCGAAGCAACTCTGCCAGGGAGGAAGGGATGGGAGTGAAGGCGAGAGGCAGCCTCCACACCATGTTTTCTGGAGCCTGCCACAGCATGTGTCAGCAGCCTGGAGGGTTTTCTCCAGGGAAAAAGGGAGGTTATCCAGGCCCTGGCCCATGGCACCTCTGTGTGAGCAACAGGGAGCCGTCTGTACAACCACTGCATTGTAGTTCAGTGTTTGTGCCCTGCCCAGCACAGTAGAGCCTGCCCTGAGCCAAGGACTTCTGGGAATTCTGGGAAGGCACAGGCTGGATCACAAGGCTCTGCCACTGCCCCAGAGCCACTCCCAGCCACTGCCAGAGTGGAACAGGGCACAGGCATGAAAGA
Organism: Corvus moneduloides; assembly: GCF_009650955.1. Classification (NCBI taxonomy): domain Eukaryota; kingdom Metazoa; phylum Chordata; class Aves; order Passeriformes; family Corvidae; genus Corvus; species Corvus moneduloides. The sequence goes on along the minus strand of NC_045476.1, from coordinate 108,993,270 downwards.
CTCGTTTCCCTTTGCATGCTCATGAGTTACTTAGTCCCTCATCCTGCCTGCTCTACATCACAGATTCCTCTCCAAGAGGAAAATAAATGTGCTGGATGCCCTGCACCTCAGTGGCTTGAGGACACCAGGGAAGCGGACTGTGAGCAGAGGGCTGGGTGAATGTAACATGGCTGGGGCACCTCCATGAAAATACCGTCACAACAACAACAGGGCAGATGCAAAGTGAGATTTCCTGCATTTCTTTCCACCTGGTTTCCCTGGTGCACTGTGCAGCAAATACACGGCCTGATTTTGGCACAGAAACAAGAAAAAGTGCTGATGTGACTGAGATCAGGTGACCCTTCCAGCAACAGCAGAACCTTGCCCACCAGCTGCCTGTGCTGCTCCCCTGCAATCCCACATCCCTATCTCCTGCCAGTACTCTGGGTGCCTTAACATGCAAGACACTTTTCCAGAGGCACCGCGAGGAGAGGGCTGTGACACCTGACCTTACATGGGACAGCAAGGAGAGAGAGTTAGCACTGAGCCCTGCTTTTCCTGTTTGCATTGGTTCAGAAAAAATAGAAACTATTTCAATAAGCCCTACATACGCAAAAATTCTCATTTTCCAAGGGGGCTTTTAACAAAAAATAAGGATGGCTGACTCCCTGGGAAGGTTTACAGAGCCTTTTGCATGTGCTTTTCAAATCAGCATAAAAGAGACGATATGGATGGCTGCTCCAAAGGCTGCCAAATGGGAGCCAAGCAGCCCTGGTGCCTCCCAGCCTCGGCACTGTGCCTTGCCAGGGCCAGAGGGGCAGTCTGTCTCTGGGGCTTTTTGGACAGAGGAAGCTGTTTTGATGAATACACCTTTAAAACTATGTTATGGAAGTCCAGTCCCAGCTACTTTGGAGCAGTTCTGAGGTATCATTAACTTGAAGTATAGAAATGTTAATAAATAGATCTGAAACTTTTCTGCTATGTCATTCTATAATACACTGCTATATAGATATTAAATATGCCTCAGGGTATTAAAAAATTTATGAAAAAAGTTACAGTAGTTGATTTTCAAGTATTAATAACTTGGCTATGTTAGCTTGTTTTTAAATACCAAAAAGATCTGGCCCCAAATTACTGACTAAACTCTGGCTATGACTGAATTTAAAAAAAGAAAAGTATTTTGAATATAAAAAAAGGTGCAAAAAAAGCATGAGATGTCAGTTAATGTTGTAAAATTGTTGGAACTTCTAAACAATTAGTCTAGCACTCCCTTGTGAGTGAATTAAAAAGGGGGGAAGAATGAAAAAAAGATTAAAGAAAAAAAAGAGAGATCGCTCCCAATCTGAGACAGTGCTGTCCCAAATTTCAGCAGAACACAAATTTTTACAGCCAAGTTATAAACCCCAGAAAAAATGGGGTTACTAATGAATATGCTGTCAGACAGAACTATAGCAGTATCTGTGTGCTCCATTATAATACAAATTTACACCTTACTCACTGTTTCCTCTGAGTTACGAGAACAATTTTACAGGTATCCAGTTATAATTAGAAGCCTCCCTTATTTCCCATCCTCCCCATAAACTGTACAACTTTGTCTACTATTAAAATTCACTGCTACCAGTAGTCATTATCGTACATTCAAGATAGAAAGTAAACTACTAAAACCTGCTCAGGAGACACTCAGAAGGACACTAAGGCTTCAGAAGTACAGCAGCTCGGGGGTATGGCCGACCACATGGGTGAAGAGCTTTGTCACCTGCTTTGCCCCAGCACACTGACACTGTAGAGTCCCGTGCTGAACCCTGATCTCAGAGCAAGCAAAATGGTTCAAAAAAAATTGATTTGACCAGAGCTGCTCATGCTGGGTGCCTGGTGTGAGACATGGCCCTTGGCTGCCTCAACGAGGCCGTGAGCATCCCGAGGGTGGGAATGCCAGCAGGACCTATTGCTTGCTACTCTGCTAACACTGACACTGTGCTAGATCTGGTTCTCCACCAGACACCTGTTCTCAGCTCATGATTCAAAGCATGGTTAAAAAAAGATTGGAAGCAAGAAAAGGCTTTCTCGTTTCGACGCACACGTACAAAAGAGGCAACAATTCCAAACTGTTGATTTTCTCCCAGCGCGAGCAGCTGCCCCGCTGCGTATCACCCTGCACAGATCCAAACACAGCGCTCCGTGTCTCCGGGACCTGCTGGAGTAGGAAATGCCGTGATCTAATGCAAACCCAAGCCAGTCAAGTGGAACGAAGCAACGGGATGACAATCCGGTTCCAGTGACCTCGCTCATGGATGATGACCTCATGGAGATGGAAGCAAAGCAAAAGGCACACGGCTCAGATCTCGTTGATCGTCCTTTCCGAGGGGCAGTATTCCGAGGTTCCTGGTGACGACATGTAGAACGACTGTGTTTTCCTTTTTAACCTGGCTCGCTTGTTGGCCAGAGACAGGCTGCGCCGGCTGGAGCTGATGATTTCTGAGATGAACTTCTTGCAGTCCACACAAACCTCCATTGTGCTCCAGTCCTCCATTAATTCTTTGGGAAACTCTTCTTGGGACTTATCCATAGACTTGGACCTTGAGGTCAACCTGAAAGGCGAAAGAGCAGGATCTGCCATGTTATTTGGCAACTTGGGCCAAATAGCCCCAGGAAAAATTACATCAGAAAGGTCTGGATTTAAATTTCCCTTCCTCCTGTCCCAAATTACAGCAAACACTGGAGAGGACAGCTTCTGCCTGGATTGGCAACATTGCAGTGTCACTGACTGAGGGCGTGTGTAACATCTATGTCCTGGCAAAAACAACCTTGCTAGTAACTAAAAATAGCTGATGTCTTTGGCTAATCTACACAGCTTCATAGCAATGGTGATCTATGCAGTGGGTTTATACAGCAGATTCCCTCAAAAAGGAGCATTCCTTTTATATTTAATTTCTTGGATTCGCTTTGACAACCATCTGTGTATAAGATATAAAACCAACAGATAACCTGATAATATTGAAGTGAAAAAATTATGAAAATTGGTATTACGAAAATAAGGGGGAAAAAAGGATAAATCTGTGCACTAGACATCATTGAATTCCCATTCAGTGGTGATTTTAGCCTGCAAGATTTATCTCCAAAGAGTTTATTCACACCAGAAAAAGACATGTTAAGGATATTTTTTCAGAGGTGCTACAGAAATACAGCTGTCCCAGACTCTCATTATTTTTCAGCTGTAATGTGAAAAAGGTTTAAGACACTGTTACTGTTGCTATTTCTAAATCAAAGCAATGAGTAGAAGAGACCTGGCTTTTCAGGCTTCACAGAAGTTACTACAAGCATTAGAAACATTGCCAACTACAAAACAGAGGAGAAGCACCTTCATGGTTGATGACCCAGCATGAAACACCCGGGGAACATCTGCAACAGGCACAAGTGAGGCCGGGTTGTTTCTCACCTGCTCCGCAGGGAATGGTGGTGACTGGTAGAGGGTTTCTCTGGCCTCATGAAGCTTTCTCCCCTTTGCAAGGTTGAAGGTCCCAGGGAGAAGATGGGGAGGGTGGAGTATGGCTTCGATGGCAGCCGCATCTGTTGGGAACAGCACAGGGAACATGCAGCATCATTACAAAGATTGCAGCTTTTTAGAAAGGCTCAAAACCTAAGTTTCCTTACTTACTTTTTTGCAACACTGTGAGCATACAGGCCTGTGAAAGAAAGCAAGAGCATGAATCAATCCATTGGGAAAAATTATGTTTAAATCAAGAATAAGGGATTTCAGGTGTTAGAACCCTCCCCATCCTCCCCTTAAACAAACATTTTAATTTTTAAAGCTTCTTCAGCATAGTAACTTCAATCAGAACATGAAGCCAAAAGCAAGGAGAAATGCTGAACAAGATCTACACCTAAATTTAAAAAATAGGGGAAAAACAAAAGAAAAAGAAGCTGGTTTTCCTCTAAAGAAACTTCCTCTGGTAAGTGAGACTGCAATTCAGTGGTTACGTGTATCTTCCGACTTACTGTCTCACTGTTAACTTCAAATTTATCATTTTTCCCACAAGTATTCCTTCTCATTTTTCCCCTGCCCCAAGACTCAAAAAATAGCCAAAAAAGTAAATTTAAATGTTTCCCCCAAAAACACAGGTTGTGGAACTGTTGACTGGTGAGTCTGAATAAATTCCATCTTGCTTTCCCATAAGCACAGAACAAATGAGTGTTTCTCTCACGTTTAGTCAAGAGTTTCAGTCTAAGAAAGCAATTCTATCACTTACAAAGGAAATGTTTCTGAAAAGTTTTTTTAACTTGGACTGTTACAGAACTAAACCCAACCAACAGTATGCAGCAGTAATGTTTGAGGGTTTCTAATGTATAAAGAATAATTTTCCCTCTGAAATGGTACTCATTTATTAACAGACATTAAATATTTACCTCTTGCAGAACTGACAAGTGTAAGACCAGGTAAAGAAAGAAAACCTTCTTGTTCGACAGCAAAAGCAGAGCTACAGGAAGAAGAACAGAGGAATCCACAATGTTAAGCAAAGTCCCACACAGTGGTGACTTCACCAACCAGTTGCTGTTGGCAAGGCCACAGTGGCAGTGCTACATCCAGTTCTGGGGTCTGTACTTTTAAGATGATATGGAGAAGAAGGTCCAGAATTGTACCTTCATACATTCAGAACTAGTTCTTTAATTGTTTTGCCTAAATTAAAAACTTGCCTGTTAACTAGATAAATTTGGTTAGAAATAAAAGCAAGCAATTTTAATAGTGGGGTAAATTAATGAAAGCCTCAACCTACTTTGAGATTTGATAAAAGCTCATGACTAAGCTTTATATATCATGACAACAGGCAACAGCTGAATGTAATGAATGACACCATAAGATTCTTGTTTCTCTGCCTTAAATGTATTAAAACTTTAAAACAAGTCTGCATACTAGACACAGATAGGCCTGTAGATAAAATACACTGTGAAGTCAAAACAGACTTGCTGGAGGTGTTCAAGAAGTGCAAGTCAAAAGTGGGAGAAAAGGATGCTGCTTCTACTGGGAAGTACCAATCTCCAATCTGCAGTTTACAGAAAAATGCATTAGTTAATGGGTCTCTTAATATTAAACCTCCTTCTGGGGTCACATGTGCCTTGACTTCTCTGAAGGCTTTAATTCCCTCTGTGCTTGATAGTAAGGATTCATACAAGAAGAACTTGTAGTTTTCTATTGCTATCTGCAATTCTATTTTCTGGAACAGAAAAGGTAACCAAACCTGCAGAAGGCACAGGGACAGAAATCACTTCAGTCAATGAAGTTTAAACCAGACACGTACAGATACATTCTGACAATTGCAAATGCTACTGCATTTTTATAGACAATCTAAACAAACAAGGTGTTTCCATGAAAAGTTTTTGTGTTTCTGGACATAACTCGAGGAAGCTGACCCATGTGTTAGGCATTCAGGGGGATGTTTGGTGGATAACTCTTCTTTCCCTCTAATACAGGGTAAGAAACAAACGTGCAACTGGCCTCCCTCAATACCCTTCAGATCCTCCACAGACTCAGCCCTACCTTTCCTTTCTTGAGAGCAGTGTAGATGTCTTTATATTGCTGGTACTTCTCCAGCTCTGCCTTCACAAGCACCTGACGGATGTGCATGACCTCCTCCACTGTCAGAGCCAGACATTCCACAGGGTAACAGAACTCCTCCTGGAAGCCAAAACCCCCATATTATTTCAAAGACAAAAGGTTTCTTCCAGAGTTCAACCTAGACAACCAGCCACCTGGTTAGTAACTCCAGAAACAGGGGGTTTCTCCCATCAAACTGGAATAGCACTGGCTCATTCATGGGCATCACATGAGCGCCAAACCATTGGAAGCTGCCTAAGTGTGATCTAGATGGTCTTATGTTCAGCCTTCACAAAAATGACAGTTTTCTCCATCTTTCCTCCTCAAACCACTTGATCCTTCTCTCCATTTGTCTTTTATTACAAACATTTGTTTCAAGCCAATCAACATTCAGATTTATAATTTGAAACGGAAAATGTAATATGGTAGATGGCATTATTTTATGTATGCTGTTTGAGGTATACATAAAATAATTTCTCTGAGACTTTGTGATGCCCAGAGTGGCCAAGGAAAGTTGTTAGTAGCCCATTCTAGCAGAAATTTTTATTCAGTGGTACCACATCTTGGTGCTCACGGGATCAAAATCACACCAAGACTACAAAAATCTACATCAGTTCAGGTAGAAGAGTTCTCCTTTCTGCCCCGGAAAGTAACAGCAGCAATTTAAGCTTTACAGAATAATGTTCCAGTATCAAGCAGGTGAACTGGTTACCCAGTGTTGCATTATAAAGGGTAGAGGCTCAAATAGAGAGTTAACAGCACAACTTTCCACTTACAAAATCTTGTATCTGTTCTGTGTTGCAGCATTTAGGAAAATATTGAATGCAGAACTCCTGAATTTGGTACCAGGGAATAAAAACACCAACCCAATTTGTAATCCAGCCTAGTAGTTGATTATACATTTCCAAAAGAAAGACAGAAACCTCTGTGGGAACTCCCATTGCTTAATGCTTAGTGAACCTTTTCAGGCAGCCCAGAGGGGCTACTGTGCAGTAATGACAATGACAGGCAGTGCTCTCTGAATGAACGAAGGAAATTTCCCCAGCATACACAAAGATGTGGCTGACAGTTTGGAGATCTCGTTTACAAATTGAAGTGATGAATCGGATTAGTACGGAAATGCTCCATTTCCATGTACTCAGAGGTCTGTTCTGTCTTTCCATCAGATTAAAAAGAAAATCTTTCTACGTTGCAGACCTGGCAAACATTAGCATTTAGGAACCACCACATTTTTAAAAACTGTTGTCTTACCTATCTAGAAAGGGAACACAAAGAAACTTCACTCTGTTTAGGGTACCCCACAAAAGACTAGAATTGAGTTAACTTTGTTAGATTTGCCAGATAAACCTTTGGGGTATTTTTCTGGAAAAAAACCAACTACATCAAAAGCAGCTGCAATTTGCTCTGAGGTGTAAAACTGCACAGCCAAAACAAAGTATCTTCTGTTCCTTATGAGCAACTTTACAGCTAACCAGCAGCTCTCAGCATTTTGTTCTGGGTTCTTCCCATAGCAACTGCCTTGCTATGGGGAAGGCACGGCTGAAGGCTGGGGTGGCGCGGGAGAGGAAGTGGGTGGGAAAGCGGGATGCACACAATGCCAGCAAAACCCCTCGAGTCCGCATCGTGGGAGACTGAGGGAAACTATCCGAGGTGAATGAGGCTGCCTGAATGCTTGCAATCAACCAGAGCTTTAAGTCCTTTAGAAATACATTTCTTACTTGAAGCTCTTCCTTCCCCCTCATGAACGCCCATTCCTTTAATTTACAGAACGATGACGTCGGGGAATACTGCTCCTTTGAAGAAATTCTGCAGATCTGCTATAGGTGTAGAGCACGTACTAGGGGAATAATGTGGGCCTGTTGTCATACCAATTGAAAATGAGTATCATTACAATAGAAACAGCCAGCAGGCAGCAGGGGAAACATAGAAAATGTTCACATGTTTAAATGCTAATGTTTTAATTCCAGTGGTTACACAAGGACAACAAAATGTTAATGCAACATTAAATGAAAGATAAATAATCCGATTTCAGAAAACTGCTTGGAGTTTTTTTTTCCTTTTTCAGAATATAAATAAGTACACAAGAAAATATTTTGTTTCTACACTACCTCTAAGGCACGGATATTAATTAAATTATGCTAAGCACTGGCTAAACTTCATTGAACAAAGATGCTTTGGTGTTATTGCTCAAACTTCCAACAATAGCCTGCACCCAAATTTGGCAGCTCCAAGTGAGAGCACTCTGCAATACTCACATATGACAGAACATGGTAAAGACAAAATGTGGTTTGAATGGTCTTGATTTTCCAGAATTATACTCAATACTCATTTTAATATTAAACACAAGCCAGTATCCTTATTTTTAAAGGGGAAAAAAATTATTTGAAAATACTATTTTGAACTTGAAGTTTTCATGATCCTCTGGAGAACTGGCTTAACACTGACTATGCAATAATTTTTTAAACACTATAGCTTAAGATGTGTATGTATAATTTTTTTATGCAGGAAAAGCAGGTAGTAAGAATTGCATATCCATAATGTGCTTTGTAGGTCGTTCTCAGTGTACACACACCTAACAGGTCCTTATGACTAACACATTTTTACTCTAATGTATTCCTTCTTCTCATTAAAGGATGTCACTAGACATTCAAATGAGTTGCATTAGTAAATTGCAAAATGAACAAGCACTGGAGTGGCCTCTCAATTCTGCAATTCACAATTAGTCAGGCACTCTAAACTCTTGTTCCTTTTGCAGACTAAACGTTTCTAAAAGGTCAGCTGGCTATCTCAACCATAAACTCTCCTACAAGAGGTTTCACCCTTCCACTTAGTGGTTGAGATAAGAAAAAGAAGGAAACATTAAATGATTCATCTTCAGTTAACATAGGGGAAAATGGATTACTTTTTCTTTTCAGTGTTATTTGCCTTCCCTGCTACATGGATATGAACTCTTCTGCGAGTTCTGATACATAAGTGTGCTGAGGACCAAAACAATATGTAGGTTTTCCAACTAAAGCAGATTGCAAGTGCCCTTCTATTCTACATAGTGTATATCTTGGGAGAAACATAAAACCTTATTCTTTTCAACATAGTCCAAGGATTACAACAGTTTTGCTGAATTTTTGCTGCAGGATCTTCATGTGCTGTAATATTTAATGTCTGTCCCATTGATAATCTGGTGATGTTGCATTTTTAGTTTGCTGTCCTTTCAGAACTGATTTCTTTTCCCCGTGAGGTGATTGAAGACACACAAATATCCTACACACATTGAAATCAAAGTCAATCAGGTGCAATGTCCCAGCCTAAGCTGTAATTCTTGCCACAGCTGAGGAAGTGCTCCCCTAGGAGGGAACATGCTGGTGAAGGTGATTTCCAAAGCCAGCAAAAAGAGGCAAACCTTTGTGGGTTTCCACCTGCTGGCAAAAGCTCTCTCACAGAGATAGTACATAGCCCCTGCCACCCCACACATGGCTGCTTCAACGGGATGAGAGCTGAGCAGAGAAGCTGTTTGCATAGTTGAAAAAAGTGGTCTGAAAGTCATCCTTGGAAATAAACTTGTTATCCTAGGAACCTGAACAATAGATAGGAAGCAGAGAAGCGAACGCTGTGTATAAATGAAACCATTAGCTTTGGTCCTCTGGGTCATGAAAAAGAATAATGATAATAATAATAATAATTTAAAAAGCAAACAGACTGCAAAGGCATCCACATGTAAATCTCAGGACACTGAATTGATCTCACTGATTAAGCACCAAATCAGCTCACTACAGCAACCACCAGGGCTGACCCCTCCAAAATCACTGAGCCACCCTGCCTTTCCATGTAGCACTGGCAGGGTGACATGTCAAAAGGACTATGTTTGGCACTTTTTCAAGTTTGTTTCCCCTCCCCACCTACTTGGGCCTAACTCGCTCTGTCTGATGAGATGCCAGTTCACAAAACCATCGTTAGTATGCAAGACAGAGCAGTTTCTTGCTAATCCTGCTAAGAGACTGTAGCAAACCCTGCCTGGCTTCACTGACATTGATGACTATTTGCTGACAGGGCCTCTTTCACCTTGGAGAGACACCAGGGTCACAGGAGCTGTGATAAGAAATGAAACTCCATCAATCCTGGAGGAAGGGATGAAGAAATGTGATGTCAAATATAAAATAAATAATACTCTGCACTTATTGAAAGCATTCACTCTGGGACTGGGAATTTTACAGATGCAACATCTGGCACAGCCACTGGAAGAGGTTGGCATCCCTCTGGGAAGGAGAGAGTTGCAGAAAGCCAAAGTATGGAACTGGGCCAGTGCCAGCATATCAGAACTCGTCTCCCAGAATGAAAAACAAGAGTGTTAAGGGAGGTAGGTGTCTGTCACACCCTAGAGGGCACTATTGCCAAGATAAAGAATTAGCTCTCAAGGCATCAAATAAAATAGGTTCTTGTTAATGGAACATCATTTTACTACTGGTTTCCTTCTTTTCCACTTCAAAGTCAAAACCAAGCTAGGTGACAGTCCTGTAAATATTTAAAAAAAGAAAAAGACCAAAACAAACAATAAAACCCCCCTAAGCACAAAATAAACTAGTAAAACCCTTCCCATCTGTTCCCAAATTAGCCTGACTTATCTAATGGCTTTTTCTCTCTTTTCCTTTAGTATTTTTCAGGGGGAATGGAATAACTGAATTGGCTTTTCTGCAATGTTTTTTTTTAATGCATATTTCTAGGCATATGTCAATGAACAGACTGACAGAGAGAGAATATGTATGTGGTCAAGAAGATCCTGGTAAGAACTTGGTTGACCTACTTAAAATAATAGCCTCATATAAGATTTTAAGTTGCATGATCCTCTGAAACACATGAGATTAATATTACAATGTAGCACACTCAGATACACTAAAAGGGTGTAAAAGTGTAAAATGCCTCAGTATAACATAAGGACGCTTTTTCCCCTCCTCCCTTTAAACTATTTGTGAATGACTCTGGGCCTACCAGAAAATAAAGTCTGGGTTTCCACATACAGTGAGTGCAGCAGGAGGTGACAGGGCAACCCATATTACGTGACAGTGACTTCAAACACATGCTGAAGGAGCCCTCCAGCTGGGGTCTGCTGCAATACATCCTGCTCCAAGTTCACTTTGCCAGGAGATGTCCACTTGCGCCATGCATTTATCAACATGTTACTACCAGACCTACATTCTACTTGGAAGGATATAATAAAATCCAGAAGACCCTCTGAGAAGGAAAAGCCTGTTGGGGGAATATTTGGACATATTTTTCCTGATACTGATCAGCTTCATCATCTAATAGGTTTGGATTCCAGCTGTCATCTCTTGGGCCAAAAAAAATGCTCTTCAAAGCCCTTTAATACCACTGCACTACAAGACAGGACAAGTGAATACCCTTCCTTTCAAAACTCGGATGTGTTTATCGATTTCTCTATTCACCAGCACCTCATGGGGCGCACTTTGAAACCCTGCTGGTAGGAAAAGAGACAAGGAACATAGCCTGCATGAAATTACAAAGCACTAATCAGTATGTCAGCATAAACGAACCAGGATTTCATACCCTTTGCTGTTTGGACTCTGCTGGAAAACAGTTCTCAATTAAAGCTAATTGATCAAATGCACTGTACTTTCTTTTCAAGCAGTAATACAGGTTTTTGCCTCAGTAACTTCAACAAAGCAACACAGACAAACCTTGATTTGGATTACTGAAAGAGCATTCATGTGCATAAACATTACCAGGCAAGTTCTTAAGGTGGGAAGAAAAGAAATCATTCCATTCATCCAGTCATTAACTGCAATACTTCCAACAACTAAAAAAATTCCCCCAAATCCCCAAATAGATCCACTGATTTGGCATTGTCTCTATTCAAGTGGAATATCAGTAAGGTGAAGTTCATCTGTTTTGGTAACATTCTGGAACAAAAATCAAGACACGTGGTTTACCTGGAGTCCTAATCAAAGTGTAAATATTTTCTGAGGCACCTGTACCTGGGATTTTGGATAAATATGTTAGAGAGACAAAGTTCAAATCTTGATTTCAAAACACCTTTAGTAGCCAAGAGCTGTCTCTGAATTGAGGAGTTTTCTTTGGGTCATGTTCTAATCACACTGAAGCCAAGTTTTAATTTTCATTATACTCTTAGCATTCCTCTTTTTCTCTCTCCTACCACCCACTCCACTTACAAGTGACCTGGAGCTCTGTTTTGAAGGGGGTAGGAACTGTCTCACATTGGTTGGTGTTTCCTTTTCAATGGAGTGTCGTCTCTGAGGTGGCTGCCGTCTCTCAGGCTGCGGCGTAGACGATATGGGCAAGAACTTTGGAGGCACTAAGGATGCAATCAGTACAGAAAAGTTAGTTCTTCTACGAAGGACTGTTGGATAACATTGCTCAGTACTTAATTCAGCCACTGATTTGCTAGAATTCCTATAACTGGTGGCTGAAGTTACATATCCATACTGAGGGTTTCAGGGTATTATTCCACCTATTTCACCATCATGCACAGAAAACACTGCACAGATTACACAGCTCATTACAAAACCCTCCCAGTGAAACTGAAACACTTTGAAACAAATGAAAAATATTGTTACATAGTAAAACCTGCAATAACTGCCTGGAAAAAAAACCCCAATAGATCTTGCCCTCTTCCCAGTAAGTATTTATTAGAAATACTGGTGATTGCTAAGTGTCTTTCAAACACTGCCACAGCGGCAGAGATGGAGGAAACATTTAAATTGGTCTTAGGTTAGAACATGTTTCTGTACCAAATTATTTTATTAGATGAGCATAGCTAAGCAATCCCTTCCATTCACTTGTGACTTCCTCTACAGTCCTACATAAACTTCAAGGATGAAACCTTCTGTTTCACAAAGATATCCACCCGGAGTGGAGGCTAATGACTTCCAATTGTTTATTACATTTGACCCATTCAGCAGGGTTCAGCTTTAGAGGTTTATTCTATTAGCAACACTCAGTTTCAGCTTTCCATTTAAGTTCCAGACAAAGTTCATAGCACAGAAGACAACAGAAGTGTGTAAAAGCAGCCAGTGGGCTCTCTCATAACTCACTCTTTCTGCTGCTGGTGCCTTCTTGAGAGGGGTCATCCACTTGTGAGGGAGAGATGCTGCTGCTACTTCCTGATTTGTGCACTGATTCCTCCTGTGTGGCAAGAGGAAAAGAAACATAATTCCTCAGGGACTGTTTTTAGTTTTCTTACTGCTGTTGAGCACACAGAAACCACAAGCAATCAAAGACATTTTGGACTATTCAGTCACTCAAAGTCCTGGAAGAAGTCCTGAGAAAAACATTGACTCTGTACAGTAGTGAGCAAAAGAGAATTTTCAGGGCTCAGTTTTTCTAGAAACTGAAATAAATGGTACATGATCAGAGTTCAGTGTATTAAACTACTGCACGAAAGAACAAGATCAAGAGAGAGGTGCATGAATCCACTGTAACCTGTTAATTTTTCTTGTTGTATTCAAAGACTTCTAGGGACTTCTGCAGCTACCGCAGATATGTTAACTCAGCTTTATATTTCACACTAACAAGGAATTAGCACTTAGATTTGTCTGGTCTCTAAAGGAATGAGAGCCACTCACACAAGCGACTAAGGTAAAGAGAAATTAAACTGAATTTGACTGCACTGTTCTCTTATTCCCAATCCTGGTGTGTTTTTCCTTTCTTCTGTATTTAAAAGAAATCTCATTCCCTGTGTAAGCATTCTTCTTCTCAACAGCCAAGAACAACTCCTGCAAGATGAAGGAAAGTGAAATGGGCTTTGACTAAAAACCTCTCAGCTATCTAAAGCTTTATGCCACCCAAATTATTAAATCCTTTGCTGTCACCTAAAACCTGTCTTCAGCCAGGAGATACCAGCAAAGACACAGATCATCACAGGAGTCTCCCAAACAAAGAGTGCTAAGGAGTGAGCATGAATGCTCTTTACCTCTAATGTGAATGCTTTCAACCGAAGAGACTTAACATCATTTAGGCTGTCAAGATTTACAGATCAAAAAAGTGACCTGCTCTAAAATCCAGCAAGTGGCTGAGCTTCTCTCTCACAGATTTCCTCAGCTGAAAACCTCCACTGGCTGAAAGATTGCCTTCTTTGGTAACAGCAAGTGGGAAAGAAAAGCTGGCAGGATCACCTCAATGAGCACCACGCATCACAGGACACAGGCCTCTGCAAATTCCCATCAGGAGATCTGTACTTAAGGCTTAGCTCAAGGGTAGGTGTTGTATGTGAGGACACTGTCCCCACTTATTTGCCACAACACAGTACTCTGCAGGGAGTCTCAAACCAGCTCACATCCCAAAACAGTATATGCACTTTAACATATCAATCGTGACCCCACAAAACACTTGTGATGGGAAGCTGGCAAGGAAGTTTGAGCAGCACATTGAGCTACATCAGCTGTTTTATTTGCAGGAACCAATACAGTTCACCTATAGAGCTGGCTCAGACAGCTCTGCATATTGCTGCATGGTTGCCTTAAAAGACCAATGGAGAACTTGCATGACAATTGGATGCACTGCTCTTTACAAGGGGTGCAACAGTGTTCACAAGTCTACAGTAAAACATTTAAATTTTGAGAAGGAGAACAGCCCTGTACAAAGGGAACTACTCAACTTTTCACTTTGCTGAAGTCAGATTGTTCTGAGTGGAAGACGAGTTTACCATTGCCAAAGAAGCTAATGAGCCAAGGTGAAGAACTAAGTAAGCTCTTCTGCTATTCTAAAGAATGAACTGCTGGAGCCAGTGGCTAAGTATAAAAAATAGTAAGTATAAACCAAGACAGGGAAAATGGAAGCCAGGAGGAAGTTAAATTGGACATAAAATCCTACTTAGACAACAGTATTCTGGGTTTGTCATTTCAAATTACTTCTGTGCACAAACACGTGCACTGACGATGTTATTGCTGTCCTACAATTTCTCAAACATAGAAGGCTTTTTTTGAGAATGAAATCTTGTGTAGGAAGTCCTGATGAACCACTGCATGAATTCCTCCATATCTGTGCAGCAACTGTTGCGTAATATTGTAGACTATCTGACATTTTATGCTTGAGGTTGGACCAACCCAACATCCAGGACTCTGCACTTCTCCAGAGTACCAAACAATTAGAATTTTACAGTTACTGAGAAAGCTGCAGCTTTAAAGGCTTTACCTTAAAACATTTAAATATATTACAGACATGATTTTTGGCCAGATGGACGTAGTTTCATTAGGAATATATAATTTTTAAATCTGTATCAGAAGTCACTATTAGATTGATACTTCTCTTAGCCACACAAAGCAAAATAGCACTTCCTGCTCCATGCCCCTTGGAATCTGTGATTTTAGTGGTGATGCAGAAAAAGCAAGGACAGAAAGAAGGAACAATTTATACAGTATTCATCCTTGCTAGAAAATGGGCATAGGGCTGTATCAGACCTTGCTTTTCACCTCTGCCCAGCTACCCTGAGTATTGGGACATAGCCTGCATTGCAACACAGATGAAAGAACAAAGGGAATGCAGTGGGAAGCAAATGCATCTGCATCACAGCTCATTTGGAGGTCCACAGCTCAGCAGTGCAGGTATTTCCAGGCTGTAATTTAGGGCACAACATAGTCAGAATTTCACTCCCAGTGAGTAACTCCAAATAGGTTAAGCCCAATTCAAACTGCAGACAAAGAGGTGGCCGAGCCATTTACAGGCAATCAGAACAACACACACACTGTTCTATGTGCTACATACAAAGTAAAAGTCAGGAAAGAAATAAAACATTTGGACAGAGCAATCTTCACTCTCTTCAGATGTTCTGTGTCCTTCACCACCTTGAAAAACTCCAGCTAAACTCCCTTCAGTTTATCTTCACTACTTTAGCACTCTTCCTGAGCCCCAACCAGTATTCTGCTGAGCATCTTTATCATCTCAGTTGCTTCACCAGCTATTTCTATTGACTCAAACTAGTCCAGCATTGGTTCTCTGTGACAGCTCGATGTGGTTGATTTCTTTTCAATTTATCTTTCGCTGTATGTTCCAGAACTTGCTCCATACCACTTTGCTTTCCTAATCAATAGTCACAATCAGACATTTTATTTTTCCCTTCTACAAGAATCATTTCACATTGCCCTTTACGTAATTTTCTTTTACTGACTTCTGCTCATTTTCCTGTGTGAAATAGCATGAAGCTTCAGGATACACGGAGGTACAGGCTGTAAGATCCAACTCTCACTGACAGATCTTAGTATTCCTGCATCCTGCCCAGCTTCATTCACATTAACAAACCACATATAGCCTCTATTGTAATCTTAAAGACTGATGAGTGATCTCAGAATGCAAATCTCTTCTGTTTTTAGAACAGATGTATCAAATTATGCACCCACACATGTCACCCACAGGATAACCCCAAAGAGGGCCAACCTTTCACAGATCAAGAAAGTATGCAAAGAGATAAATTTCTCCCCACATATATTTCTTCCCAGCCTCCTATCTTTCAGCTTAGACGCCTTTGTAGCCACCCTGTCAGGAAACCCCTCCTTTCCTATTTGCAAGAGAGAAAAAGAGTCAGGGAAGACTGCTTTCCCCAGGCTAAAATTATCCTCTGTGAATAAAGCCTGCCTGCATGAGCTTTCCAGACAGCTTAACTTTCAGAAAGGTCCAAACTCAATTAATAACACTACTGGTCCAGAAGACAAAGCTCATTCTTGAGGATGTAATGTTGGTACTTCCTGAGAATCATATATAATGCAGCTTTGAAGCTAGAAAGCTTTTTAAGGTTTTCTCCTTGTAATGCTTTTTTAAATCTTTAACTCTACACTTAGATTGGATGGATTTAAAATTATTTCTCCGAGTGGTATTTGCTTGTCCCTATCTGTGAAACACTTCTGGGGTGTTAGTTCCCAATCTTATATAGCAAACTAATGCACTGACATTTGCACCAAACTGCAACCCCTCTGGCACAGCTGCTGCTCTTTATTTAACAGCTGCTATGGTCAGGCTGGCCCCACATCTGAGTCCTTTAGTGACAGCTACTGCATGAATGCCAGAAGGGTGCAGCGTACTTTCCTAAATTCCCAAAAGCATAATTGCTACAAACACACTGTGGACAGATACTGGGCATTTAGGAAAGTAAGTAAATACTGGGTTTAAGGCCAAAATTACCATTTAACCTTTCAAAAGAATATTCTCCTTTTTGGGATCTGATCTAGTATTTTTGAAGTTCTGTGGGCTGACAAAGCAGCCATGGAAAATTCGGATTATAATTTGCACAGTCACTTCTCATCTGATCAGTTCAGCAAACTAAGAAGTAAGACTCAGTTCTGACAAATCGAGAAGCAAGTTGTGTCCTGATTTTTTACCTCTGAATCTGAGCTGTCAAGTTCAGCCAACGTGGGAGCCTTAAGGAGTCTCTTGCGTTGCACTGTCACTTGTGTGGCCCCGTTCTGCTTTCCTTGTGGTGCTGGGCCACCGTTCACTACAGAGGCATCCACTAATTTTCTTCCAGCCTCTGGCGTCGGTACATCTACCAAAAGAAACAGAACAATTGGTGTTTGCACCTGAAATGTATTTTGCCTTCTCAAATCTCACTGTTAAGGCAATACACACAAAAGGGGGAAAAAAATTTGTGATAGTTATATCTGTGCAATTGTCTTAGTGATTCACTGCTCAGAGAATTGCAGGCAATGGCTTGCAGTACAGAAGCGGTATGAAAGAATGAAGGCAGTGGAAAAAGCAGCATTGCATAATGCTAAAACCCAACCTCAGACCTACACCAATCAACTTTGAAAAAACTGCCTGTGTTAAACCCAAAAATACCCTTCCTTCAACATACAGTCTATAATTAACTATATAACAAGGACCAGAAGAATGCACAACCATATCTGGGCAAGTGGGTTTCCAGTGAATCTGAAGACAACGCCACACAGAAATTAGGAGGTTTAGCATGGAGTAAACCCAGTTTTTCCTGTGAGGAGAGAATTGCACTTTATTCTGCAGGATACAGAGAAGGAATGAAAATGAGGTAAATAATAAGCGTTCATCAAACACATGCACAGCTCTTAGGCTTGCACGGCCACTTGTATTAAAAACATGTCTGTGAGGTCAGACATTCATGGAACAGCAGAAACATGAGGCTCCAGCTCTATTTTCATCTACATGGCTTTTACAAGGATGTAACTCCACTGAGTATATTACTCAGGATTTCTGCCAGTGTGCAATGAAGAAGCATCTTGGATAATGTAAGCTATGGGTCTGCTGTGCTTAGCCTAGCTTAGCTTTAGACATTAAGATAATGACCTAGCCTTTGACATTTTAGGAGAGCTTTGAGTTTGGTCTGATAAATCAGTTTTATCCCTGTAAAAGTACAAAGTACAGTATTTCAATCTGAAGAAAATTATGTTGGAGGGACAAGGAAGAGAAGCTTTTAATCTCCCATTTGTATGTATGTCTAAGCATCTGGTCTTTCTACAAATGTGTTTTTCTACTCATGTAATTACAGGACTCATTCCCCAGCCTTGTAATAACAAAGTACCTCCAGGTATTATAAGGCTAGGGTAATGATGAGTTATTATTCCCATTTTTATACATGGTGAAAAGAGGGACAGAAGGTCAAGTGACTGGTACCTTAGGTTACTGGGAGGACTATGACAGAGAAATGGTATCACCCAGATATCCAACACTGCCAACAGTGTAAGTACTCACACATCATTTGAAGTTACTTAGATAGTTGCCCTGCTATAAACAGACACAGTCACTCCTGCTACAACACCATTTGCATGGATAAAGCTATCCTTGCACCAGGTAAATCAAAACTACAGACTACACAGCCACAGCAGCTCTGTTTAACAACATTGTCACCACAGCAGCTATTAAATAAATGAAGAAGAGGAATAAGTTAAATTAATATGTATTTTAAACAATTATCCAGGTTGTTGTTAAATGCTGGAAACTGGTCTAAAAAGGAGAGGGGCTGCATTATAGTTCCTCTATAAATCATACCTTCAACTGGGAGTATATGAAAAAGCAATTATTTGGGCTATTAAAGCCATGGTGACATTCCAGGCCTATGAATCTGTGTACTAAAGTGCTATTACTGCCTTCAGGTCCTCCCTACAAAGAGCCGCAATCAAAGACTTAGACTCTCTAACCCTTAGTTCCTATCATCAAAGGCTTTGCTAATGGGTGTCCTGACTACCACAATGGCTTATAGGTCATGGGGTTTTTTCCTCCTAGATTTCTGTAAGTCCAGCATGGGTGTCCCCCACATCAAATGCATTCCTGCTCTAATAGCAGCTCAACGCAATCCCAGAAAGGGACAGCAGGAAAACAAAACCCAAACTGCCTCCCCTCCCTGCTGCCAATGCCACTTCTTGACACCTCATACCTAGCTGGCATGTAGTTGATTGAAGAAGTTCTGGGTTTCCCAAATGAGCAAGAGAAAAACCTGTGATTTGTCTTTGGATGGCACAAGGTGGTTCCTGAACAGACTGTCCAAGGAAGCAGCCCCAGCACCACCCACAAACAGCCAAAGGTGGTGCCACTTCTCCCCTAACCCTCCTGGGTGGGGACTCCCCTGCCTGATGGTAGGGAGCGTGAAGAATGGCCTGTAAGCACTGCTGGACTCACTGGCAGAATAAACAATGGGAAGGCCAACAGCATTGCCTTCCTGCCAAAAAGTAAAACACACAATAAGCCTGGGAAAAGGAAAAAGGGGGGACACCACCAGACATCCCCTGTGGCAGGTGATAAAACATGTTTTCACATCATAAATTGGTTTTTGGTGGTTTTTGTTTGTTTGTTTGCTGGCTTTTTTTTTTTCCCCCCCTAGGAATTTAGGCTCATTTTCTTTAGGCCTCAGAAATGGAAATCTCTGGTCCATTTTGAATGTAATTTATGTAGCCAATCACTATCTATGAAGCCTAAACCAGATATATTTAAAGTCAGGCATACATGAGTTGTTCATACATATTGCTGAGTTGCTCATATGTTGATTCAAGTCTTCTTGAAATATCAAAGAAATTTTAGGTGATTCAAGAAGACAATCCAACATAGTACTTGTTTTCAAGGTTTCTTCAGTAGGAAATGTCATTTATCACCATTCTTTCCTCTAGAGAAAAAAAACCAGGGAGTTTTTACAGCTTGCAAGTACAAAAGAATAATAATAAAAAAAGACTAAAATTAGAAAACTATCCAATCTATAAAATCCATTTGGGCAATCAAATTCAGTTTATCATTCTTGCACTTACAGCACTGGATACATGTGAATAAGTGGATTATCATAATTTAAGGAAAAGATCATGACATTTGAGTTTCAACAAACAGATTTCAAGAAAAATACCTTGTTCCTAAATTAAAACCAGAATCTGTTAGCAGATATAGACCAAAAAATGATTAATTTGTTTAAGCTATTTTAGTGATCTGTTCAGGAAACAGAAACATTAGCAGGTGACAAAAATAATCGTACATCATCATAAACAAGATAAAATTAATCAGGATAAACAAGTCAGAAACAACAAATAGACTAAATCTTATAAATATGAACATGATGGAAAAAATCAATGGACAATTCTTAGAAACAAAACCTAAATTTATTTTTTAAAAAATGGATAATAGTTTACAATCTCTAGGTTCACAGAACATGTAATGTTCTGAAGATGATTCCAATGATATTTAAGAATGCTTGTGTGAGTAGTAGCCTGGGGTTAAGAATTTATTAGAGAGTCAGACACACTGGGGGAGTGTCATTTCTCTGTTTTCAGGCAGCAAGTACAGTGAACAGTACCTGCAAATTGGATGAATGTGTTTGGTTTCTTTGGAGTTTTTCTCTAAGCTGTCATTACAACAAGCAAATGAAAGAAGGCAAGGTCTTGATTTGATTACTTGATCGTTGCATTGGGCTTCCCTGACCAGCCTCAGGAAAGGGGAGACAGAAAAACCCCACCGTAGGATAATATGAAATGTGCCTTTATTTGCATGTAAGATTATGTCTCCTGTGAAACAAGGAATTAAGCAGACCACAAAAAATTACATGCAAACCTCAGCAGTCATGTAACCATATGCTGTCTGCTTCCTAACCAGCTCTCCTTGGCCAAGAGTGATGACAGAAACCTGAATTTTGTTCTATACAGAAAATGTACTCCTCAGGATTATAATTTTTTACACTGAGATTAAAAGAAGGCTAAAATGGAATTGCAGAATTAATATAAGTTTGCTTTTTGCTGGTTGATAACATATTGGGAAATATTACATGATGAATAAAGGTAACAGAGATGTGTTCCTTTCAGTGGACTTCAGATGCTGAATTCAAACCTGAGAACTAATAAATCAGTCTTTTGCTGTGTTTGCATCTTTTCCTCCCACTGGTCTGAGGCAGACATAATCTATAAGTAATAATCCCCATGAAATTTGGTGTTAAACGTTTCAGTTTCCTTTTTCTTCTCTCCCTGCACACCTCCCAGTTCCCCCTTTCCGCCAAAATGTACAAACTGTTTCTGAAATAACAACTTCAAAGCAGCAATGCACACACCTTTGACGTAAGAACTTGAGTGTTAAGAGTGGGAATGACACATCTTTTGAGCTGCATTCAGCATGGCATTGAAATGAAGCTACTTTTCAGCTATTTTTCTATTAGACGAAGTGGGCAATGACTGCCCTGGTCCCTAGCTGTTATCTGAGTACCTCTCAGGTAACTCACTACAGGTGGCTCCCACTTGCTCCTTCTATTCTACCAGAAGGAAAAAGCAGTGTAAAAGGAGACCCCAGGAGCCCCTCCTCTCCTCTTCAGAAGAACAGCAGGCAGATACGTGGAGCTGGGCCCTGTGACACACCAACTACACTAGCTCGGTGCCAGCAAAAGTCTTCTCAGGATTCTGCATCCTCCCCATAGCAGGCAGTATGAATAATATAAACCTGCACCGGTCCTTTAGCACTTAGCAGGAAACCCGTCTCTTTTTCAGCTGGTTTGTGGGTATTTTGTGACAGCAATTCCATCAAGCAGAGAGCAATGAAAGCAGTGAAAAAGCAAGTGTGTGCAAACAGTGATGAAAGCACAGTACAGCCTCTCTGCCTCTAAAATAATGAAAAAAGTAAAAGCACACAAAGCAACAGTGTCCAAAATTACTGCTTATCTGCTTACAATCAATATCCCAACCCAACTAATTCGCTTGTACTGCTCATCTAGTGTCTCACATCTACCTAACTGGAATCTTTTAATCATCCCGAATTTACTTCTAAGGACACTTTATCAGATCACTCGGTCACGCCATATGATGCTACTTGCTGAGAACCACATGACTTGAAAATGCAAAACCAATCACATTTGGGAGATGGATAAAGAAACCAGGAAGAGTTCTTCAGTGGTCAGTCAAAACCAACAAATCCAAGTACAGTACAGATTGTTAAAGCTACTTCTTCAAAATCAAAATATTATGGTTATGAATTAATGGATTACAAAATATTGTTTGGATTTAAACAAATGAGGATGTCTCAGAATTCTTAGAACTAAAAGGCAAAAGAAGAAACAGACCAACACAGGCAGAAGGACAGATCTGAACATTTCCATTTAGCTGGCCATTGGCATATTCGGTTTTATTTCCTTAAAACTGAAGGAACTTTTGGCATATCTGAAAGTAGCAATACTCTTTGAAAACTCAAGTTTGCCTGTTTACGCTGCTATCTGAGGCCCTGGGGACCATGCAGCTTTCAGTGAAGTAAAATATGATGCCATGTACATACGTAATTTGAATCCCAGCAGACAGCTGTAGTAGCAGTACCATACACCACGAGTGTAAGGTTTCACAAAAAGGCTTGAGCTGCATTAACAGCTTGTCACCGTCTCTGATGGCAGAGCCTGTTCCTTCCTCCCTTTCACCCATGCTCATCAGCTGCCCTCCTCAGCCAGCTGTGATCCTCTGATGAGACAGTAGGCAGGTTTAAATCACTAAAAGAGCAGAAAAACAACCTGGCAAAAAAAAAATTTAGTGTTTGCTCCTGGTTACATGAGTTTAACAAGGTCCTCTTGTGAATAAATGAGCAGGAGTGGCACAGAGAAGGGGGAAAATCACATGCTTAGAGGGGAGCCTAAGCAGTGATAGTCCCTCCTCCCCTCACAACAGTGGCAAGCTGTTTCCTTGGCTCAGTCAGAACAGGGAGCCACGTTCACAGATATTTCACCTGTGAACTGTGTTCCTGTATTACGTAACTGCTGTATTTTTTAAGTTATAGTAATCAAAAACTTTTATATGGTCTTTCTAGTTCACAATATGCCAGCATTTCAGTCAGATGATGCCTTTCTGTGGGGAAAATAACCAGAGAAGGCTAAAGGATGCATGAAAAAACTGAGGATGTGAACTCTGCAAAAGTCCCAGATGAGATGTTTCTACATGTAACTCGAAGGAGGGGAGGTAGTACAAAGAGAATGATTTGGAGACTTCTTTAGGAGTCACCTAGGGGAAATTAGGTAAGAGCTAGCTATCTCCTCTGCTGACAAAGCTTTGAGGCTGATGTTGATTATTTCCAACATCAACGCTGGAAATTTTGGGCCTGAGCATCCTGGAAAGTTAGTGCATAATGAGGAAGGAATGAATTTATTTTCTGGCTACCAGGCTGTCTGACATTGCTGTCTCCAAAGAGGAACAGGTTCATACAGTTGCTGCATGCCCTTACTAATGGCTCCCCAGAGGAAATGTGAAAATTGATACTAGATAGTTGATGAAGGGTCACCTGTTGAATCCTCTGCACCAGCTATTACCAGCAAACCTTCTTTTGCTAATGAGTAAAGAAGGAAGGTTTAGCCTTTTTGTTAGTGAATGTCTTTGATTTCATAGCTTATGAAGCTTTCACTGTAAAGACACTGTAGAACTGACAGTTTCTTTCTAGATTAATATACATAGGTATATTTAATTTAATCTAGAAAGGTAGATGAGTTCAAAGCTAGTTTTAGGATCCTGGTGAGAAATGAAGTACTGCAAAAGATGGGCTAGTCAAAAAGTGAGTGCAAAGACACAAAAGTCAGATTTATAAATAAATAAATCAGACTTGAAGGTGATGCTGTATTCTGCAATCCTTTTACAAATCTGGAATAGTTCTGGTTATTTATTTAAGCAGAATTTCAGCACTCTGATGAATACACTTTGTATTTCAGGTGAAATGCAGATGTTTCCTGTACCAAGGCATCCTTTTATGGCAAGGAAAATATAAGTATTAATAACTAATTCATCTAAATTTTTTATTTTCACTGACCATATCTTGGAAGAATCCCTTCAAGTTTCTTTCTTAGATGGGAATTCAACAAACAGACGGAACAAATTTCACAATAAGCACATGAACCACATCAGTGGTTAAATGGCGTAAATGGTGTAGCACGTTTTACCTGACAAGTCAAAACTGTAAGACATGCTAAGTGGCCGCATTGCTGTAAAAAAAGAAACAAACACAACAAAAAAAGAAAATGATTCAGCTATTAGAAAAGCAGAGGGATAATGAAAACAAAATATTAACTCCACTTGAGACATTTTGGACTCTCTTGTTTAAATCCAAAATGTGTCAGACGTACTACTGCTTTACTGTAGTAAAGCTCAAAGTCTGAAAACTACAGCAGCATAAACAGGACTCGCAAACAGAGCAATTATATTACTAGTAAATTAAGATATTTGGAATTCAATAAATCAAATATCAAACCGAGAGACAAATATCTGAAAAATTCAATATTTTAAAATAAAATCACAATGAAAGAGGAACAGGGAAAAGAGAAAGAGAGAGAGAGAGGAGAGAAAGAGCTGAAAAAAAAATTGAAAGCACAAAGCCACATTTCACACAAGTTTCAGTGACCTGAAATAAAGATATTTCTAATTTTTTTAAGCATAATCTGCAATGATTATAATTAAACTAATAAAGAGAGACACCCAAGCTAAGCTTGAGCAGTAGTTTTCTTGAAGAGGATGGAAAAAAAGGCCAAACAAAATCTGATTTGTGCTGATTCCTGTTCTTTTTAAAAACCTTAGGTGCACTTAGCCTTTAGAATGCATCTGTAATATTATTCTCTTCTTCCTGGGCCTCTGATAATTTTATTGTTAGATAAGAAAGTGGTCAGATGTTCTTCATTTCTGTAAAGACCTAGCTGTATTTCCAATTAAACAGTGTATTCAGAGAGCAGACCCTCAAAATATCCTTCAACTGAAAACAAAACTTCCATGCGCTAATCCAGATAAGCAGGCCAAGCCCAGTGACAAGAATGTGCAAAAGTGCATCAAAACTGAAATCAGCTTATGTGTCTTACTTGACAGGTGATAAACCTGCAAGCTGCTAGAAAGGGCCTGTCAGACACACATACCACTGCCCTAAAAGATGTTTATAAAAAGGTTGTACTGGGACAAGTTTTGCTCATGAGAATAATTTAAACTGGTACATGCAGTAGGTGGCTGACTCAGAGCTAAATTTGGGAGTCAGGGAATTTTTTCTGCATTCATTAACTAGACATCATCCACAGGTAACAGCTACAGAAACAGTATCTAAATTTCTGTCCAAACTTAGCATAAAGGCAAATACTTCTTAAAGCATAAGGGTGTTTATCACCTGATGCTGAAGTATTGATAAAACCTGAACATGAAACAAAATTTTCTCCAAGCTCCATTAGCTCCACTTGCTTGAGTCACAAATCCATGCTTTTAATTAAAAGGACATGTACCTCAAGGCTGTGCTTGTCTTGATGGCTCACACTGATGATTTTATGAAGTCATTTGAAAGCTCAGTCCAGCTCCTCTACTCAGACCTCCCCCTTTGTGAGGGCAGTTCAACCCCATTTCCAAAGAAGCTGTAGATTGAGACCGGCCACGGTAGAGAAAATCTTACCTGTACCATGTGTTGTGTAGAGCAGAGGGACAAAGTCTGTGGCTGCTGGGGAGCACATGCCATAGGTACACTCTTACCACAGAGGAGGAGCAGCAAGAGTAGAGCCCTCACTCACCCCAAAAGTCAAGTGCAGTTGTGCTCCTGACTGTATAAACTGAGCAAAAAGGAGTAACTCTGGGACAAGTGAAACACACCTTATGCTCCTGAATACATCACTGTAATGTGCTGGTTTTTTTCTCCTTTTTAACAGCAACAAACATTTCTGTCCAGATGGTGCAAGTGTTCCACATGGTGTTTCTACTTAGATTTATAATCCTTAAGCCTCATTACCCTACATGTTGTTACACTAAATTACATTCAGTGGTCATTTAAACTGTATGGCAGATCTATTTGTGCCACACTGAATGCCACTAACATTACTCTATTCCCAATCTGCACAAGCACATTCTTTTTTAAAAGGAACTTTGGGTGTAACAATCATTCCACTTGTGAGAAAGAACAAAACCTTAAATGTCAACATAAGGAAAATTGTCTTAAAGGCCTTTGGTCTTTTTAGTTCTTCATACCAGCAGTTAATACATACCTGGAAAAAAGCTTGCATGCATCCACTTTTACACCTCCATTAATACGGCATTTATCCAGTCAATTCAC
The DNA here is from genome assembly GCF_009650955.1 of Corvus moneduloides. NCBI lineage: Eukaryota > Metazoa > Chordata > Aves > Passeriformes > Corvidae > Corvus > Corvus moneduloides. The sequence continues at coordinate 108,967,226 of NC_045476.1, read as the reverse complement.
TGGATTTAAGAGGAATTACCCAATTCCAAAACACAGAAATTTAATGCTTTTAAAAAAAGTGAAGAATTAATGGAAGACAGGTATCCCTCACCAGAGGCAATGCCTTGAAATCAGTCCAGAAGTCCTAAGCAGTAGTGATTCAAAATTTAATATCAGTTTTAGAAACTGTTTACTAACTGGCCTTGATGCCATTTATATCAGTTAGAAATGGTAAAGATTCATTAGATCAAGTTTGCTGCCCTTGAGACAACATGACAGTTCCCAGAAGGAGACCATTTAAAACACTGAAACTGAATGTTTGAAAGAAAAGTAAGGAATCGTTCCGTATTTTTATAAGCTTCCTACATTTGGAAAGAAGTCTAGGCCTGTGAGAAATGTTAATTGCTACAGCAAACATCAACTGAATCCAGACCAGAAACTGGAAGGCCAAAAAACAATATTCAAAGCATCGTGCTCTTACTAACACACCCAAGCATTCCCCAAACTCCATCAAGCACTTCAAAAACAATGCAACAAAGCAAGACTGATGAAATTGTTTTCTTCAGAGACAATGGGTTGTCACAATCCACTTGAATCTGGGCCAGTGCCTTTGAGCACATGTGGCAAGCACAAATATCTTTCAAAAGGCGGTGACAGAGAGTATGTATGCAGATTTTTTCCACGCTTTTCAGCCATAAGACTTGACATTTGCTCTTTAAAAATTCAGCTACTTCAGTTTTTCTGATACAGATAAATACAGTACTCTTAAAGCAATCTAAGTCACTATGTAGGACTGTATTTGTCATGCTGCTGCCATCAGAACCACTGAACTAATGCAAACTGGTGCATAGCATAGTACTGGTATCATTTCATAGTGGTTTGCTGAAACTACACCGCAGAAATGAAATGCTTTTCAGAGAAGTCAAATTATTTTCCCATAAAAAGACCTACAAACACATTTTCCATAACTTGGAAAAGGAAACAAAGACTTAGATTCAAAATAAATGCAACAGATTCAGTAAACAAAATAAAAGCAAATTTTAAATTAAAAAAAGAAGCTGATGATGCTAACAACAGGGAACAAAGAGAATAAATTAATTAAAAATCGACATGTAAAGAGTACTTGCAGATAGGCAAGGTATACTGCACTAGAGACAAGCAATACCTGTTCCATTCTGAGCAAATCTAACATTAACTGTCATGTGCAACAAGCAACACAATACCATTCCATTTACCTAATACTTACACTAAAAACTTGAATGGAATCAAGCTGAACCATTCAGTTTCATATTTTAAAATATAACTAAGCACAAAGATTGCATAGCCCTAGAAAAGGCTGTAGGTTCTTTCTTCTTCTGAAGGAGTAATTTTGTCTTCCATGACATCTGCACAGATGTGGCTACAATTGCTGCTTCTTATGTGGGAAGTTTTCTGTGGATGCTGCAGGTAAAAACTGGCCACGTGCTTACCCAGCCTGCTACGCCTTATCTCATCAGGGGAGACTGGACGTAACTTCCTCTCTGCCTTGATCTCCTCCAGGATCCTTTCATGGAGGCTGCGGGGCCGTGGTGGCGTTGGTTTCAGTTTCCTTGCTGAGGCCTTGGGATACAGAGACAATCGTATTTACATTAAGAAGTGCTTCCTTGAAAGAAGATTTCACACTTTTTTGGAAAAAAATGTGGAATGCTGTGATGTGATTTTACATGCACTCAGTTTCAAACCTCAACATAAATTGAAAGAGGGTTATATGCATCATGATTTCCAGAGATAAAGGGCTGCTGGCAATAACAGCTGTTAATTGGTATGTGCAACATGTTACACACTGTTCTTTTAAGGGATCCTGTTCTATATACAGAAGACAACATTTTTGAAAGCCCAGGCAGAAAATATCGTATTTACATATTTGTTGGAACCAAACATGCTTTAAAAAGACACTGTTTTGTTAGGAATGAAGCCCACTGGATTACATACAGGATTTAATGGAGGTCGCGATCGGATGAAATCCAGGATTATTTCATGGGCACTCTTTTTTAATCGAGGTGGGATGTCACCGTTGACCTGGAAAAGAGAAAGTGAAATATATATATGTATATATATATACAGCTTTGTTCCACATTGGTATTCATGCAGATGAGATAAATTGAAAACTCACAACAAGCCTGACAGAGCTGCTGTGTTCTGATACCTGCACCAGACGTAAAACCTCACCAGTCCTAAGCAGAGCAACAATCCATATGCAGAGCACAGGCAAGCAAAAAAAGTATGTAGCAGCTTTTCAGCTTTGCTGATAGCTGCAAAATAACTCCAACTGCAGCAGCTTTAAGCAGCAATATTTAGGATTTTGAAGTGATGAAATCAAACGTCAAGGCTGCAATTGTGTCTATGGGAGAAGTACATTTCCTCGGTGTAAATCCCATATTTCTGTAGAAGAGGGGCTGGGTGGGGGTTGTTTGCTTTTTTGTTTGGTTTTCTCCAGAGACACAGACATTTCTTTCTCTGATACCTCATTTAGATGTAAGACCATATACAAGACATCACAGGGAAGAGTCATCAATTCACTATATGTACAGGATTTAAAGAAGGGAATGGAAGTTTTCCTATCATACGAAGAATGTACAAATTGTAAGCTGGGAATAAGTGTATGGATTTGCTTAAAAAGAAACAACTGCCAGGTTCAGACTTCATAGAGCAGAGTGCCCAAGCACACTGTCAGGCGTAAGAGATCATCCTACGTCATATATATCCTTCTGCCACCTCCTCTTACTACACAGTAGCTGGCTATCAGCCCTATCCTCCAATGTGACAGAAATTTCCATGACACTATGACACTATATTGCTTAGACCAAGTGTCCCATATTTCAGATTCTTTTTTCTTTTTTAAGGGTCAGTTGCCTTTTTTTTTTTTTTTTTTTTTTGTGGGACTCTACTCACACAAACTCTGTAGCCAAAAAACCTATGTAAAGACACATGTCTGGTTTGCCAAATCACATACCCTTTTGTTAACAAGAAGGATTACTGCCATCACAAAAAGGGGTTTAAATGTCCATAAGGTCACCTGAATATGATCCCTAATTGAACTTCACCAATGCCATGCAGCTTCCATACAAGCTCTGCTCACCTCAGGCATGCCCTGTTTCCAGGCTGAGGCTAAGTGACAGCCTCCCCAAGAAGATTCATCCCTTTACCTCTGAGAAATCAGATGCAGAGTCCCTCCTGGGGAGCATTTAATTGCTTTCCTGAGGACTCCTTCTGGAGATATCCTACCCCAGACACAGTCCAAACTCTATTTGTTCCACCCTCCTTAGTTTCCTAAGAGTGAATTTCATGTTGCTTGGCAAAGAACAACAAGCTGCTAAACTCTGCAACATGCATCATCTGCTTAAAAATAGTGCAGAAAAATTAAAATGGAAAAGGTTTATACTAAACAGTGATTTGACATTTCCTGATGAGGAGAATACTATTTTAAGGGATGTGATTGATTTCTTAAGTTCAAAGACTGAGCAACTTTTTGAGGCCAGCATGCCCTGGAAGATTGTTAATGAAATGAGAAGTCTCTCTTCCCTGAGCTACTGTTCATCAGATGTCAAAGTTGATAGCTGAAGTTGAGAATTATTACCATCAGAACAGCCGTTTTGTAAACTGATAATCTCTGTTCAAACCTTGGGGAACAGCCCTCTGCATGACAATAGTCAATAAATAATACATGGCTCTGAGCCTTTCACCTCAGGGCACTCTAGGCCCTGACTTAATGCCACCAGGGTATAATTAGTATCAGTATTACCATCTTATTGGAAAAGGAGAAATGTAGGATTTGCTTAAGTGATTTTCCACAGGATACATGGGGAGCTGGTGGCCAAGAAAGTGGATGTTTTGAAGCCAACAAGCCCTGAGCTGGAGCACCAGTGGCAGAATCCACCTTCTCATACTTGGCACCCAAACAAGATACTGACATGAAAGATACTGAAGGGAAACTTTTATCCTCTCTGTTCACACTAGATCTATTTATTTACTCAAACTAACTCTCTCTGTAGTGAGCAACTTCAAATGCATCCTTTACTTTTACTTGCTTAAAATTCATGGCTCTTGATTAAAGTCTAAATCAGAGACATTGCACAGATGCAGCCATGATACATGCAGGGGAAAAAACCGCCAAGGAACAGGTTTATGGGATTTTTTTTTCTCTCCACATACCAGGCTGGCCCCAACTACAAAACAGTATTTGGATAAATATCTCAAAACACAGTAAAACTATCCTAAGTCTTCATGTGTGTAAAACAGCTTTTGTACAACAATATGCATTAAAACTGGCAGTGTGAAGAAAGCTTAACCAATTATTATAAAAATCAAACATAAATGTAGAGATCTAAACAGCTAATGCACACAAAAATCTGCATGTCATCATCTACCAACAACCTGCTACCATCAGATTTTAGTATATAAATATGGATTTGCAATTAAAAAAAGAATGGCAAATGTTACTTAGTTACCTTTGGCTGAAGCCCAAAGCTTTAAAAATGGTGATCCCAAACAAGAAACATTGTTGATATAACATCACCTATCACTGACATTCAATTATCTTAGCCATTTATTTGTTTGTTTTGCTAGAAAAGGTGTCAGCAACGAGTAGGAGAGTGCTATCTTTAAATAATAGTCAACAGGAAACTGATATTATTTTGTTCTATCTAGAAATTTTCATTTAAAAGGAAATTGCATGGACACTGAAAAAGACAGAGGGGACACACAGCATCATTTCCAGAACAGCTCATGATAAAGGTCTGTGATGAATTACAGTATTGATCAGTAGATATCTATTTATGATTTTGCATTATGCAAATAGGGTAGTGTTTATTTAACACAGTTGTTACACAGCATTTGACACCCTACAGCAAGCACAAGCAGCAGTGTCCAAGAATGAAGTGCTTTGGTACTTCCCATCCTGAGGCACTGTACTCACACTGCTGTTCCTGCACATTAATTGCAGAAACAATTTCATGATACCACATGGTAACCACAGTACTTACACAGAGTCCCTCCTCTGAATACCCCTAAAGCACAATTAGGAACTGTAAAGCTCTCTGCTCTACCTAGGATGACTCCTACACTTCTGTAGAAACATGTATTGAAGGTGTAAAATGAAAAGCACAGTTTCCCTGCTGAAAGCAACTCACCACAACCAAGTCAGAACTGTGTGTAAGAGAACAACGGACTCTACAACACCCAGCTGGACAAACTGGTCAAAGTCCTGTGCTCACATTCTCTATGGCCTGCTTGAAGCATATGAAAACTTGCTTATGAAAATACTCTCTGTGCACAGCTGTTACTGCAATTAACCTAAGTACTGTTAAGATGTTAAATACTGCAAAGAAATAAATTAAGAAACAAAACCAAAACAAACAAACAAACCAACCCCCCTCCCCCCAAAAAAAAACCCCAACCAAAACAAAAAAAAAACATGTTCAGGATTCTCAGTGTAGACATTCAAATTACTGGATATTTTTGATAATAATGGCTTCAACCTATATGCTTAAATTCCCCTTCTGCAACATGGTCAAGCTAATACCACACTACATGACAGGTACTCGTGAAGAGCCCGCATATGAAGACAAGAGTGCTGGTACCTACAAAGGATGTAACTGCTATGTAACATAATGCTGAGTTTGGAGAGGCCATAGAAGTACCTGAGAGGCATGTATTGAGTCAGTAATGTAGGAGACATCAGTTACTGTTCAATAAGCATTGCTCAAGAAATAAGGGAACGGTGCATATCTTGGAGGGGTGGGGAGATGGGCAGAAAGGAGAGTTAATTGTGAAGCACTGTGAAATTAAAATCTGTAGCTCAACACATATGAGTAATAAAGAAAAATTAAGCCTGCAAGGATAATTTAATTATTAAATGTCTCCATTTTCATGTGTTGACTCTACCAATGTCCACAGCTTTTAGCTTTTCTGGGAGTGGGTGCTCCATAGGTGAAGAAAGCTATTAAATCTCTCTAAGGTAGATACTTAAAGATTATAAAATTCTAGAATGAAAGCTATCTTGCTCCCACAACAATTGCAGCAACGAGGACTCTTGCCTCAGGATAGAAAGATGACAAATCTGAAATTATTTTCAGATGTACTGAAATAGAAATGCCAACGTCACTGAAACAAATGAAACCAGTTATTTACCAAAAGCCCAGAATCTGACATTTTACATCTTCAAAACATTTCAAATATTTGCACTATAACAATGGGTGAGAACAGGAAGCTCCAGTTACTGCTGTCAGTTAGCACAGCACGCTGAAACACCAAAATATGGTCTAACAGGAACATCTGTTCCTTCCTTAATTTCTACTCACAGTAGTGAGCAGTCAGGGACAGATCAAGCTACTCTTTTAAACACAGCATCAGATTAATAAAAAGAACATTAAAGATTTAATGTTGCACTTCATTTACTTAAAAAAACTACTTATTACTTTAAAATTTTATTTAACCTCTTGTTATCATTAGTAGGATATGTATTCACACAAGCTACCAAGTCTAAAATTACTACCCACAAATTTAAAGCAATAATTACATTTAATACAAATTTTGCTGAACATCCATTTTGCATGATAGAAAGAAATCCATCTTTCCTAGACTGCCTTAAAATTCAGATTCAGGATCCTCAACCTTTTCTCCTCTTCTCAAGAACCACAAGGGTTTCTGCTGATGGGAGTCCATATAATCAGCTTCAACTTGTGACAGTCAGCTAGAAGATGCTGTATCTATGTAGTATAACTAAACTTGCAGTTCTGTGTGAATCCTTCAGGTCCCACACATTCCACGTCATGCTGCACTCTTATTTTTGAACATGCTTTGCACAATCTTCAAGCAGACCCTGCAGCAGGATCCAAATTACTGAATGTAAGGCTTCCAGTAAGAAAGTGATTTTTGTAACATAGTGTCATCAGCAGTTGTCAGACTAAGCCAGCAATTGCATCACAGACAGCCCTACAGGTACTATACCTGCAGCTGATGGTAACCTCTATTTGTATTTATGCCCAGAGTTCACTTTGGACAATCTATCTAGAAGACAAGATAGCAGGCCAAAAATAGATGCTTGTAGGGATTTTATACAGAGCCAGAGTCTGGATGAGTGGAGCAGCAGCTGTGCCCCCAAGATGTACCACATAATGAAGGAAATCTCTTCTGAAGAGGCAGGAGCTTGCTTAGCAGAAGATGAATTAAAAGCTAGTCTTACAAAAGCAAAATTAGATGACCCAGGGGCTCCAATTCAAACAAAACTACTGTCCTGATTGCATACAGTAATTAAGGTCCTGAGGGGACTACTCCTCTGTTGCAGTGGGTAGTAGAACACGTAGCACGGTTCTCTGAACAGTTAGGGCAAGACAGATAACATCATTACCTGGGTATGTATTTTACCCTACTGATTTAACATTTAAGCAACATCTGCTGCAGAAAATACATACAATCGGATAGTCTAAATCCAGATCTTGATTAGGAAAGTATTTTCAGCTCAAACATAAAAAGCATTAATACTACACACTTTCTGCCTCTCTCACCTGTCTCCCTCAGCCCCCCACCCACCCCTCTGATTTTTTTTTGCTGGAATCACAGCTTTCTCACTGTGTGAGGATTTGTCAGGAAAGTGAACATGTGAATACTGAATATTCTATGACAGTGCTTCCACTGTAACTAATGACAGGTGAAATTAAGTAAGCATAAGGTATAAATATTGATATTGACCAAATACATGCCTCTGACAAAGGGATTTAAAATATCCTACTAGGGATAAGACAGCCTTTAGATCAGTTGCTAGACGATCAGGAAGAACATCTCAATGTTGAAAAAAAATATAACACTAAAGGACAAAAAGAACAGGGAGATACCAGTAAATATCAAATGGGTTCTCATAAGAAGAGTTCCTCAAGTCAGTTTTACATGCACCTTTACGAGGATCTAGGAGGAGGAGACCCATGAACACTCTCCAGCTTGCTGTGGCATATTGTCTTGAAAGCAACAATAGAATATGCTGAAAATAACTGAGCTCAACTTCTACAAATGGAAGATTTAAATTTTTTTTACATAGATTATTCCTTGAAAATTCGTAACAGGTCATGGGAATGTGGAGTTTTCAAACACTGTGATACAGGCAGTTTTCAACCACTGTAGGTCTTCCTTTCCCATCACATTATCAGTCATGGTAGCATTTTGCACTCTGGAATTCCAAAACCTATGTTGTAGCTCAAGATAAATGTTCTCTCCAATAAGAAGAGTAAAACAATCTCTCAGTGGAAAGCATGACAGGACTTTTGAGATGACTCTTAAAGTTATCACAAACCCAACACAAGTGATTTGTTCAACCTTATGATATGTAGGCACACCTTTCAGAATTTTAAATGCCTGCCACATGGAAAACAAAGTACAGTACATGTGTTGGTTTCATGTTCCCTCCCTCAATGCACTGTGCAAAGTTTTGATGCCATATAAACCCCAAGAACATTAGTACCTATATGAAATAATAATTTCAAGATTCTCAGGAAAAACAAAAAGACAAAAAGAAGACAAAAAAGGGAAAATAACATTTCAGATTTGACAAACTCCAGTGATTCTCTTGACTTACCATGACCTTCCTTAAGGTATAGCGTTTGGATCTAATATCATCCATCAGCATCTCATAGGGTGTGAGCTGATATTCTATTGGCAGTGGGTTGTACTGACGCTCTTGAACTTTCTTCAGTTTAACACCATTCCGTAAATCTCTCATCACTTGCACCCAAAAACGAGCCTGAAGAGAAAAGAGCCAGAAATTATATATGATACCTTACCCTTGAATACCACCTCACATACCTGACATCTATATTCCCACTTCAAGTATACTGCAGGCACATATTCCAAGTTTTTAGACTTATAGCTATTACTATATGAATTAAAGCAGTGATTGAATCAGAAAATTTGTTGCCCAGGACTTTCCTGCAAATATCCCAAAAGTTGTTCTTTAAATAGAAATTTTGAAATGGACTCCAAGTCCTAGGATCTTGCAGTCTTGATCCTCTCAGTACTCAACTTCTTTTCCTCTGCCTGTAAGAGCACCACACACTAACATCTCCCTCTCATTTTCTGTGAAACAGAATTGCTGGAGAGAAGAAAGAACAGATGGTGGATAGAAGATTGGGAAATTGAAATCCAGTACTTTTCAAGAACCTCATAATATTCCTCTATAAACTGGCAAGAACAGTACCTAGAAAATACAGTAAGTTACTCCTGAGCAAGAGTTTCCCTGTAGCCCTTTTTGTTCATCAGTGGAGAAATTCAGCTGCTGGCTCTGCCGACTGCCTGACTGCCCCTCTGAAGGGCAGTCAGCATGGTACCTGTCTAAATGTAATCTTTTTGAACTGCAAAAGCTTCTCCATGAAAACAGGCTAAGGAAAAATATATTGCTTGGATACTTGTATTGTTTCATCTGTCTGCAAAGGAAATTTAAGACTTCATTTAGTTCGAACTTATCATGAGTTACTATTAATTTATATACTGAAAAAATGCAGAGACTGATTTGAACACAGTATCATAGAATGGTTTCAGTTGGAAGTACCTTAAAGCTCATCTAGTTCCAACCCCCTGCACTGGGCAAGGACATCTTTCACTAGACCAGGTTGCTGAAATCTGTTCCTGTGCCTCACCGCTCTCACTGTAAAGAATTTTTTCCTAATATATAATCTGAATTTTTCCTAATATCTAATCTAAATCTCTTTCAGTTTAAAGCCATTCCATCTTGTCCTGTCACTAAATGTCCTTATAAGAAGTCCCTCTCCAGCTCTCTTGGAGGCTTCCTTTAGGTACTGGAAGGTGCTCTAAGGTCTCCTTGGAGCCTTCTCCTCTCTGGGCTGAACAACCCCAGCTCTGTCAGCCTGTTGCCATAGGAGAGGTGCTTCAGCCCTCCGAACATCTTTGTTGCCTCCTCTGGACTCAATCCAATGGGTCCACATCCTTCTTATGTTGGGAGCTACAGAAACGGACACTATTTCAGATGGAGTCTCATGTGGGTGGAGGTAATAATGCCTTAGTTAAGCTTTATAAAGAAAATAAACTACCAGCAGTGATGCTGAATCACTATTCCATTGTTGTCTTACCCAGTCAGCATTTTTTAGTTCATCAAGATCCGTGCTGGATTCATCACTTGCCTCTTTGTCCATTTCCTGAATCTTCTTCAGGTTCTGCCAATGAAATGAGTCAATGAATGAACAGTGGCATTACTCTCAAGTAAAACTGAAGCTTAATTTTTAATCTCTTGTATCATGTTGTTCAGGTGTTCTACTGAATGTTTTATGACTTGAACAGCAATACTGTAAAAGTAACTTGAAACATTATTTGAATATATTTCTCTTCCTTGGAAAGTTAACCTTAAATGCTGGGAACAAATGTTAAGTTTTGAGTATAAAAGTACTTCAGATAATAATGTGCTGTAGGAAAAACTACATATTAAAATGTTTATATCCCTAAGTTTTTATATGCACAGGAAAAAAAAACCTTAACCACCCATCATGTCTGTTAAGCTACAACACAGAAAGTATTACCAGCTTGATAAAGATCCATTCATACCAAAATTAATGCTTGTTGAATTCAAGTAGCTCATTTTTGTAGGAGAAATAAACTATGAGAAATCCTTTACATTGAATAGTGACAGAATTGAATATATATATTGCAATTAATTACTCTGTATAACATGGGTATAGATTCTGAAATATCAGTAACAAAATCATGTGAGGAAGAGAAACATCTTTTAAAGATGAAAAAAGCTACTTATGAACAAGATCAGATCATGTAAATATGGAAAAGATGGTGTGCAAAGGGGCAAAAATAAAAAGCTATCATACCAACAAGAATGCAAAAAACAGTTAAAAGTTACAGCAGACCAAAGAACAGGCAAGCCTGAACACAGAAGGTTGTGGCTTTACACAAGTTTTCTTATACACATCAACACCTGTATATTCAAAAGGCTTTTTTTGTTTGTTTGTTTACTTCTGTACTGAAGTATTTTGGAATCAGCAGTACAAGCAATTTCTCAGTAATCCACTTCACTTTTATGGAGAGTTTTCCAGGAAATCTTTAAAAATGTTTAATTTGATCTTTTATCTAAGTACTCACTAATATATCTGAAATGGATATTTAAGTCCTCTGCTAACTCCTTTTTTTATTTTATAAGACTACAGCAACAGGTCAGAGATGTGACAGACATATCTACCAAAAGTATTTCTATCTTTTAAGCACTTAAGCTCTTCCTTTAATGGAACTGAACAATCAGTCTCAATTCAACTTCTAAGCTTTCCAGAAAAAAATAAAAATAAGCATACTTCTTAAAACGTTTTTTTTTTCCCTGGAAGTAGTTCCTAAACTGCCAACATTTCAGTGTTAGAAATGGAAGCACTGGAAGAATGCTTAACTTGCACATTCAACAGTGCAAGCATCTACCAAACCTGGCTGCAGAGATAGGACATGTGAGTCAGCTACCACAGAGGTTTTGGAAAGTGACCAGATGGGTTCTTTATAGTCTTATTTATGTAAGTAACACAATTGCTTCGGTATCAAAGAAGAAATACTACCATTGCCCTATCAAAATAAAATGCATAATTTACAAGAAGACTCTAAAAAACCATAAATCACCCACACTAACAAAAGCAGATTAATCATGGGACAATGTGAGAACATTTTGGCATGACTTGCAGCATCACAACAGGATACCCAACTGGGAAAGAATGTCTTTATGGAAACTTCTGCTGGTCCTGGCACTGTGGTCAGTCTGACACTCACAAGCAATTGCCCTTCCCAAGGGAAAAATGGAAAAATGGAAAGAATGGGTAACATAAAGGCTTCACTTATGTGTATTCTGTTATCCAGGGTTTCTTCTTTTCTCTATCATACAGCTGGAGTAATCATTTCAAATACAGTACCTGTAACTGTAAATTACTTTCTTTCTTGCAAACTGCTAACATCTACTGGTAAACTGCAAAATATAACATCTGATACTTTTTCCTTTATCTCTTTGTAATCAAAAAGATAACTTCAGTAAATGGGCTCACAACTGTCAGATTTGCTCCTCCTTCCCATACTGGAAGGTACACTTGAATTTTTTTTAAATTAACGCGTTCCAGCTGCTTAACCTATACTTCAGCTATTCAACAAGACTGGTGGCAATCACCCACCTCAGCAACCGTGTTCCCTACGATACAGCAGTTCCCCAGTTTATGGGGCTGGTTTATGCCCAAAGGCTGATGCTTTTGACTGACATAAGTATTTAATGAAGCTAGAAGAGATTACAACCCGTTTTTCTTAACAGCAGAAAACAAGAAGGGGGGAAAAAACCCACCCTGAGCAGCTGAAAGATCTTCCAAATAAGGTAACCATCTAATTAGTTCCTCTGGAACATAGCTAGAGGGGCAGTTCCTACCCAAGAAAGCACAGGTGTAAGTGATGCTGGCTACCACGCACTGGAGAGCTGCAGGAGCAAAACCTGCCAGCCAAGAGATGAAGTCTCTCCAAGTGCAGTTTTATGATACAAATGAGCTGGTACAAGCACAGGCGACTGCCAAAGCTGGCCTTCTCTTACTCCCCATCCCTGTGCTGAGTGCTTGGCTGTGGCCCTGGTACCACAGACACTCACTTTGTAAGGATAGTTGATTCCCTTCCCTGGCACCTGGCTCTGGCCCCTAAATGCAATTAGTGGAGAAGAGTAGAAAAGAAAGGAATTTCTATCATTATAGAACTAACAAAGCTTTGGAAGAAAGCAGCAAGTGCTCTATGCTTGCAGGAAGTGTTTAGGAAGGCTTTAACTCTTCTACACCTGTCAGGTGCTGCTTGGGAAGGAATAAATTCACTGTGACAAATGATTATGTTTAAACTTGTAGACTAAATGGAACATTAGGGTTTCCCTCCAGCATCCCCAGCCAGCATCAGTGGGTTTCTGCCTCTGTTTCAACAGTAAATTATAGAAACCAACACATTTAAAATACAATAGACCCTTTGTCAGAATTCAACTGTGTTCCGAAACCTGCAAGTAACCTCAGCTGCTGCTGCTGTAGCCACTTGCACTTACCCTTGGGACAATGGCTTAAGAAAAGCTATTACAGTATAATAAATACAAGGCCTAAATGGATTTCCATTTCAGAAAGCAGAAACATCTTAAAAGGGTTTTTCTAAAGGATCCCAGAACCTCAGACCCATACCACAGACCCAATTCACCTACTACAGCCTGGGCATTCATTTAGGAAATAAGGGTTGGATGTGTAGGAAATGACTATTTCAAGAGCTTTCCCTTTTTAAAAAACCTTTACAGCATTTGGCCATTTTTTTAAAGGACTGCATTTTGTGACAAAAGCTAGTAGTAAAAATATCAAATGTCTTCAAACCTCTTGCTGTACTATTAAAAGCAGACACTTGATTTGCGGCTGCTGCATGGCCCACATTTGAGATATGCTGTTCTGTGCTCAGTGACAGATGGGAGTTTATGTAAGACTCTTGTCAGCACAGTGTCAAAGACTCCCTTCCATAAAATACTTTCTAAAACACAGTGATTTAATGAATGTTGTATTCTAGGGAATCCAGACCTGGACTTTGCTTTTCACCAACTGCATAACACAGTCTACTGCAGTTCCCAGTTTATACTCCTAGTTAGGAGTCACTTGTTCACTGATTAAATTGATTCTTACACTGCTATCTTTGAAAGTAGAAAATATTCTTGCACATCGAGGCTCAATTTAAAAATACATAACATGCACACATGGGAAAAACTGCTTTATATACCTTCAGCTATTCAACATAGATTTAAATTCCAAGGGCTTAGGGAGCAGCATTACTCTAGGTCTTCGAAAAGACCCAAAACCCATTTAATTCAAACTGAGAATAGGATCAGTTAAATCAGTCCCTGAAAACCTCAAGCTAATAGCAGACAAAGTTCTTAATGTATAGAGGTATGGGCTGATGCACTTTGCTCAGCTCTGGAGAGGGCAATAGTCACCATGCTGCTCAACATAACTGTGCAGGAAGAGGCAAAAAACCCCAAAGCAAGGGCATGTAACACTGATTGAGTGACAGTGTCTGCACCACTTAAGAAAATAAAACCAAATCCTCCCCTGCCCAACACAAACCAGCAGCATCTTCCCTTATTAAAGGTCCTAAATTGAGGGATCAAACTGATCATGATGGAGCTGCAAGCCTGATGACAACACAGGTGCAAAAGTGGAGTTACTGGAGACTTGGAAGTGTAGGCAAAAGTGAAGTTATGAGCTGAAGAGTTTGTGAATTAATTTATTTCTCCAGCTGTGCTCTGAAAATCCAGGCAGCAGAGTATTTGACAGCTTTTACAGTCACAAGACTTCTGAGAGTAACTTGGCTAATGACTCTATTTCCAATATAAGTTAGCCATTAACATTATTTAGGTACCTATTAACTACCTCTATTATCATATTTTGTACAAATAATACAGCAGTATAGCCACCTGACTTTTTTCTTTAGCTGTTTTCCAACTGAATCTTTGTATGGCATGAAACTAGGAAAAAAAGAAAGAAACAATTTCATTTCTATGCATGTACTTCATTAGAATTTGTATGTTTACATTTCATACAGATTGGATTGAAATATATCCAGGCAGACTGAAAGAACTATGTTTTTACATCAGAAAGGACAGAAATGAAAGGCAACATGTTTTAAAAGAACAGAACAAAGATGATAGATTGGGAGCTTTCTCTATGTTCTACCAAAAGCCTAATTACAAGGCACACTGGGGATAACAAAACTATGGATAAGTTTTTGATGAGCATGGATTTTCACTGCAATTTGAGATGTAGGCAATTATAAAAATATACAAAGTCTTAATTAGTTTTGGAAGGGATATTAATTTTGATGCTCTAGGGTGTACATCAATCTTTAAAACTTTTTGAGACGTAAGTCAAACCTACTGCAACTGATCTGCCTACTGGACACTTATCTCATACACTATGCTGGCCAGCGTAACATGGTATTTTTTAGCACCACCTGTGCCAGTTGAGTTTATCACCCAGAGTACATCCTACAGGCCAGCATCACCTTTATTGGTACCACTCAGAGAGTCACGAAGTGCTTGAGGTTGGAAGAGATCCCTGGAAGTCTGCTGGTCCAATCCCCCTGCTAAATCCCCAGAGCCAGTTGTCCAGCATCATGTCCAGGCAGCTTTTGGATATCTCCAAGGACAAAGAATCCACAGCCTCCTCAGAAAACCTTTGTCAGTGCCCAGTCACCCTCACAGTAAAACCAGTATTTCTGGCTGTTCAGAGGGAACTCCTGTGCTTTCGTTTGTGCCCACTGCCTCTGGTCCTGTCACAGGGCACCACTGAAAAGAGCATGGTGCTGTTCTCTTTGCACTCTCCCCTCAGGTATTTAGAGACATTCATGAGATCTCCCTGAGCCTTCTCATTTCCAGACTGAACAGCCCTGGGTCTCTCAGCCTTTTTCTCATAGGAGAGCTGTTTCAGTTCTTCATCATCTTTGTGGCTCTTCCCTGGACTCTCTCCATTATGTCGCTGTCTCTCTTGTACTGGGGAGTCCAGAACTGGGCCCAGCACTCCAGCTGTGGCCTCACCAGTGCTGAGCAGAGGGGAAAGATCACCTCCCTCGACCTGCAGGCAACACTCCTCCTAATGCAGCCCAGGACACCATAAGGCTTCTTTGCAGCAAGAGCACATTGCTGACTCACTCAGCCATGAAGTGCACGTGGAATATTAACTACAGGAGAAGGCAAGACCGGGCATTAACAAGGAACCAAAGGAGGCCTAGGGCAGATATCCCTTCAAAAAAGCAGGTTCACAATGTGGATACAGCCCTGCTGAATCCCCTGTCTGATCCAGAGCAGCAATATTGCATTCCTTTGCCTGCATAGTCTCTCCGTGTCTCTCTCAGTCACACTGAGCCACTCTGAGCAATGTGTGTGTGACTTTTTCAGATACTTTCCAGCAGGAACATTTGCTTAATCTCATGGACATCACTTATTTGTGCCTACAGTATGGCCAGGTGCCAACAAAGGTTATGTCAATGACTTTTGGACCATTCTGAAAAAGATGAATCTTTTCTTTTACATGGGTCCATTATTAGCAGATATTCAAACTACCTTGTCCCCTGCCATACACGTATACACTTCCTTCACCTTGTGGACCATTTTCCCCCCAAAACAATTTTAAAAAGGGAGAGAATCCTTTTCTGTGGGATTTTCTTACTGCAATTTTGAAAGCTCACTTTTTGACATGAAAAACAAGCTGTACTCCATCTTTGTTATCAGCTGTAAATGCTTAAACAGCAGGACACAAGAATTAGGAGGTCTTGGCCCATTAGAAGACCACTCCTGGATAGCAGCAGATGGTACCCAGGGTGGGTCTGCAGCAAGGCCACCTTTCACAGAGCCTAAGCAGCATGCAAATACTGCCAGCAAGCTGAAAAACACCCCAATAAACTTGCTAGAAAAATTTCACATTGCAAAAAGAAAATATTTAGTTGTTTATTTTTAAACTATTGCAACAATTGTATCAATCTTTCTGAACTCTGTCTGTCCTGTGCATCCACTACATTAAATATTTCACACTCTTTAAGAGTGGAAATACCATCTCCCTGTCTGCAAGTCAACTTTACTGCTGACCTTTCATACACATTGAATCAGACTAGAAGTAACCATATGGCATCAATTATGTGACAAAGTGCCTTAAACATTGTATTTGACATCCACTGAGAGGATCTGAACAGCTCACTCATCACTTCATCATTTCTGATTAATACACTCACCCAAATTCATGCCAGTACAACCCTTGGTGAATATACACTATATTTGTTATATGACAGATGATGACTGGGGAACACGTGACTCCTCAGTATATATCCTAGTGTTAAAACATTTTACAACCTACAGACCTATCCCTCCTACCTACCAATCTATACCTCTTGAAACCCTGGACTTTCAAAGTCCTGGTAAGTTTTTACAGGGCCAAATTGAAAACAGCATCACAGCAATATTTTCCCCTGCAATATTTCCCATCTAAACCTGTTCTAGGCTGCAGCACAAGGTAGGTCAGATTTAGTTCACTCCAAGCAAGTGAATTTCTGCAGATAAAAATTCTCCCTCTTCCACTACAGTGAAACTGCCTATTTAAGCATTTACTGACCAAAAAATATGAACCTCATATACCTGGGAAACAGATACCCAGATGCCCCTCAGTGGCCCTAGAAGGAATCCAAGTAATTTCAAAGTAATTTTTATCTACAGGAAAGTTATTTTAAATAATTTCAGAGGATTCTTTCCCCTTTTTGGTGTTTTTAATTTCATTTTGATCTCACATCCACAACTGTATCTAGGTCTGAGGGAATCTAAAGCAAGATCTCCAAATAAAGCTGTTGTTTTTTGAAATAAGCTAACAATTTAAAATTCCTGGCATCTTTAGTGTCAAACCCACAATATTACACAGTATAATTTTTTTTTAATTGGAACTGATGTATGTGACCTGTTTTTCTCCCCCAGTTATCTGCCAATGCAATCACCACAAATCCATGACAACAAAATTTCCTTACTGAGGTATTCAGTGTTTATCTCCTTTACACCCAATACTTATATGACAATAACAAAAGGAAAAGAAAAAAGGAATTTACTAGGAGAGTATTTAATTGTACTCCTCATGACCTAAGATTCTGCTATGTATTTGCAAGACAGAAGAGCATGTAAACAATAGCACAGCTTTTACTGGCACAAACCTAACGTGATCATATGATCCCTGCTTGCCTCAAGTATAAACTATAAAGGTCATTTTGAAATGGTGCAACAAGACTTACAGCATTCCACCTCATATTTTCTTCATACCTGTTTTTTATTTTGTACGCTACATTATTTTCAAAATTAAATACCTTCCAAATCTGTAGTTAGATAAAAGCTATGATCAAGGACCAAGCACATCATAGACTTGAAGCATTCAGATTACAAAAGCTGCTTTCAAGATCATTTTCTTGGTAATTTCTTACACGCCTACTGAGGGACTGATCCAGAGTGAAATCAAAATGAAATCAAAAGGTCAAAAATCTGGCCCTGGTTAGGTGCAGTAATAAAAGTCTTACTGATTCAGTAGGGCCAAAATTCCATCTACAAGGATTACTTCCTTTGACCTAAATATGCTTTGAATCAATGCCTAATAGCCTGTGAGAGGCAAATGGTTTCTTTCATTTGGGATTAACTCATTGTATGCTCTATGGTGTGAGCAGACGTTGTAGGGTTTTTATGCCCAAAGATAAGGTGATTAAATAATTTGCAAATTCAAAATACCTTTCCACTTTTAAAAATAATTTTTAAAAGATTATTGTTAAGACATGATTTTGAATGGTTATAGCCCACAATATTTTACTTTGACATTGACAACAGAGATGCCCTATTACTGCTCACTGTGGCCAAGATGTTTGAGAACTATGGCAAACATAATTCTTCTCAGAGCAGAAAGAAGAACTCTGAAGGGTTCTTTGAGCCTCAGCTTGGACTTTGCAAAAGCTGTTGAGTGAGTTGTTTCCAGAACAGGTCCCTCAATTAATATATCCAGTAGTTAAAAGCCAAGATGTGAAATTAATGATGTCAAGGCTTGGGAGACAGATTTAACAAGGAGATCTTGTATCCTGACTGCTCCCTGTACCAGAGGTATTAGATGCAGATGTCCCATAACATAGGCACTTCAGAAAACAAGTGGCTCTTTAGCCATGCTGACACTGTCAAAATTATCCCTGTATGACACTGCTTCAGTTTAAAAATTGCTTCCACTTTGAATAGGACTGCAGAAGAAGTGGAGATGAGATCTGACCCTGTGCAGCAGAAAAACATCTCAGAAGGACTCTTCCTCTTGGATGATGAGTCTCACCCAGGAAGGAAAGAGCAGCAGCCCCTTGTGTCTCTGACTGGTTTGCAGCTTCCACCATCAGTGTGATAAAAGCTCTCTTGTGCTGCTCTGAGGCTCATCTGACTCTTTAATGAGCTGATTCAGCTCATTAACCTGACAAGGAGTAACTCCTTTATTTTTTGTTTTGCTTGATATTTATTGCATTTGTTCCCGAGAACCAGAAGAAGGAAAACAGTGGGAGTACATGTGCGTGGGTGGAACAGCTCTGCCTCTTTCAGCAGCAAAATTTTTAGGTCAGCCTGTAAAATCTTATTCTGCTTCTTAAAGGTACTGTAGATCTTGAATTACAAATGAAAAGAAAATCCTTCAGGGATTTATTAAGAAAAAAAATTATGAAAGCGTTGTTACTTGACAAGTTGGCTTCCGTGAAGAAACCAGCTTTAAGAAATGAGTTTCCCTTGCTGCCCTTGCCCTCACCCACCAGTTTTCCAATGTTACCAGCACCCACACTGTCTTAATAGAACTGTTCATGGGGCCACTCGCAGGCCAGATCACTGAGACTATCTGCAGTAAATATCATCCTTAAATCACTCTTCAGCCAGACCCGTTAATTGCAGTGGTTCACAGGATGGCCTTTCAGCCAATAGTAACAGCCAAACAGGCAGTGAACATAAGCATTGTGACCTGAAGGGGAAAATTTTTCTATTTTTAAAGTCGGCTCTGCTGTGAAGCCAGTGTGACAGACAACAAACCAATCATACAGCAAAAGGTAAGAGAAGCTGCTGACTGGCGACAAAATACAAGCAAGAAGAATCTCAGATAATTCTCAGCAAAGAGAACTCCCTTATGGGAAGAAGCTGAGGAAAAACAGGCAAAGCTCTGACACTTCATAACATCTCTGAAACACCAGAGAAGCTTTTAGACTCAAATATATTGCATACATGTATGCAGGAATGGGTACATGTATGCAATGTGTTATCCTCTGAGAAAATCGTCTGGTTTACTCCCAAACAGATTAGTCACAATTAATAACAAGTTCTGAGGGATGTAAATGGTTACAAGCCAAAATTAAAAACCCCTCAGCTGAAGAACTGTCCTTCCTGAAAACTACATATCATCTCCTCAAGCATCTGACATTCCCTACTGGCTGGGTATAGAAGTGATTTTGTAAGCCAAATTCACACAGTGATGAGCTCAAAAGCAGAAAACCTTCTCAGAGTGCTTACCTCTTTTGCACTTTTAATTTTGGCCAGGAAAGTGTAGAGCTCCATTGTTTCGGCAAACAGAGCCCGACACACTGCTTGATAGTGGTTGGGCGCCTCTGATCGAGTTGGCAGGTGGGCAGCACACAGCTAGGGAGAAAAATAAATAACAGGATCAAAACAATGCCCCACTGCTTTCATTAATGTGACAGAGCATAAGAGAACATGAAAGTGAATGCAACTGAATATCAAGGGCACAAGCATCCATGAGACACTTCAGTTTAGTCAGAAATTGGGGTGTATTTTCTAAACCTTCTGTTCCTATTTATTTTATGAGAAGAGTACTATAGGAATAGTAAGGGGACTGGTTGACCATGTTCTGGAAAACCACGACACTGCCTTTTCATAACCAAAAAAAAAAAAAAAAGGACAACATAATTCAACATAATTGTCATAATTGTGAAAACAAGCCATCTTGCAGTAGCAAATTTTGGGGAAACATACTTAAGTCAAACCAGCTTTAACAGTAAGTGTTAAGAGTTCCTATGAATGTGGAAGAGAACTGTATCCCTACCAGTTTATGAAAGGATGGAAGGTGAAGCAAGGAAAAAAGTACAGTGTAATCATCAAGCTGAAACTCTGATCAGATTTATTTCAAGCAGTACAAAGATTTTAAAAATCAGCAAGAGTTATGGAAGCACAGGCTTATTGCCTTACCTCAGACTTTCATGAACATTTCCAAACACAGACACAGCTAATGCAAAGGAACACTAACAGGTGCTTTCATATATGCTAAACTTGAAAAACTCTGAAAGCCTACTCAAATCACTAGTAATCATTCAGAGTTACTGATGAACAGTATTGCTTTTAGAGTAAAACATGCAGCTCCCGTTTCCAACAAGAGAAGTTTCACTGAAACCAGCCTTCACATTTCAAACTGAGAACCTGAATGGTATGAGCAACATCCAGCTTCATGAACATCCAGCTTCTACTATTGTGGAATATCTCAACACAGATAATAATAGTTGTAATATCATTTTTCCCCTAAGTCAAATCCATCACCTGCAAGTATTCATCACAGAAATACCGGCTGAAAACAGACAGAATAAAATAACATCTGTAATTTGTTTCCTAAACACTTTTAAATCAAAAAAAATCCCAAAGCTGAAACCTGAGTATCCATATCATGTATCATACTGGTGTACATGTAAAAATAAAATGAAGTCTTAATCAAGGCCTTAAAAATTTGTTTTGTTTCTGTGGTTGTATAGTAACTATTTCTTATATATATAGCTAATTCAGATCTCCAGAGCTAAAGCTTGAGAAAAAAGCCTCTTTAGCAGAAGAGCCCTTAATTAGCCTAGTGGCATCCTTGTCTAAATCCCTCCTGTTGTTACAGTGAACACTGTGTTTACAAGGGGCACAATGCATGTAAAGCTCAGGCTGCTTTTCCATATTGCTCTCCATTTGATTTAAATCCATACTGCCACTAAAAGGTGTGGTCCTGTGGCCTCCAGCTGTACGAATCCACAGATGCCCTTATGCTGGCACAGGAGTTCGTGCCCTAACTCAGGGAGGATTACTCATCCAGACAAAAATTAACAATGTGAAGGAAGTGGAGCAGGAGACAATTACTCTTCATGGCACAGACACACACACAGAAGTGCAGGCAAAAAGGAGCAAGGAGAACGTGCTGCCAGGGTGGGAAAAGGGAGGAAGGGCTGAACAATTGTGTTTGGGTACAGTCAGATTTAGACTGGCTCAATCTCATTGACAAGTTGCTCTCTGAGAGCACAGGCCCCTTGCTATCTTTTATTTCTTCCCATCAGAATAACAATACAGAGCTCAGTGGTCAGATTTGGTCAACTCCTTCGATAAACTTTTACAAGCACAGTTTGGACTCCTGCAATCTCCTGATTATGTACCCTTATGTATTTATCTCCTTTTAGTTGTAAAAAAGAATATACACATGGCAAGTTTATACATATGTGTGTGTAAATTTTTATTCCTTCCTATGTATTTTCCTTCCACTTAGGAAATACAAGGCAGCCATGTTCATGAAACTGCCCTTGATCCCTACACTTCAAATTTTATGTTGTTTTAAAAATTTCATAATTTTCCAAAATTTTCTTACACTCTTCAAATTTATTTCTGGATAATCACAAGGGCATACTTGACATCTGTCTCCCCTTTTCTCCCCATCCCCCTGCTTTTTTCCCTTTTTTCTCCTTTCCTTTTCCCCCCTCCTTTTTTCTCCTTTTTTCCCCCCCTTTTTAACAAATCAGATCATCTCCTTTGCAGATAAAGGGAGATAAACCAAAACAGATGCATGCCTAATGTGTGCAGTAGTGATAACACATACAAAAAGAATCTACTAAAAATTTCCCTTAATGAAAATATTAGAATATTAGACCAAATTCTGAGTATGGTTGTGTTCTTTTTTCTCAATAATGAATCATGTCCTTACTTGCCTTACTGTGTTTTCATTTTCTGGTTATTAATTATAGTACAGATAAAAGGGTTTCATTCTAAAATACACCACTTACAAGAATAAAAATAATAGCAGCAGCAATTTCAAAAAAGGTCATAAAATAGTATGTCTTCATAGCTGAGAATAAAATTTTATTAGTGTAGAGACTGCACACAGGTTTTTAAGATTCCTTTTTTTCTTTATTCGAAGGTATGTTAATTAGAAACAATTTGCATCAAATATTGAGAAAGTTAATGAAATGCAGCAGTGACAAGTTCAAGCAGGGAATGGTTGTAATATTGATTCTATTATTGAACACAAAGGAAAGCAAATTAAAAAAAAAAAGCCTGCTTGCTGAACTTAAGTTACAAAAGCAACCACATAAAACCTGACCATTTCCTTTGCAACCTTTAGGCTGCAGGTATTAAAAGAGGGCCAACAGCTCCTACTAACTTTCATGTTCTGAGAAATCAGTCTCTGAGTGATCTTATATTATGTGAAGATGCATTACATAATAAAACTCCTTGTGGTAATATTAAGTCAAATGACTTAACATGAATTTTTTTGATTAGGGAAGGTAAGCCTGAAGAAAAAGGAAAATGTAAAAAGGACGGACTGATTTTTTTCCTCCTTCATTGTAATATATTGTATTTGCACATTGGTTCAGAATGCGTGACAAGCTGTGACTTCTGTATGAAAACATACCACAAAATCTAGGCAGACAAGGCAAATCAAGTATGAAATGTCACTTCTAGCATGAGTTCAGGATATTTATCCCTTAAAAAAATCTAAAATCTTTAAGTTCATGGTAGTAGTGTTTGAAAAGCTATGTTACTGTAACACACAACAAAAATCCCAGTCAGAATGTTTCAATAACTGAGTTATGAAAGGACAGCAACCTAATAAACTCCTCCTCTTACCATGTCATAGTGGTTGTGGTGCAAGAAGGATTAAGATCACATATGCAGTCTTTTCCAGTCATTTTGAAGTTGTATGCTTATTCTGACACTTGACTTTTCATCCGTCATGATACAAGATTCCCTTAGGGGAATGAGCTCGAACAGCGCCCAGGGCTTAATACAAGGGCTGTTTGTTCTGCTTCCAAGAAGTCTCAAAAAATATGGCTCAAAACAGATTATGTGGTCTTTGCAAACTGGTGAAATAATAAAAATATTATCAACTACTGAAACATTAACTAGCTCAGTCTGTAAATATTTCCATTTGCAATCACTGTGAAGAGCTGGGATTTAAAATTTTTTTTCCTAACTGAGCCTATCCAAAACCTCAGCTTGACCCAAAGCATTCAATCTTTGCTTAGATCACTAAGAAGATTAGAAGCTGTTTCCATCCACATTCAGGGTTCACAGGAAAAAAAGGCATTATGTAAATATCATAGCTCTGCCAGCTCCTCCAACTTCATCCTCAGTTGACTAGGAAACTGGGTGCACCAAGCCAAAGCAGTGCTAACAGGAATCACAATTTAACCATCTGAAGAGATCAAACAGCACTTCTTGCATTTGTTTGGATATATTCCAGCAAGGCCTCCATAAAATTACAAAAAATACAACTGACTCATCCACTAAAATTCAGGTAAGTTCTGAAAAACCTTTTTGGCTAGATACGTACTGGAAGCTTCATCAAAACACCTGGGCTGCTGGAATTAAGATTTCAGAAGACAAAAACTGTTTCCACTTGTAATCATCTTGGGCAGAGGGCCTGTATGAATGCACCACAAAGAAGAAAAGGATTTCTTTTTCCCATGGGCCACAAAGACAGGCCATTGATATTATGCAAAACATATTACCAGCCTGCAAATTCCAGGCTTGTTAAGTGTTTTGAAAGCCTTGGAGTATTAACAGAGACTTAAAAGATGTACTTTTTCTTAAGCAACAAAAAGAAATTACTTTAACCAACAGATCATTGAACATGCAACTGTACTAAGCATTTGCCTCATCCTCTGCTGTATGGTACTGCAACAGGTTCACAAAATAAAACTCAGCTTGAGATGCCTTTTCAAGTCAAGGCTATTTTCTGGAAGACTTTATCTCCATGAAGATAAACTAGAGTTTATGATTGGGCTTTTTTTTTTTTCATATATATCCTTTTTCATATGAATATGAACTTCAAGAAGCTACATGCCTTACCAGAGAAATCTTACCAAGACAGTACCTGCATATTTGTAAAACTCAACTAAGCATTTTGCTTTGCTTTATTATCTAGAATAGCATTGAAAGATGAGCAGTTCACAGGAGTAAGTGTTTTTTCATGAGTTTGTAAGATGCTTCTGCCTGCTAGGACCGTGCCTGTGCATAGTACCCACAACTTCGGCTTGAGGTGGCTTTCACAACACTTGGAGCCAGTTCACCTGCTTCCCAGCACTACAGAGCTGCTCTCTCAAACACTCCAGGCAGAGATTTGCCCCTGGCTCTGCTACTTGTAACTGCAGTGGGCCAAGGACTAGCTGATCCCTCTGATAAAGGATTCTGGGGGAATACTATCAAGGAAAGACTGCAATAAGACAAAGGGATGGGAGCACAGTTAGCTCTTAATCCACAAAATCAGTTAACAGAAAATACAGAAAGCATTCACAGAAAGTTACTCTTCACCTGCAAAAGTTTGGTAACTTTTAAATTGATATTTTAAATGATCTTTTGCAACTGCCATGGAATGTCCAATTGCTTGATGTGTGAGCCCCCAGCTAATTTTGCACGCCTCAAGGAAAAGGTAAGTTTTGTGGAAATTGAAGCAAATTGCTAGTACCAAGCACATCCACCTTGGTATTTAAGTGTTCTCCAGCACTCTGGTAAGGCCTTCCCTTGTGCTGGTATTTGTTGTTTTGATCATCGCTTTGGGGTGGACAAGAGAAGTACTACAGGGTTCTCTACTTTCACAATTTCCAAATTTAATGTTTTACGTGATCCTCCCCATAAAATGACTTAATAAATACCGTGCTTCTTTACTGATTTTCCTTTCTAGTATGAAACTGCAAATGCTGCAGCAAAGCTATTGCATTTAGCATTAACAGGTATAATTTGATGAAATAGTGGCCTTGGTTGGTTCTCTCTTTCAGGACTATAAAAAGGATACAACCAGGTAGCTGCTGAAATAAAAGCCAAAACTGCAAATGGGAACTAGATGATGCAAGGATTGAAAACAGTGCTTTGCATAGGATTTTGATCTTTAAAGAAATGTCCACTTGTCTGTATCAGATAATCATAATCACTAACTACCCTCTGCTTTGCAAAGTCTAAGGATTAAAGGCCTTGAGCAAATTA
Source organism: Corvus moneduloides (assembly GCF_009650955.1). Classification (NCBI taxonomy): domain Eukaryota; kingdom Metazoa; phylum Chordata; class Aves; order Passeriformes; family Corvidae; genus Corvus; species Corvus moneduloides. The sequence continues at coordinate 108,941,437 of NC_045476.1, read as the reverse complement.
TTTATATATATGCTGAAATGTCAAACAGGAATGGACTAACAAATGTTTACAAATGCCTTCCTGAGTCAAAACTTAAGTCAGCATGGAAGTAAAGCTGAAAAGACTCTTGTCACGTGGGTAGACTGTGCTGGGAAATGCTGTTGTGTGGTTTTCTATGCTGTCGTTGTTCTAGAAACACAAAGCAAAACACAGCATTTCAACAATGTTGAGGATGAAACTGGTGCACAGCTACGGACTCCCTTCCACTATTTTCCCCTGAACAGAGTATCTGCCCTGACACTGTTTCCTTCAGTTACCAATTGCATTGAGGCGCTGAGCACCATGACTCATTTTTTTTCTTAAAATCTTAACATGACATACCTATTTGAAAAGTCTTAACTACTTTTCCATGCTCTTAGACTGAATATAAGCAGTGATGAGAATCTTGATAAAATTTTAACAGACAACTGCAAGACTAACACCTCACTGAACTGTCTCACCTCTAAACTTGAACCTTACCCAACAACAGACAATTAAAAGTGAAGACAATTTGTAATCTGTTACAATTATATAATACCATCTTTAGGTAAACAAGTCTTATAAATATTTAACATAATTACAAACACTTTTGAAAGTACTTAAAACTTACACTGGTGTTAGGAAAAGGAAAGCAAACTCCAGTATATGTTACTGACTACATCTCAATTTTTAAGCCAAATCCTGTATTTTTCATGCTCAGTGAACCCTATTCTCACTCTCTATTAGCTTTCTAAGAATGAAGACCTTGACTATCAAAACAGACTTTAAATGAAAGTCAACCTATGTTTTTTTGAGACGATTATTTCCACTGGACATTTTGATATTAAGTTTTCAATGACTGACTAATTTTATGTACTAGTGCAGACTTCTTGACAAAGTTGCATTTGTATAAATTCTCATTTCTACTTGAAAGCTATGAGGGTATTTTTACCACTCAAATACAGCCCCCTGCATACAGCTGTTTCTGGATTATGTGTTAGGTGTATTGTTACACTGTCTTTACACAGTGGACTAACAACATCCTGCTTCTCAAAGAGACTTGTCTCAAAAGAGCCAATTAAGTGAAAACCAATTCTGCATTCTCTCTTAGTTTCAGAGAAACTGTGCTCTGTTGTTTCTTAGCAGGATAATGGAGGAATTAATAATATAAATATGCAGTAATCTGAATTTGCTAGCTCTCATTCTTTGACTATTCAGTGGAACATCAATGGGATTATTCATGGGCAAGGGAGAAAACCTACCATTTATATTTTTCCCATTTTTTTTACATGAAATGCCAATCCCTGCAACATTTAGCAAAACCACTAGGTAGTCTGTCAGCAACAACTGTTTTCTAAAGCCCTCTGGTTCACAAGAAGACCACAGCTCACTGGGCAGCTCTCATCTGTACCACTCACGCATCTGCATTTCATGCAGGAGCAGCAGAGTGAAGGATGAGACGGAGGCATTTGGCTAAGAAAACCAGCTTCAAAAGCAGAGTAGAGGCGTAGATGGGAAAACACGATAAAACTGGATAATTAAAGGAGAAGGGGAGTGGCTGTGCATATTCACAGGGCTACCTGTAGTTATTTTGCTAACAGCCCATTAAGCTGTGGAACCACCCTTCACATTATTAAATAACTTAGACCTGAACAACTGCTAGCAAAGAGCGGCACCCCTGTCATGCCATTTTGTATGTTTGTCTGCCATGTTTCTCAGGCCCTCTTTAGGGCTGGAAGGTGCCTTCTACTACTACTGAACTACCTGCTTCTGTTCAGGAGAAGAGTTGGTTTTGTACCAGGATGCTTGGCATATGCAGCAGAGATCGAGTGCAGGACGGAAGCCCTTCTTTCTTCCCCTCTCCCCAAGTCCCCACACAAGCAGATAAAGCAGCTATTACACCCAGGCTGCTGCTTGAAAAAAACCCAGAGTATCTCAGGAAAAACAGTAGAAAATAGTGAAGTTTTCAAACAGCGTAAACAAAAAAACAATTTGATCAAAAGGTACCATAAAATGTTGGGGAATGACTCTCAAATCAGACACCAAATCCCACTGACACACATAGAAAAGGAAGGGGAGAGTACTGCAGAAGAGAGGCTGTAACTCTCAGCTTTTGAATAATGCCCATCAATCTCATCACTACAGCTCAGATGTTTGTATACCTTCTAATTGAGAGACAATATATTAATGTAAGGCAGTTTATTCATGAGACACTTACAATCCAATTAAAATATATCAACTAAAATAAAAACATGCACTTTCCTTGGCAGCAATTTACAGTTCACATGCAAAGCTTTAAAGTTTATGTGTGTGTGGGAAGCTTGTTTGTTTTTATGTAAGGTGCTGAAATTTTTCTCAGTAGGCATAATAATAATAATAATAATAATAATAATAGTAATAATTTGCTTTCATGTTTTGTCCTGAAGCATGAATTTTTTATTTCTATCCAAAAAACCAGATTTCCAGCTGCGTAACCAAACAGACAGCATTACTAAGCGTAACAAGCTTTTAAACTTCATTCCCAACGAGAAAATTGAGTAACTTCTAACCAGTCTCATTTTGCTTTCATTAGACCTCAGTGTACGGAAAGCTATTCTACTCCTTCAGGTATACCTGCTCCTTATTTGTAGTACCTTTGTCAGGGAAATCAGGTCTTGGAATGCTGATTGCATGGAAAAGGCCTACAGAAAAATTCTTTCTCTTCTTGTTCTAGGCAAGTATGCTTAAGACTTTTCTCTTAAAATTTATAGCCACTGAATCTACATTGCAATTGTCTTATTAAGCATATCAGTTACATAGATGTTAAACGTACACCGCTCTAAGATAGATAGGTATGAACAGAATTATTTAACCACAATTTATTGATTAAATTGATTAAGCAATTTTGATTCAAATATATATCCTTGCTTATTCAAGCAGAACAAATATCCAATAAATCAGAACTTAAAAAGTGTTATTTTCTCCTCAGTTCCCTCTGTTTGTAGTGGTGGTGCCCTGTTTCGTCCTTTTCCTTACACACACTTCATTCCTGGAAATTGTCTCCAGTATGGTAATTACTAGAAATTGAATTACCTGGAGCCAATGGCTTTGACATACTCCCTGTACACAGGTGGGATTAACCACCTGTAGGGACTGCAGATGGTGTTTATACTGCCCTGAATGCTCAGAGGCTCGAGGGAAAGACAACTTTGCTGCTTTGCCTCCACACGTTTCTTGCCAATGGCAGCAACAGGAGTAAAAGCACCACTCTGTCAAGTATTCAAGGCCACCTCATGGATCCCAAACTGTGCTGAGTCTGCAGTGTGGGGACTGTAGTTGTGCTGCTGTGGCTCTGTCACAGCCTTGCAGTCCATGCCTGCACATATTCTTTCTCCCTTGTCATATTAGGAATTACGAATTTTATTTTGTTGGTGCATCTGAGATCAATGCAAAGCCCACTGAGCTGGTCAGGAATCTTTTCTGATATGGAAAATAAAAAAATTCTGGATCAAAGCCATCACTGACCAAATCACATATGATGCTACAGCACATTTTCCTTGCTCTGTTGGTCCATTTGCACTTCTATCTGCTCAAAAGATCTTGGTCTCCATATGAACATTTAGGATGGGCAACTGTAGTGAATTATTAAGCATCCTGCAGTAATTGACAGTTTTCTTGAAATCTTAGGTCCTGAACTCATAGGAATAGATATGAAACATAACCTTCATTATTTTTAATTGAGAGATTGTGAAGATTCTAATACATTTTAATACATTAAAGGCTGACCTCTTGATCCAATCTTAAAATATATTCGTTTTCTCACATCATAACTTCTTGGGGGGAGAGCAATGAGTCTTTGCTTCCAAAAGAGATGACAACACAGACCTCAACACAAGATGGGAACCCAAAGATGGAGAGCAAGAGAGATTGTCACTTGCTAGTAAACTACATACAAGAACATTTCTTCCTCTTCCTTAGGGCTTGACTGTTCTCTATAACAGTTATCTTGTTTATTTCAAAATATGCCACTTAAAAAGGAGGCCAACCCATGCACCTAGGCCAATCTCTGACTGCAAAAACAAGCACAGTTTGTTATATTTTCAAATAAACCTACTTGTACTTCTAAATGCTGAGCATTCTTTTGGAAATGGATTTACTTGCACATTCAGAAAAAGATGCATTGGAAAACATATGCATAGTTTAAAGTATTTGAAGAATCTTTCCAACCCTTATTACCGTGCTTTTAATTAGCATAAAAGTAATTTTGCACTTTAGGTTATTTCAACCATATCAGATAAGTCTTACCATTCTTATCTGAGAAGGAACCTTGTAGAAACAAGTATGTTTCTCAGTAAAAGGGATGTGTCCTCAACAAAAAAACCCCCAACAATAGGAAAACCCCACACACCATAACCCAGCTACCAGCCACCTCTTCATCAAAATCTTATTATCTGAAGGGAAAAAGAGAAAATGGAGGGAGGCAAACCATTTTTCTAGTTCTCCAGTCAAGTGCTGCATGACTGCTTTGTTTTCAAACACAGCTCTTAAAATAATTAAACTATTTTGTGCCAAGCACTCTAAGGACTTGCACCATAGGTACTTATTTACCTGTTCTCAGTTACACATCTTGAAAGATATATCTCTACAAGTCAGGCAGGAACTCCCAGTTCAGTTCTTCAGCTTCAAAGCTACCTTTAAAACCCCTGGCAATTGCAGAGGCATCTACTACACGTCCATTGAAATAGATGCTTTTACATGATAAGTCTATCAATGCCTTCTAAAGCAGAAATATAAAGGAATTAAATCTCTGGAAGGTAATTAATACTGTAGTGACCTCAGTCCACACAGAGTAAGGTTATCAAAGGGGTGATCATGGTAGAGCACTCTGCTGCATGTACTCAAAGACCAATTGTTACTCTCGGACAACTCTTTTCTATACTAACATTTTTCATGATAAAACCACTTTTGAAGGCTGAAAGTCAGGGTAGTTATATTTTCAAAAAACGAGTTCAGAGCAAAGCACAGTAACTAGAAATGCAAGTATATACATCTATTTCAAATATTACTACCTTCAGCAAGATGAAAGCCAGTTTAACATCCACTTCATACTGAACATTATATCAATGGATAAAGGGATATACCTAAGACACTGGCAAAGTGCCTCAACTGGAGTTAGTCAACAGCTCTGAACCGAATTTAGGATGTACCATCACATCTACCAAGAGTCTGGTGTAAAACTGATGGGTGTCAAAGCTTACAGATCGTTCTGTCTGCAAAGATAACTTAAAACATCACTCTCTTGTCAAAAAGCCCAAAATGGTTTCTAAAGGACTTTTTGCCAGTATCCTTAAGTATACATCAGTGTCCCACAAGACAGACGGTTTCAAGAGGAATCTGGGGGAGGCAGGGAAGGCAAGGGGGGCTCAGCTCCCTCAAACTCTGCATGACACTACAAGGAACTGCAGCGAAACCACTCTGCTTGCAGCACCTTCATTAAAAGGTCTAGATAGCTGCCAAATTACCCTCAAAGAGAGGTTATCTTTATCTGTCAGACTGGTAAAGAAAATTAATAATCCTTTTATTGTGGTAGGCACATAAGACAATAGAGGTTTGTGGGGGGTGTCTAGTTATCTTGCTGGTTATCTCCCCTCAGCTGCTTGCTGCCCTGCACCCAGGCACAAGCAATACCTGCCCAGAGATTACAAACCTCCTCAGTTTCACCTTCACAGCAGGAAGTGTCCTGAACACAACAACGTCCATCCTGTTTTACCTGCTCGCTTGACCACAGAGCCAGGCTGAGGGTGGATGGGTGCCATCTATCTCCTGGCCACCAGGAGAGCACCTGGAGGGAGCAGGCATGTTCCCTCTCTCCCTCTTCCAGGTAGGAAAGCAAACCCAACTTGTAGTGTTCCGAGGTAAGCTTTTTTGGTTTTTAAAGGTTTCTGGTACGGATAGATTTCAGCACTTCTGCTGAAGGTGACGCTATGAGGCCAAGTGTCTCTGGCAACCAGACTTCACTGGAAAGTCCCCGGCAAAGTGCCTTGGCTCCAAACACAGTAGGCACCATTACCAGGGCAAGAAATTGCAATAAACACCCTCCTTTGCTCACCAGCACACTCAGATGTGAAAAGGACTGACATCACCCTTTTAAAAGGAGCACAGTGGTTACTTTCAAAGTAAAGCTGACCACGTGTTGACCTCCAGTTACACTGCCCAGAATGAAAAATCAGGACAACTGTTTCAGACACCAAATGACATCACTTTAATTAATGAAACCTGTCTATCAACATAATTCACTTAAACACTTGTCACGTTCAAAGCTGCTTTAAAATTACTTTGAAGGGATTTACACCAACTGTCCCCAGCTTTCTTCATCAAGCTAAGGTACAAGAATCCCTTCACTTTCTATATGGGTTTATAAGAAATTAAACACAAGGGCAAACACAAGGACAAAAGTAACTTACTGAGTGTTTTTATTTCCAAAAGTGTGTTGCCTGGAAAACATATTCCTTATTTTTTTTACCTCTGAGCCATTAAAAATAGTTTTAAGTGTGACATGCTGCTTCTGTCCAGACATGGAAAGACTTGATAAATCTTGCTAATACTGGCCTGAATTTCAGTTTTTTATTTTTTGTTTTTTTAATATCACATGTTACCACAGAAGATTTTTTTAAAACAAACTCCATAATTCATTTTCTTCACTTAACACTGTCATGTTTTTAAACATCACCTTACAATCTTTCCTTTTTAAAAGGTGGATTGAGGATAGTGATATCTTACATCTACCTATGTAAGTATATGTGACTGTATAAAATACATATATGGGGGGCTTGTTACATATAGTAAGATATAATGGATTGGTAGATGTGAATTGATTAGAAGAGACCAGTTCATAAAGAGATTTGACTTCATGAGAATTTTCTGATTTAAAGCAAGTGTTGCTCTTAATGGTCACATCAAGAAATCTTGGCATGCCAAAAAGGAAAAACAAATACAATTGCTCATTAAGACCTTCTTGTCCCAACTGCAAGCTTGCTTTGTCCTAAGAGAAGGCAAAAAAACTCCAAACCTAGCCGACCCGCCCCAAAAAACCCCAACCATAGAACTCTCTTTTGGCTTAAATCAAAGTACCATGTTCTTCCCTGCCAACATGAATGCAATAACTACAAAACAAATGCCTGTTTTTTCTAGTGCTTAAAATCAAGTTTCTAGCCTCTTTCTCTGAGATGCAAATAGATAAATAACAACAAAACAAAGGGTTTTGTTCTCTCTTCAGGGCAGAGGCAATAAAACGCCTCTGTTTCCCATTCAACCAAGCTTCCGAAAAGTCTTCCTAGTGCCTTCTTTACAGGCTTTACACAAAGCAAACTGAAAACAGCGTATGAAGCTCTGCCACCGCGTGCAGCTGCCTGCCCTTAGCACAATCCCTGAGCTCCCTGTCCTTGTCAATCCCTCAGCTAAATACTCCTCCTTAGAGGGTTTAGGTTGGGTCTCCAAACAACAACTACTCATGGTTGCTACTAAGCGCTGTCAGTTTGCTTTGCCTCCTCACATAAAATCCCTGAATTCCCATGCCTGCTATCTTTCTACAGCATCCAGGCTGCCCTACACCTTCCCTTCAGTAAATGCTCTGCCAAGCTCACTAGATTCAAGGAATTTATCTCTTGGGAACACTTTATTCAGTTGCACAGATTAGTGTGAGTTTTCAGAAAGGCTGCTAGGTTAAAATCTTCAAATCATTCTCCACAATTCCGTATACCCAACTTATATATGCACAAGCTTTGGGATGTATGGTCCAAAGTTTGCAGTGAGGCAAACCTAAAACTACGTGAGAAATGCACTGAAGCCATCACCCAAAAGAATACTGCTTTTCCCATTGTGTTGTTTCATTTAAAATATTTATAAATCAATCACTTAAAACACACTCAGGGCCATGCATCCTGCAGACAATAATCTTTTGAAAGCTACCCCTTAGGAGTGCTTCAGTTACAATACTATTTAAGAATGTTGGAACTACATGTTTTAAACAAAAACCTACTGTAAAAAACCTTTTACTAAGAAATGCAAAGTATGCCCTGTCTTCAGACCAATCTTTGGGATAAATATGATATCCTGCCTTTTAGATGCGGATCTTTAGGGGTCAGCACAGTCTAGCAGACACTGTTTATTTCTTTGTACCAAACAGCCTTATCTCACTTAAATATTTTTCTAAAATACAGCATGCAACAGTATACTAAGCAAAGGGGAGCAGAAAATAGCACAATGGGAGCACAGTAGTCAAGAGTATACTAAAAAAATCACATAGATAAAAGAGAGATATTATTATTTTGGACAATTAATGGTACTTTCAAATCAATTCTGTGAACTTTCCCCCAAATGTTTAATTTCTTTTTACACTGTTACTGGCACTGAAATAAATGCACCAAAAGAAACTTTGCCTCAAGCCCAAGGCTCCCTCTTGAATAATTCAAAAGCAAGAAAATCACAGGGGCTTAATTAAAGGGCCCTCCCTCCATTTCTTTCTTTTTCCCATGTTGCTATTACAGGACAATATGCCTCTGTAAGGAATTAAGTAATTTTGTAGCATCTATGCTGCTACATTGCCATTTTCTTTGGCAATGCAATTATATTATTGTAAGTGACTCTGGACTAGCAATATTGTCAACTGAAATGCACGTAGCTTTTCACGTAACTGCTATCAGCAAGGTAAACTTCTTAGCACACTCACATTCAGTGATTTATATCCTGGCAAGAACTAGAAAAGGCAAAACATCCACAGCCACTTTTCCTCTTAACCTCTCTCCTGAATAGGCTGATGGATTGTGAGGCTCTAACACCTCAGAGAAGTTAGAGACTCCAAAGTTTATAGCAGACAAGCACTTGGAGACTCTGCCACTGGACCTTGTCTTTCAGCCTGGAAGGCATAACATATTTTCCCCCAGCTAAATCAGTCAGACTAATTAAGAAGTTCTCCCCCCACCCTATAAATCCTGCCTCTTTCATGCCCATAGAGCACCAGAGGTACAAGAACACCTACAGTGCCTATTTCAAACAAGAGCTGCATATGCACAACATAAAAACTGCAGAAGAAAGTTCATCTGCTGTTTTGAACATGGGCAGTGAGTGCAACTGCTGGGAATCTTCAGCACATAATACTACATGAGAAAACTGCCCATCAGTTTTGCATGTCACTATTAACTTACCTGTCTATGAAAACACATATCCCACACACAATATAAGTAATGCAGGCAGTCCTGAGAAGCTACACTGGATATTTCCTATGGGTTATCCCCTATGGGATGCTGGCATTCCATGGAAAGCAAACGCTTGTACCTTACAGACACAATAGAAGATGTCAAGCGAGCCTGTGTAAGAATGGCCTTCACTTTTAAAGTAGCTAAAGGAGCCTGAGGAGATAAAAAGCTACCGGCAACACCACAAACATCCAAGGCTGCCAAGCCTACATGGGTGGAAACAATTCTGACAAGATGAACCTTTGCCAAATCCTAACGTAAGACAAGCTGCTGTCCTGGCTAATTTTTCTGAGCAGATCTACTGCCTTTACTAGGCTGACAGTGAATCTGAAAAACCCATCACGGCCTTCTGTGCAGTTATCAGTTTGAACACCTGGAGAAGAGGGGAGGTTAAGAGTTGGAGAGGGAGACTCAAGCAGATCCCTCCAGCTTTGGCCAGGCCAGGCAGCACTGCTTTGCTGAGTGCTGGAGTTAAACTGTAGGGCAGAGAAGATATGGGTCCTTTTTGTAATCGTGGCTCCGCTCTTTTCCCACTTCGTTATGGGTCACTACAGCTTTACTGTGTTAATTGACCATTACCCTGATTTCCAGTCATTACTTAGAATTTCAAATTAATCTGATCAAACAGAACATACCTCGTGAAAGTAAACACTCATTGATCTACTTCAGTCTCCAGGGTATATTTTAGGCAGTGCAGGCTCATACAGATTCTTTGATACTTGTATCTTCAGATACTTGTATTATTTCTAACAGAATGCTTTGCATGTTTTAGAACTTGTATTTTTTATGGGATAACTGGAGCTCTCTCATGACAGATTCTGCCTTTTATGCATTATGGGCCACCATTACCACCAAAGAATCCTTCCACCTGCACTAAAATATGGAACTTTATTTTTACCCCCGTATAAATTATTTATAATAATTACAGCATAAAAGAGAGAGGGGAAAGAACTCCCTGGCCTGCTGTGCCTCTTTTAGATGCATAAGGGCCACACACACATTTCAGGTGTATTCTCCCTCCCCATACATAAAAGTAATCTGAACACCCCATCTGTGTTTCCTGGTTTTGTTGGACAACTAATTGGATTCCTCAGACTATTTTAGACCTTAGACAGGTTATACCAGTATAATTATGTGAATTATGGGCACAGGGGTTTTTAACCAGTGTAGATGTGCTACTGTGAGACATAAATCATTGCAGAAAAGGTCATTTGGTTTTGTCTCCCAGGCTGGAGTAAGACACTCCAATCTATCTAAGACCACACTGATGGAAGGAGTGTTTCCAAGAATAATTAAAGTAAGGAAGACAAAAAGTTCTTTTTAAATGGAAAGACCAAAGTCTTGAGGGACAAATTCCTTGCAAGTACACCAGGTATAAGCCCTTCATATCAAAGCCCTATTATTATTGGTAAATACTTTTAATACCAGCAACATGGAGATATTGCTCTTACGTTATGAACTCTCAAACACTGAGAGAGAGACACTCAAACATGCAGAGAGACACTCCTGATTTATTTTGCACAGTCTGTCCTCAGCTCAGCTCAGCTCCATGGGCCTGCACAGCACAGGAGCTTCAAACACTGACTCCTTCCATGACTCAGCCAGGAACACTGTTTACTCTCCAGCTGCATCTGCACAATTGTTTGTGGCACAAAATAGATGAAGGAACTGATTAAAGAACAAAGGCAAACAAATAAACTTTTGGGATGCTTTGACTACACATAGGTGACACAGATCCCAGCAAAGGTGACAGCACAGACATGAGAAACACACTGTGTTTTGAATGAATAACCATGATGCACAAGGCTTGCTTGGACAAGAGAAAAAACATGTTTACTGCATTTCTAAGGCAACTCCAAGTTCCCTCAAAGAATGGTGAAACAGTAAGAAAAGGCCTGTGGATGGGTCCTATTAGTCAATATCTCCTGAGCACAGGAGATAAGCTCTCGTCCTTGTGACTTCACTGCTGAACTCAGAGATCCCACTTTTGTCAGTGCAGCACAGAGAGAAAGGGTGGCCAGGATGTGTGCTGACACAAGCTACCTACCTGGTCAGAGAAGCACCATGAAACTTCACCTTCAGAGGCCCAAACTGCCCAGGGGCATCCACCTGAGGGTGTCCTGTCATTGCATGATATGGGGCTGTGTTCACAAGTCACTTTGGGAGATTTTGGGGTTTCTTTCTAGCTGACAGTCCCCAAAGAGTTAAACTGCAAAAAAGGAACAGCCAAAGGAGAACTTGCCTTCCTCAGAACTTAAGAGGAACAAAAACTAGACGGCTGCACTTTCAGAGACCCAAACAGATGGGACAGGAGGTTCCCAATATTACAAAAGGGGTCTCAGACAAGCAGGTCTGTGTGACTGAAGATCCATGAGTGGAAGATGATAAATTTTTGTTCAAGCCAGCAAGTACTGTGAGAACAGAAGTGAAGAGAACTGAGGACTTCCAACCCACTGTAATTTCAAAGTTTTTCTAAAGTGAGATCCACTAAGATAAAGACCAGTACATAAACATGCGAGTACAGGATTCAAGAGAAGGGAAAGGATCAATTGTTGTCTTTTTTGAGCATGAGAATTTTCACAAATGGCCAATGATGCTGCATTCCTTTTTAATATAAAATGAATTGGCAACATCTAGAACTTTCTTTACCATCTCAGTAAGTTTCCAAATCTTCACCAGCTTCACACAGAGTTACAGAGTACCCTGCAAGTGGCTTGTTTTCAAATGAAGCATAAATACTGTTTTGCAGGCTCATACAAAAATGCTTAAGCCAGCCCAGCCTTAAACTGAATTACACTCACAGAAAGCTGCACCTTACTAAGCTTGGACTAGACAAAATTATGGGCCTTTGAATTCCAGTAACATGAACTCTTTAACTGTCTGTCATAAACAAATACCCTGACTTGTTTTTAACTGCATTTTCTGGTTCCTCTCTGACAGGTTCCCATATTATACTTACATGGGGAATATTAGCATCTATTTGATAATAGTCCTCAGACTCAGAAGGGAGTCTCCAAAATACTTAGATCTAAATGCAGATCTTCTTATCCTGCCTATAATTGCATTGAAACAGGACATACTTTTCTCTTCCCCTATAACCCTACACATGCCATAGATGGTTGATCTGTAGTACTATCAGAGGACTCAAAATAAAACAGAGGCAGATCAATATCACCACTGTAAATTTCAGTTCCTAACAGCTGAAAGGAGTCAGTCACATCTTTGAACTACCAAGTCATATGAGTCACCTAGACATACAAGTTTCTCATCTCATGATCATGCCAATGATTAAAATAACTGAAATGGGAGAGGAGGAGTGTTTGAGGTTGAGAGAAACAATTCATTCTTCCTCTTTGCAAAGCACAACCATCATTTTCTACCAATAAAAATATTCCAATCTGCAACCTTGTTTACATTTCTTGTAGCAAGATAATACAATACTGACCATGCAGGTCTGAAAAAAATTTTCATACAAATTAAGTCAGCATGGAGATTTCTATGTATGAGTTTTGTTTACTATGGGACCTAGGTCACTCATTCATCTTTGTGAAGCAGCAGTTGCATGACAGTTAATTTTTGGTCAGAATTGACAAACACTATTATTGAACTACCTAAAAGTGATTAGTTAGGTAAGACCTGGGACTTGAAGCCATTGAGCAACAGAGACCATCCACCTGTATTTGTGTCCTAGACAAGAAGGTGTGGCTTAGCTACAGATAAGATTCCTGTTAAAAGTTGAGTTAACCTTTGGGATGAAAGGTGAACATAAGTAAGAGAAAGATACTGGTTCAGGAAGGGCGCTGGCTCCTTTATGTACCTTCTACAAGACCTGCAGAAAAAGGCAGTGAGGCAGTGACAGAAGTTACTGTCATGGCTTGCAGGTACAGCTGACAACACCTCTACAACACCTCTGCTCTGCAGAAGGGCTGAGGTAAGCCTAGCACTGGCAGTAGCAATTTGGCTATGATGATGTTCAACTCTGGAAGAAACGACAGGGCTAGGATGGCAGTTCAGCCCAGCAAATATCAGCACAGAATAAAACTTGCTGTCAAAGCCTTATGAGGCTACATTTACATCTAGAATTAGAAAAGGGTGTTGACCTAGAATGATGTGTAATACCGGAACTGGGTTTAGGGTTGGGGCTCAAGCCAGAAGATATTGATAAATTGCAAGAAAGTACCACTGGGTTAACATGAAAAATGTTGTTGGCTTAAACCATCTGACTGCAGAGATCTGTGGGATAAGGAGTGTGATAATGTTAAGATTAGGAGTGGAATTAGGGTTTCAGCATACTCTGGAATAGGTTGATAAACTGCATCATCTTGTTTCAGTATCAGGGAGAGCCCCATGCTGTGATAAAGGTGCCACATGACAGGACTTCCCACACCCTTAGCAAGCCCAACACTACCCAGCATGCCAGGCCTTCTTTGTCTATATTCTCTGTTGACCAAGGCTTCCCAAGGTGTATTATGTGCTGTCAACCTGATGTGCTCCTGATCCCTTGGGATTTCTGTGTATGTACACCTGTGTCTTGTGTACATGCACAGCAAACCCAGCACTGCCGACATGTACAGATTTCCTGTACCATACGTGCACAGTGTGTGTACACACAGTGGATGGGGTGGGGGAGAGGGACTCAAACAAGGAAAGAAAAACAGAAACAACAGAAAACATCTGTCTGAAAATGTCCAGTCTTTACTGTCTCCATTTCTCCCTTCATTTGCAGCAGGGCTGACACATCGGAAATATATCAAAGACTAAAAGCTTCTGGCAACCAATGTCTCCTCTCTTCACAGATGCATTTTTAAAAACAGTAGGTCAAGTCTGGGCAGCAGGTTGGTCCTGCCAAGGAAATCAGAAGCTAAATCAGCCAAATATACCAAGTAGCAGCACAAAAGCTTGTCTGTGTCTTCCCCATCGGCTTTGCCAATGATGATCTTGGCAGTACTATTTAGCACTTACCCTTTTCCCAGTTCTTGGGAATCAGTGTTTGCCACGTTACTCAGCATTTCCCAGGCCAGGAGGAGGATTCAGGACTGACCTTGCTTACTTCACATTACAGAAAAACCTGACACACATCTTAACTACCTCTGTGTTTTACTCACAAAATATGCTCACCCAAATTAGTGATTAACGGTGAAAAGTTCAGTCTTAGTGGCACGCAGGCCTTGGACCAGACAATGACAGTTTTTGGAGAAGAAGGAACAATATAATCACTTTTCAAGGACAAAATCATTTCCAGATTGGAGACTACATAGTCAAAAACCTTAAAAATCAGTATTAGTAGCACACAGGCCATCTACCATTTTCCAAGTTTGTGATGTAAAGAATGCAGGGGAGGCAAGCACAACAGTTCTCAACTCAACAAGCAAATCTACTTCAGCATTCACTCCAAATTGTGAAGGAAAAAGCTTCACAGTGAGTCTTGCCAAGAGGGACTTAAAAAAATTGAGCCTCATGGTCACAAGACCACACACCACTGTTGTGAAACAGTCACTGGGTAAATAAGGGTGTAGCCTCTAACATTTTACCACTGCTGGAGGGGAAAAAAAAAGAGAAGGCAACATGCAAAAGATGGTCTTACCCCTAAAAAGGTATTAAGCCAAGAAAAAAGGATCTTGCAAATCTGCACTCATGTCAAAAATGTGGCAGAATGGCTGCCATTCTAGTACTGACAATGCAGTAAAAACACTGAGTAGGGAATAAAGGTAATTTGCAGAATTAAGGCTGCAGCACATAATTTAGGCAAAAGCAACAACAGAAATAAAAGAGAATTCCAAGGGATGGAGGAGTAAAAGTTAGGATGATGTACAAATGACAGCTGAACTTCAGTTTACTAAGATGAAGTCACAGAAGCAGTACATGTACAGAATGATATAAAATTATTAACAAAATATGATGAAGAAATAAAATGTAAGATGCTGATTTTAAAACATAACAAACAGGTAGGTACCTCAGACTAGCAGAGATATTAACAAAGCCGAATGAAAAGGATGGCATTCCATGGCCTTAACCATTGAAGAAACCTGTTGAATTTTCTTACTGCTTTTGTGTTTCAGGGACATGTACACCAGTGTACCTAAAGCAGCTCAGCAAAGTTTTCCAAACTTATCTTTTATTGTTTGCAGAAATCAAGTGAAGAACTTGCAAAATAATCACTTCCACAAAGCCACTGCCTTCAGCTCTGTGTATACAAAGGTCTTGTCTGCCTCTGCACTAAGCAAAACTTTCTCTTAACAATCTAACTTAAACTGTCACCAATTCACAGCATTTTGCCAAACTGGGAGTAAAGAGGATGTATCCCATCAATCTTCTACATTTCCTCAACACTGTCTGCAGCAGTTTCATGGGGGCTGAGCAGGGTGCTGCTGGCCCTCTCTGGAGCAGGTAACTGGGTATCAGGGAGCAGCAGAGGGAGGAGAGAGCAAACCACCCGCGCGCAGCGAGGGCTCCGACTCATCAAGGCTGGCGGTGGCAGAGGCTTGAAGGGCAGAGCTCTTCAGCCAGCCGGGCCCTCCCCATCACAGGGGAGCCAAAGGCCATTTCATTTGTTTCTCCCTCTGGCCTCTGCTTCTCTGAGGGAGGGAGAAAAAACAAAGGCATTAAGCATTTAGCATTACTTCTGATGCAAGGAGGATGCAAAAGCATCTCAAAGTTACTCCCTCTCCAAAATCCTTAAATCCTAGGAGCTTCTCTCTACTGTTAACCCAGCAGAACTGAAGGGTTTTAGTGAGGTCTTTTTTCTGAGTGCTAATGTGTTCTGATGGGCTATTTGGGACATTCTTCTAGTCTCAGCTTCCACCCTGACACTTAATTTCTGTGGTGCACTTAGATATGACTTGCATTTATGAAGAAGCACTATAAATGGCTCGATCCCCTGGTACAAGTTAGCATAACGTTTTCCAACCTGTATTAAATTCTCAGATAATTTATGAGTTAAACCAATTATACAATTTTTTTTCAACCACGCTTATTAATACCTCTGGCTGTACTAAGAGCTCATTGGGCTCTAAAACATGCACAGAAGATTAATCTGTACAAAACAGATGGTTAACACATTTAAATGATTATTCACAGTAGCCCAGATAACATTAAAGAACTTGTCACCATTAAAATTCATAAGTTATATTCCCAAATTTCACAACTCAGGTCAAGAACTGCAACCATAATGATCACCAGTGAAATACTGTGTCCTGACTCACTCCATACAAGTAAGCTACTCTTATAAAAGCACTCCTGCGCTTCAGGAGGGGAGGGTGGCAAGCAAAGGAACTGATAAGAAATAATTACACTAATAACCTGCTAATGAAAAGGTGAATTAATTGAAACACACCATGAAGTATCCAAGATTACACAAAGTAATTCAACAGATGTTTACACTGGAAGGCTGACTATCCAGTGCAGGAGTTAAATCAGATTGTGATATTAATGGCACATCCAATGCTAAAGTTGATCATGGATTTTCTGTTCCCTACTGTCAAACTTGAAATAATACTACATGTCATTTTCACAAGGAAACCATTTGAGAGGACCAGGGAAATCAGAAAATGACATAGCCAGTATCACACAGAACAATAACACAGAAAACAGAGTTAATTTTCTCATTGACAGAACTACCATATAAACTGCCCACTACTGTACCTTCATGACATCTTTATAGGAGTGAATGGCCTCAACTTCCTCTTTGTCATCATCATTGTCATCCTCCACTCCTTCATCCAGAGCATCATATCCTTCATCCCTACTCCCATCTGTTTCTGTGGCATTAGTCATGTAGTCAATAAGCTGCTCCAGTGGAGGACTTAATTCCCGCTCTTCATTGTCCTTCAAACCATAGTCCAGGGCTTTATATATAATAATCCCTAGTGATTCAATAACCTGTAAAAACAAAGAAGAAAAATATATTAATGCCATTTACATGAATGAATAGGTCAAGTGAGGAACAAGGTTTTTTGGTGTTTGTATAACAAACTCCGTCACAGAGAGGGCAATAAACATCAACGTCAAAGAGAAAAATTATCTGCTAATACCTACAGTAGCACTTGAGTAATACAGCATAGAACAAGCAAGAGCAGATCATACCACGTACCTACCACTTTCTTATTTCAATACCTGAAATAAAAATCCATCATTTAAAAACAAAGCAGGACCTTTGAAGGTTATTTTCCCTTTTTTCTTCTGATATTACAAACCTCCAAGTAACATTACTCTACTTTTTAAGACTATATTGCACTCACATGATCTTTTTTTGTGGGGCAGGTGGGAAGAAATTAAAAGAAAGAATAAACTAACATGAGATACCTTCCTCTTCCCACAGCTTAATGGCACTTGGAAACTGCCCTTCAGTTTCTGCATCTCTTCATTGACCTGTGAGGTGTCTGGACACAGCTGTGGATGTCCCAGTATTACCCACTGAGCACTGGGACGGCAGCCCACACGAACTCCTTTGCCTGTTGCACAGCTGGTGGAGGCACACATATTCCACTGAAACTACCAATGACTGTATTCCATAGTGATGAGGTAGATGAAAAATCCCCAATTTTTCATTGAATTGAGGCTTCTTATTTGTGCTCTGTCAAGAGCAAAGCAAATTGATGACCTCTTACTCAGTGTGAGCTAGGAAAAGATTGTCATGACCATCCCACAATGCTAAATGCACATTTTCTCTCTTGGCATTAATTATTTTCCTTATGAGCTTCTAGAATTTTCAAGATGTAAAGAGATGGCATTTCAAATTGAGGAGTTTGAAAATGGGTATTAATGAAGAGGGAAGGGAAAATGGGATTGCAATAGTAAACCACAAGAAGGTAATGTCACTGCTGGAAGATCCTTGTCTGACAATGGAAGTAGGACTGGAGCTATTGCATGTAATCTCTGATCTTCCTTGTGTGTTGGGATAGATAGCATGTCACACAAATTAGCAGACTCCAGTGTAGGAGTAGTAGGCACAGCAGCAACTTTAATAAGAGGAGCATTTCTAAATATACCAAACCTTGTCATCAAATGCCATTTTCTCTAATCTGCCCTTCGGAATGATCCTGGTTGACACTTTTTACTGCAGAGTTTTGAAATTCTATTTGGGTAAATAGGACAACACAAAGGGATTCTTAAAACATTAAATTTTACTCTAGCTGCTTACTTATTTCAGCAAAGCAAAGTATTTTTGGTCTGAGAGGCTGGAGGTTAGCAAAGACTTAAAATCGTTTCCCATTAGTTTATCTAGACAGACAATTTAATGATTGCTGTAGTCTGACAGCTTTACACTTGTGTACTCCATTCCTCTGTTGAGATTACTTTGCAGTGCAAATTCACTTTGCAAGACAGTGGCTAATAAACAAAAAACAAATTTAAAACCCAATACATAAAACTCATTCTTTTATAATTTATTTCCAATAATTTTGGTAACTTGGTTCAATATAAAAATTTTGCACGTGCTATTCCCTTGAAATGTGTTTATACATATTTATTAAAAAATGCAGTTAAGGAAAGTGATTAGGCAAATTAGTGAGGAAGAAAAAACTGTAGTAATTTTTTCAGTTCATAGAACAGCTTCTGACTTGGGAAATGCTATTGAGACAGGAAAGTATACCAGGGAAGCATCGCTGCTTTCTTGCTCAGTTCTCATACCCTTCCCCTGACTTCTGCCATGACCCACTTAGGAGACAGGATACAGACCTTAAAAACAGCTCTAACAGGTTAAACTTATATTTGTAGTATATCTTGCTCACTTCTTATGGAAGCTATTCTGCAGTAACTGTCTTGTAAAACTTGCATTGTTAAAAAAAAAATTTGAAAATGTTGAAGTCACACAAAGTAAAATATAGGAATTCTAATGGTAGACGTGTTTCCTGTAACTCAGGTCCTGAGTACAAATTCCAATATAAATCCCTTCAGCAACTGAAAGGGAACAAAGAATACCAGTTTGAAGGAGACTGAAATGAAAATGAAGTATAACTGAATAATCTCTTTGATACTTTGAGCACCTGGGAATAAACACAAGTAATTTCTAACTTTAATAAAAAGTACATTTGAAAGGGCTTAGCATACATGAAGACTGAAATGTCCAGATCAGATGCAAAGAAAATTATGTCTTGTGCCATGCAGT
The DNA here is from genome assembly GCF_009650955.1 of Corvus moneduloides. Taxonomy (NCBI): domain Eukaryota; kingdom Metazoa; phylum Chordata; class Aves; order Passeriformes; family Corvidae; genus Corvus; species Corvus moneduloides. The sequence continues at coordinate 108,922,102 of NC_045476.1, read as the reverse complement.
GATGGCTGCTGAACACAGTTTCTGGATTTTGCTATCAACACTTCAAAAAAATAGAAGAGGGGGTGGATAAAGAAAGCGTACTCTCTTTGCCTTCTTCTGTTTGGGAAGAGGATTAAGGTACTCAAAAGCACCGTGGCTAAAACTGGATGACAGCGGCTGCTTTCTTTGATGTATCAGCAGTGGGGCTTTTGCAGCTCAGTAATATGGTTTGTGCATTTTTATGTACTATGAACAGATTTCCTAATACATGCAAAGCTGACACAACACGAAAGCCTGTAACAACACCAAGTCAGAGCTATAGTTCAGTCTCTCAGCTTCTTATTTAGGAGATGGGATCAAAACCATATTTACTCATTGTCTGTCTGTATCACAGATTCTTCTTGCTGAAAGACAAAGCAGCAAACAACTTAACTAAGTAACTTTGCCTTGAGTTGCGTTAAAACTGAAAACATTCAGCACTTTCAGTAGTATCAGTTTACCAAGGATCCTGTAAACCACACAATTGCCATATGAATATCAAACAAAAGTCACAGAATTGTCAACACTTCTTCCTATGGATAAAACTACTAATGCAACTTCATACAAATGAACTTTTAGGTCTATATAACTAGAAGCAAAATATACAAGTCAACTGATTGTTACTTTAATGCATGAGTGCTGTCACTTTGCCTGTAATACAAATCAAATACAAACAAAAAAAGGAAAAGCTGAATGGATGAATTGATAAATAAGTGGGGGGTTTGAGTTGGATAATCAGGGACTGTCACTTTTAATTTTTTTTTTTATATCAATTATTTACAAAGAAATCACAAGTTCTAAACTGTACTGTAGGCCAGCCAACAAAATAAAATAAAAACACAAAATAAAAACTTTTGGCACCTAACCAGTGACAAGTACTGACATAGTTTTCAATTACACGTGAAAACAGAGCTATATTAAGAGAAACAAGGGTAAGAATGGACCTAGTGAAGCTTTTTTAAACCACAGAGTTGCACATTGACAGCCCGAAACAACTGCATGACACTGAAATAAGTGTCATCACTAACAATAAATAATGCTGCTCGATTCAGGTTAAAAAAAAAAAAAAAAAAAAAAAGATCTACCCCTTGAATTTTAGAACTCATTTGTTCCTGATTGATTGAAATTTCAGCAAATGACCTGACCTCTGGAAATCAATCATTGGATAAATAAACTTAAAAAATAAACAAGAAAGTCTGCACTATTAAGCTTTACACCTTCTCATCAAGTTCTTTTGAAAGTCATGGCTTCAGACCAAAAAAAACTCCAGCACAAAAACATTTCCCACAGACTGAACTTGTACTTTGCTGTGCTGAAATCATTAGTGAAAGGGCAATTTTGTCCCACCATGAGTATTCCTGCAGTTTCTACACCAGTCTGGACTCATATTATATAGTGTTTTTCTAATAGATTGTGATAAAAGTTGCTGGAACACTTTGACTTTAAAAACAATGAGAAAACAATACCTACACACTCCTTTTACACACGTGGCAAAAACAAAACCCAAATTATTCAGATTCTCTTCATACACAAACACTGCCTGGAACTTTCCATTCCTCCAACACATTGAGGCATGCTTCTTCAACAGGGGTTCATTAGTGTTCTACGTCTTTCATATGACCCAAATTATGCCCTTCCAATGAACTCTGCCCATTTAACATTCTTGAACTCTTCAAATATACAGCCTTTGTACAGGAACCAAACAGGTTTGATACTTGCAAAAGTGCAATTATTGCAAGCACTTCACTTGGAGAAAAATCCTTTTTTCCCCTCAACATATGTATCTCCCCGATTCTTGCTGGAACGTAGATGAGAACAAGCAGAATCCACATCTCACGGCACACACAATAGGGCACTGTCTGAGCTTTCATCCCCTTCCTAGGCCTGCCTCAACTTTTAAACAAAGCCTAAGGACAGGCTTGTACTTATAGCAGCAAAGGACTGTTTTTCAGCTCAAATGCCTGTCCCTCCCTAAAGCTCTCCCTTCCTCCAAAAGCCACTCAGGTTTTGTGTCCCTAAACTTGGATTAAAGCCACTGTAAAGCTCCAGCTCCTAAGGTGAGTTAATTAACTTTGAACTTTCCCACAGGGGTCTCAGATAATGGCCACCAGCTCCAAAAATATTTGCATTATGACTGCACTTTTATGAATTCCACTAATTTTTATTAAAAAAGTGAAGTACAATAATTATTTTTAAGTTCTTCCAGATTTTACCTAGATCTCCAACACACTTAATGAAGGAGAATCATTCTGCCTCATGGTAAGAGTACTCAGGGCTGGCACTTCGTAGGGCAGAGCTCCTCTCCACCACCAACTCTGGCATCACCCATGGTATTAGGCAGCACTTGGTCAATCTGTAAAGACTAACCTGCCCTAATGCTGACTTTAACTTAGCCTGCCATGAATTCAACACAGTGCTTCTGACACCGTAACACATGGCATAAACACAGACACAGACACCCTTGAAGTCAAGAGTTAGGTATCTTAAATTTTCTATGACATACTACAAGACAAACACACACAAGTTTTTGTGCTCAGGTTCTGTAATATGGTCCAAAGGACTGGCATGTTAAAATGTTATGAAAAACCAACTTGTTCCTCTCCAGCTAGCTGACAAAGGGAAAAAGCTTTCGCTCTGGGTCTCGCTTCCACTTGTAACAAAGTCATTCGTTGTTTCTTCAGCATTCAATTCTGGAACTGAAAAAGACCAGGCTTCTAGGAAAGGTGAACAAACAAAGGGGTTAGGATAACCCCACGTGAATTTTTTTTTGTTCTTTAGCTCATCCCGAGGTGCCCTACATAACTCTCAGGAGCGCCTCATGGAATTGCACGTCTAAATAGGACGCTGTGAGAGATGCGCTGCTGTCGCTGCACACTGTGGGTACATTAATGGAGTTTTCACCAGAGCATTGCCAAGTGGAAATGGGGTAGCATTACCCAGGTTTTAATGCCAGGGGACACTGCTAAATTTAAATATGACCTTCACTAAATTAGAGTAACTTGCAACAGACTGTCAAATGAGAACAGTGAAAAACTTTCAAGTGCTTCCAGGAAAGCAGCAAGGATTTGGACTATTTCCAATGAATCAAATGAATCACTCATTTCCAAAGAATATAGACATAAGATACAGCATTATTTAACTTCTGGGTGATGCTGGTTTGCTATGGAAATAACTGAAAGGTACTGCTTTCTGCAATATAAGGCGCCTTGTTTTTTAAAAGTCAAAGCAGTAATGAAAGCAAAGAAAAAGAAAATCAGAGTATTAAATAAATCCTTTTCATGACGTTCAGTCTGGTTTAGATACATTCAGAGTTAGGAAATTTTCTCTACCATATTCAGAGATCTTTTTCAAAATGGTTTTATATCCTGAGTCTTTGAATGCACTGAGTGGGCAGAGATACCTACTTACTGAATTCTTTGTTCTATTCAGGTGTGTGTTAAAGAGATTCAGTGCAAGAACTTCTGATCAAAGACACAGAACAAGCCTGAAACATACAAAGGGGATGCTAGCTTTTTTTTTGTTTTCGTTTGTTCCCCCCAAAGTGAATACGTGAAAACTGAAGCAGTTAAATGTTGTTGGACACAGTTGCCTCTAGGAGTGTAGCAGTAATGTAACTGTAAGTTTATTAAGGATCAAGTGTAATACAACTCTTCAACTTATTCAAAGGTTTTGATAATTATAAACGTGGTTTTTAGTTGTTAAAATTGCACTATAGATATTATGTAAGGAGAACTATAATTTATTAGCATAAATGAAAGTAGAATTTTTTCTATTGTAACAGTCTCAATTTACATTTTATCTGCAGTGTTTCATTGTAAACACAGAAACAAAACTGTTAATTTTCTTCTAGCTTTTGTTCAGACATTATAATCCCAAGATCATGACAAATGGTTACTCTGTTACCACAAAATTTATTCAACCTGAAGGAATTTCACCATACTGTCAGTTCATACCCAGAGAAAAACAAAATTAAGTTCCCTAATTTAACTGTGGAAGCTTCAGTAATGGCTGAAGCTTCAGTAAAAGAATTAGATGCAATAATTAAGTAACATAGATGGTGAAAGTCATTTGAAAGTTCTTAAATACACCTATATTCATATCAGGGCTTCAAATACAGGTCATGTGATCTTGATCCCATTTAAATAAGGAGAATAGGTTTTTTATCTTAAAAATGCAATCATGTCACAAATTTCTATTCTAGTTCTGTTGTCTTTTATTTTAAATTTTATTTGATAAAACATAGCTAAACATATACATATCGTTTTTTACAGAAATAGAAAACAATGAGGTGAACTCCCCAGGTGAGGGAACAGAAGGAGCGAAGACTTCACCTGACTACCAAAAACATAACAGACCACAGAAACACCAGTGGGTACAAATTGTGTAAGAGACAGAAATCGCTATTTGTCACATCAGCCTTTTGAATAATGCTTTATCTAGATTACACGAGGGTATCAGATTAACTGCAGCAAAAGATTTTGCAGTGAGAGAGAGAAGTAAGCAGCTCAAGGAAAACTGGCACAAAGGAGAGCGAGACTAGTTCCGTAGCTCTGATCCCGAGAATTCGTGTGCGACTGGTTTAAGTTTGGCTGACGTTGCACACCTGCCAATGGTCTGTCAGACAAGACATAGAAGATAGATAATAAAGACCTTACAGGAGCTTTGGTTCAGTTCAATTTACGGTACTCACAAAGCAATGCAAAGTCAATGCCACTTTTATTCAAAACATCACAGTTCAACTACTCTACTCCAAGAGTCAGTTTGCATGAATTTTTCGGCCTACCCCATGGCTTTCATGTCAACCACTACAGTTGCCTGCTACAGACTTCACCCCCATTTAATTAATCCAAAAATTAAAGTGAGTAAACACCTGCTGCAATATAAACCATTTGCTCTCCTCTGAGTCAAGAACTTTTTCACGTCTTTTCCCCAAAATTAATGACTACAAAAGCCAAGCAAACAAAATATCAGTACAATGAAAGCTATTCTTTTAAATACAAATTCTTGATTAGTTAGAGATTTACATTTGCATGTACATCTTACAAGCTTTCCAGCAGCAGCTCACAACAGACTTTATAAAAGTTAGGCTGGTTTCACCATATTTGTCAGGGCTATGCCTGCATTTCAAGCATTTCACAGATGATGAACTTCACAGAGACAGATGAAGCACCTGAGCAAGGTTTACACAGAGTAGGGAACATGACAACTCTTCTGGTTTGACTTTAGCTTTCCTCAAATCCATCTTCCTTCATTCCTGGAAAAATATGTCTTTCTGCCTCCTAACAGACTTCTCTTGTCAGTCACATTGTCCTAATTCCAGGATTCCATGCATAAAATCAAATATGTAAAGGAAGAAGCCCAAATGCAACCACTCACCAGGTCCTTTTCAAAGTGATGTGCCACAAAAGAAGGCTGGTATATGCTGCTCCTTTCTAGTGACTGGAATATTCATTAACCACACACAAAACAATACTAATTTAACACTGCTTGTCTTAGAGGTACTGCATATTAATGGCAAGTCACATAACCACCCATAAGGTTGTCCTTTCTATCCATGCCAAAGGAGAAACTTCAAAGACGTCTATGGGATGTTGCATTTATCATGTAGCCACCTAAGACAAACCATGCACAGCTACCTCCACTATCTTGTGGAAGGTCACTCAGCCATATCAAGGCTTCTTTCCTAAAGAAACTGATGGGAATTCACACGTACAGCCTGTGACCAGAAAGGAAAAAATTTGAGACTCTTACTGAGAGTTTTTTATTAGTCATATGTGTAAGGGAACTTCATCCTGACGTAAGGACATACCTTGATTATGAAATGTGAATTTTCACATGGACTGTCATGAGTCCAAGGAGTTACTAATGGGCCAGACACATTATTCATTTAGGTAACATATGATCTCTGTCATGCAAAATATTACTGCAGGCTGACAAAGCCTCTGCAAAGATCCTGATTTTATGAATATTCTTCCATGCCCTCTTCCCCATAAAAAGCAACATTGGACACAGACATTTGGATCACTCAAATACTCCTCCAAAACTGAATGCCTAAGTGAACATAATATATCTGAGTAATGAGCAAGGGGAGCTACTGCAAAATTACCTTCAAGCTCTCAGAATGGCCTTACTGGAAAGACTGATATTTGCTAAAATAATTCAAAGAAGCACAAGTAGGCACTGTTGACAAATTATCTACCTCTAAAAAGACATTAGCTTGACATTATTTTTTTCAGGTCTGAAATTCAGATACAATCATAGCATGGAATGCTGAGTACCTTACACCAAAAAGCAACAGAACGTGTGGCTGAAACTCAGCAAAAAGCTCAGTGCCTGCTCTTAGGGCCACAAAACCCCAGAGAATCCATCGACGAAATGGCACTCGCAGATTTCTATTCCCTTCTGAATAATGAAATCGCCACAGAAGAAATCCATATTAAGACACACTCTATCACAGATAAATTATATAAAGCATACAGTTTATAACCTCAGGCATGAAGTACCTTAGCGCAAGATATTCCAGCACCTGTCAGTTCTCAAAGTCATCGAAGTGCTGAACTGTGACAGTTTATAATCCTTAATGGAACAGCCATACTCCTGGATTGCAAATTGCTGAGCATTGTGTTAGTGCTCTCTGCCAATAATGACAATATCTATGTATTCTAGTACAGTGATGATAACAAAGATTTGCTTTCAGTCACAGGTCAAAAGTGTTATGCTATTTAAAAAAAAAAATCATATGGATTTTATGCTTAGCTAAAAAAAAAGCAAATCAACATCAACAACAACAACAAAATCAACCTCCATAACAAAACCAAAGCATTCCTGACTCTGGCTGTCTGCAGAAACCTCTATCACACAGCCAAATTTTCTACAATGCTCAGCACCTGACCTTTGAATAGAACACAGATATTATCCAGATAACTTATTTAGTTGCTTAGGTGGCAGCCAAGTTATGAGATATCCAACAACTGGTAGAGAGGGATTAACTCCAACACCTCCATCTACGTAAGACACACAGGTTCTTGGGAACAAAAACCCACACCAAAAAAAGCTATATGCATATCAGCTAAACAGATTTACCGCCTCAAAAATCTATAATAAAATTATCTGCTCTATTCAGTGAATTTTGTACTGCCCGGGAAACTGCCTGGCAGTCTCATAAATTTAGGCCTAAAAGAGCCAATCCTGAGTTTCTCCTGTGCTGAGACCTTGTTAATGGATGTGCTAAAGTTCCTGTACAAGCCACTCTCCTGTCCTCAGCCCAAGAAAAAGAGAGGCAGGTAAAGATGTGTATCTGAGGTAATATGGTAGCAAGGGGAAAGGAGAACACCAGGACAGAGTGACCTGTCACATCCACAGGAGCTCTAATGCAGTCCTACACAATTCATCCCTGGATCAAGGATTCACAACAAGCTCCCCAAAGCTTCTTCACTGGCTTGCAAAGAACAGAGCTGAGCTCAGGTGTACAGGGATTATAAATCCCTTTGGATGTCTTATGTTTTGGAAATGAAAATAGTGCTGCAATATTACCCTGTCTTTCTAACCACATTATTACCCTTTAAATGACAAAAAGAGATCCCTACCCAGAAAAAGTAAGTCAAGGCATTATATTAATACTATGCTGAGTTTCCTGATTTTTTGAAAATATCACACTTTTGGGTTAATATCAACTAAAATTAAGGGTTTATAATGTCCAGGTAAGTGTTGTCATAGCACCTCTAAGTCAGAATACAATTTCCCCCACAATTTCCTTGATGCAAAACAGCCAAAGACTTCAAATCCTAAATTTAGTCACATCTTTACACCCCCAACCTCTCCAGCAAAATAAGCTGCACTGCCCTTCCAAAACACATCACAAAGCACAGGCATCACCTCTTCTATCCAGTAATGGAGCTAGTTTCAAATGTAGGAAGTGTATGGGGCAGAAGGTCTGTCCTGTGGGGTTTTCCTCAATGCTCTTTCCCTGTGAAACCTCACACTGGTCATTTCCCCTCTCCTATAACAGTTTTACCACCTACTATATGAGGATATTGACCCATTTTCAAAGCTTTGGATAAGAAGTGCTGTGCAAGTCTAAATTACATTTCTGCATGACATGCACACAGACTTAAACACAGCTGGAAGTGCTTCTAATCATCCAGTTTTCCATATGACTTTTGTTCCCAATAAAGTAGAGGAAGGAAAAATGAAGAGAAGTACACGCCTGAGGCTAATGGTTAGGCTTATCAGCTGGGTGCAATGCAAAACATAAAGCTGCTTTTCTCTGAGAATATAAAGCAAGATGTAAGAGTGGTTTATTTAAATGTAAGTAGCACAGGTAGCCAGAGAAAAGAGTTACTAAGGTTAGAATATCAGATTGTTCTAAACTTCACAGGAAATAAATTCTGACAGCATCATCCCTTTGTCTTGTTACACCAATGTAATTATACCTACCAGTCTACACTCTAGAGAATTAATGTCTTGAAGCTTAAGAAATGGGGAAAAAAGCAAGGTTTTAATGATTTTTGACACGGTGGCTTTAAATTTTGACCCTTAATTTAATTAAGTGTCCCAAATTATTTTTAATATCCTTTAACATTTTAACATTTTACAAACTCTACCATATCCACACAACCTCTTGGGAATACCTTTTCTAACACACACAGTGTGACAGTTCATATTACAGCTCAAAAAGAAATTGTCTAGCAATTACTAGACCAATCAAAATGAAAAAAAGGTTGTTTCTTCAGATAGTTCTCTAACAAGTAGAAATTTTTTCCTAGAGGGAATAAAAAAATTTAATTAATTAAAAACAAAAATAAACAAAAACACCCCCACCACCAAAACAACAAAAGACCAAAACACCACAAAAAATCCAACCACCAAACAACAATGTAACAGCCAGAAGGTCCATTAAAGATAAAATACTAAATTCTGCTGGACTTCCATAGGAACCCCAGTTTTGGAATAGCAAAAACATTCCCGCCTAGCCAAGAAATAAGTTACTTAAAAATAATGTCCTTGGACTGGAGAGATATTCATTTGATTCCATCAGAGAATCGTTTTCTCTTGTTCTCTTATTTTGTAGCCTCCCAAAAGTTTAAGAAATCAAGAATAAAAGAAAAGCATCATTGTATTACAAACACATGCCTATTCTCTGACTAAATGAGCACAGTCATCAATACCCTTGAAGGAGTTAAAGATCTTCAATTAAATCAGTTTGAAAGAGCATCTACTCAACTACCTCCAGGGACTGAAACATTCAGTACTTCAAGTGGAACTGAACAATTTATATCTGTGAATGCCGAAGCAGAGAGTGACAGCAGAACCTGGTTTCATTTTCTTTTCATTAACCCCTTTGCAGGGATTATTCGCACCAAACAGGCAGCAACGGGTGAATGTTACTTTATGCAAAGGCAACACCTCCCAAGGGAGAGGAGTCTTTAGTGAGGATCAGCACCACGAGGAAGTGTTGGACAAACTGCCCTGACACAACTTCAGAGAATGCTGCTTGTAAGGAATTACTCCTTGCCAAACCAGAGGAGTGGGTGGGTGTCATCCTCCCTGCTCCGCGTACCCCCTGCTAACATCACAGGGCTTGTGTTGCCGTGTGGTCTGACAGCTGACTTAGCTGGGGAAAGTCACATTTCCCTGACCAGCTCAGGGAAAAAACAACCCCAACCAAAACCCCAACAAACCTAAGCCCCAACTCCCTGTGCTTGTGCAGATGCACCCTGTGCTACCAGACATCAGTGCTGGCTTTAGGGCAAAAGAAAGCACAGCACAGAAGAAACTTCAAATCTATTCCTACCCATAAAAGAAATGTCTGTTTTAACTGGAAGAGCTAAAATTAGCCTTAACAAGGAGTGACTGCATGATTGCTTGCCATAACTATTTAATATATTTTGATAAAATGCTTGGTGTAATGTAATCCTTACTCTAACAATTTTTCTATGTTTTTACAAGACGTTGTCTTCCCTAATCTCCAGTTTTAACCCATGAACATTGATTTTTACCAAATACTTGTTATGATAGATATAGCTAAGACGGGTAGGTTGAGCTACCTAGAAAAATGTAGGAGGTTTTGCTTTGTATAGTTAAGATTAAAAAAAAACCAAACCAAACAAAAAAAAAAAAAAACCCCAAAATAAGAAATGTTTGGTTCTTTTAAAAATATGATATTAAGATGAATCAAGTAACCCAAAAGCAAAACACAATAAAATAAAAATGTCTAACTCAAATGATAATAATAATATTTTAAACTAAGATTTATTAGCAAGAGAACTCCAATAATGTTAGAGATTTCAAAGTGGAGTAAAACACACCAAATATAATGTGTTCTTTTAGATTTTTCTTTAAATTGAATTAAATAAAATCCCTTAACATCGAGTTTCTGAGGATTTTTCCATTAACACTCAAAGGTGTTTTTATGGAGTAATATGTGACATTCCAACAAAGCCCAGGTGTAAACAAGATAGATAACCTTCCCTGATCACTGCCGTTATCTAATTAAGCCAACAAAAGTGTTCTACCAGAAGAAATTAAGCTTTTCTCTGTCCTAGAAAGCTCTCTATTTTCAGATGGGAATGAATAATGTTTACAATAATTTTAAACACATCTCCCAGCTACAACACCATGAACTGACCAACCAGTGGGACTGTGTGTCTGACCTAGAAACTTGTACAAAAAAAATTATTTTTTTTTCCCTTATGCATAAGGTACACCTCAAACTGTGGATTATTGCTCAGTAGAAAGAAAGCATGGCCTCAGGAAGAAACTTCCTCCAGTGAGCAGAGACTTCTGTAGTTGCTGCTCTTACGGGAACATTACATGAAATCTGTGTTAGGCAGGATTGCCAGCAGCCATCACAGGATAGAGACTGTAACAATTCCAGAGGAATTTTTAACTGAAGGCAAGCCTTAAGATTCTCAAAGCATATGTGATATTCGCCCACATCTCTCTAGTCATTTGACTGCAGCTAATTTTTCTGTACTGATTTACAGATGCTTCCTCCAAACATACCTCATCCTACTAGGAAATGCCCAGTGAATTCTCTATTGGAGTATTTTATTCTTTTCCAAAGAGTTTCTTTAAAAGAATGATGGTTGAATGTTAACATTAAGCTGCCCACAACAGACCACTCGTCACTGCTTTCTAAAGAACAGCAGCCATTAAGCCTAAGAGAGGAAACTTGTGATGACTATCAGACCTACCAGATGTGCTACCAATTTACCAATTTTGCAGTATTTGTTACTGAGGGCCCATTTTTATGTCTCTTGCTCAGTCACACTTCTGGACTGGATCTGTTAAAAAAAAATCATTCTGTTCTATACCTCACTAATTAAGAAGCAACTGCATACAAATTGTAACTGCATACAAATTGTAACAACTGTTTCTGCATTCATCACCCATCTGGTGATGAACATTTTACGATGCAGAATGATGTTTTCAGGCTTACTGTGGGTTGCTAAAGTGAGGAAGCACATGCTTGGATAAAGCACCCACAGTTAGCAGAGGGTAATGGAGCACTTCATTTTTCAAGCAAAATGGCCTTTTGTTAACCTTACTAAAACAGATTTTTGACCAACCACCTTCTCCCTTGGGGATCTCACCTTAATGTTTACACTGACTGATCAGAACAATACTTTTGAAGTGAACCTCCCCATCATCCCTCTCTGAGCTTCTGGCTTGCATCATGGAGTGCTGTGCAGAATGGAGCTCCTTTTGGATGAAGCTAAAACAGAAGATGAAATCCGAAAGCTCACCTAAGGCACTCATTTTGCCAATGGCACACTCAGCCTAAGGCTCTCCAAAGAGAACTCAGCTGGAATAAAGCAACTGGGATATGTTTTCCATGGACACGGGGTCCTCAACACACTTTTTTGCTCTACAGACTTGCAAAATGCTATTTGTTAATGCAAAAGATTGAGTTGAGACTGAAATGTCATAAATACCCTGAATGCAAGACTAAAAAACAACTGAAAAGTTGTAAAATAACCACAAAACTATTAAGCCAGTACAGAAAGATTAACAGCAGCAGCCAGTACCTTGGGCCAAATTCTGTAACAAAAAAGCTGTGGTTGGGCAGCTCAGATACGCTTAGGATTTTTTCTTGTTGGTACAATATTGTGAAACTGAAAGTAATTACCATCAGTGTAGAATTACCAGGGGACTGTAATAACCACCATAATGTAACAGATCTAAAATATAATTTGGAGCTTTGGATATTAAAAGGTAAAATAACACAGGTACACCTACACTTCAGTTCAAACTTACACCTGCTACCCACTTTTCCTTACCCTATGTGAAAAAAATCCTATGCAGACTAGGCCATGGATACTTTAACCTAAGTTAAAAAAAAGAAACTAAAAACTAATGGGGAGTCTAACACTCATGACAAGTGTTGTGGGGTTTTTTAAATAAATACCAGTATACACATTGCTCAGCACTCTATTTGTTGTCTTTTAGGACACCTATGTTTCTGACTGCAAGTCCAATTTTAATGGGACTACAGATAATGAAATATGGACAAAAAAAAGGCTATAGTTAAATGCTCAACATTTACAACATCCTGTGAATAAGGTACTGTAATTATGATCTCCCAAGTCACACCGTTCCCATACAACATTCTTTTCACCTGTGTAGTACCCAGCTTGACATCAGGGATGTCCTCTCTGCTTAGTCCCTCTCTGCTGAGCAGGGACTGTGAGATGGGAGCGAAGCAGGACAACGGATTCACCACAACCTGGCCATTTCTACAACCAGAAGGTGCTTACATCTTCTAGTACCTCAGAAAAGGGATTCAAGAAGGCCAGAGGGGTTCTGTATTCTCTGAACTCACCAAATCTAGTCCGTCTTTCCACTCCAAGGATAAATTACTTAACACTTTTCAACTGGCAGCCGAGAACACAGCAGCTTCTCAAGGAAAGCCAAACAAGGACTGTAGTTAAATTCTCAAAGTTTTTCCTTTGTCCTCTGTAAAATGAAACCACGATGTTCACAGCCTTATAACGGTAGGAAAGGAGGCATATGGAAAGAGCTATTAAGATGAAGTGACATGCTCGATTAAAACACATTAGTTATGATATGATACAATATGATGTGACATATGATAGTGGAGCAAAAATAGTCAAACAATAATAAGCACTTTCTTCACTACAACAAGTATCAGATTAATTTGGACATGAGATAATAGTTTTTAATGTCATCTCACAGTGTTTGATCTCTCTGCTTTTCAAAAATTCTCTGCTTTATACCACAGATGTTGCTATAGGTTAAAAATCCCATACAGACAAAATGCCCACATTTTCACCTACGTGACCCTCACCTCAGATAACCTGCTTCCTAAAGGAAATGTGTAATCTCAAAAAACCTGCACATGTGGTAAGGAGTAGGGGAGCTTTTGAGGGATCAGAATCAGGGGTGGGAAAGGGATGGGGAACTGCAAGGAAACAAGATGCTTAAGAGTAACTTATACCTCATACAACCACTCACACCTATGTGAAACTGCACTGTTGAGTCTCTGTGAGAAAAGAAAGGATCAAAAAGCCAAGCGAAAACTGATAACCTGTGTGAAATGCACCTGAAAATACAGCCATTAATTGTGATACATGGTCCCTAAAACAAATGGCATTGGGAACACAAGTGGATGCAGTACTTTAAGCCATCTTATCGCACAGATCTTTACCAAGGAGACCCATCTCAAATGAGCATTTATTCCAAAGGGGAGATAACTTCTGAGCAGATCAGCATTTGTCCAACATCACCTTGAACAGTTTGCCAGGCTGAATCTACATTAAAAGAGACTATAAAGGCCTCTAATGAGGACTTGACTCACAAAGCAGCATTGATGTACAAGTCTACACTACAAGTAGTTATTGTAGTTAGTTCACAATGCCCAGCCTGTGAGATGCAATCTCAGGTGGTCTACACCTGTTCTGCAGGGCTTTGGGCTGTCAAGGTCAGATATCTCGAGCTGGTTGTAACCTGAACTCTGGCAGAGTTCAGAAAAATGGAGTTGAAGAGAAGAGAATGCTTTAGTGCCTCCCAAGTATCCTATTCCAATAGAGACAAAAGGAAACAGAAAGTTTGTGTTGGCTACACAGGCTTGTCTCTGTCTTTTTTCCTTCCCTCTTCTGTCCCCGAACCCACAGGCATTGTTAGATGTCTAATTTTAGTTTCAGATAGCAGATGTATTTTTCATAGCTCCTCCAAGCAAAATGAAATAATATAAGGGGGTTTCTTAAAATTTTAAAGGGCAGAAAATAGTCTGTTGAATCTCTTGCTGTTACTGTTAATTATAGACATGAAACAGATTTAATTAGAACCAACCAAACAGAAAAACATATGTAATCTATGCCTTTGGCATACCATTAACCAGGCAAGGGGCAATGAAGCAATCCCCTGCTGGACACTTTAATTATTTATTTTAAAAAGAATACACAGATCAGGCTTCAGCAAGGGTATTTCTAGTAACTGCTATAAGATCATTGTTATTAAGGTTTTCAGACAGAAGAACGCCTTGACATGATACATGAAAATCTTGTTATATGAGCAGAAGAGATTTCCTATTATGATGGAATGGGCAACACTAATTTTGCCATTTCACAACTCTCACATGCATAGGTTTTATTTTGGGAAAGCAAGAAGTAAGAAAAGATAGTTTGGGAGCTAACAAAATGACCTTTGTCAAAGCATTACTTTAAAGACACCTGTAAAATTGCAATCTTCCACCCAAAGCTTAAGCCAATATGAGGCTGCTGCCTTCCACATGGACTGGTTTATCCCTGGCAGTCTCCCTAATATTTCTACCCACAAACACTTCAAAAGTGTGTGGTCTTTCGCCCACCCCTGTGCTTTTCAACCCATTGTTCACCTTGTTTCATCCCCTAAAGGGAAGAACAAAGACATCTTGTGCTAAGCTCTGGCAACTTTTTGCTAGTAAAACTTCAGTCTTCACTGATTGGAAGACTGGCTTAAAACATACCTGGGTGCCCACAGCTTTGGTTTCAGGAATGACTTTTCTTAGCTTTAATAAAATCTTCTACCATTTAATCACAGCAGCCCTTTATAAGTATCCACAAGAACTGTTGCACATACTTAATACAGTTCATCCCTAGATTTTGTAGCCCTCTTTTCCAATAAGCCTCAGTCGTCACTTAGGTGAGAACGACAGAGGCATTGAACCCCCAGAGCTGAAATGGAAGGAAATCAGTGAAAGCTGCATGCTCAGAACTTCAAGTGCTCTATACTGTTAAGTACTCTGAAAATTGGGTTCTAAGTATTCAAAATGGGACACCTAAAATTAGATTATCTGTACGATAAAATGAAAGCATTTTATGAAAATACATTTGTAAAACCTTTTGAAATTACAGTAATTAATATAATTGCTAAGCCCATGACAGAGCCAACCCTTCTTTGAAATTTGAATTCAATGCTGCAATTATAACATAGGATGACTCTGTGAAAATCCTGGGGAAAACCTGCAGGATGATGCAAACACTGAAAGGAACCAAACTGCTCTTGCAAAGCCATCACCGTCAATTATGGGCATTTTCAGTTTGTGAACTCCTGAATTTACATCCTTAATAAGCTTTTCCTTTCTTAAACATGTGTGTGTGTAGCATACAAAGATCTTCCTTCAAAATTTTTAAATTTTTTTATTTTTTTTTTATTTTTATTTAAAATACGTGAGTGCACAGCCCACCTCACTGATGTTTTGACTGTGCCCACGCTGTGCCCACACGTGTGAGAGCACACGCACACAGGCACACACAAGGACCATTACCTACAGCACTAAACCATTTTCCTGTCTATCCCCTCCTATGGCTTTGAAGCTAAGCTGCTTATCTTAAAAGAGTTGAACCTATTCTATTTACTCTGGAAGCTTATTAGAAGAAGCAATTTTACACCATAACTGTTAGGGGAATAATTGCTTAAAAAAAATAAACCTAGACAAAATACAGGTTTGTGTTTTTCTGAAGACCATAAGATGTTCAGCCTTCTGTCTAATGCCTGGGTATTTCACAAAGTAGAGACCAAAGGTGTACTTCAGTAGTTTTATTCCTTTGGGAGAAGCTACTGTGGAGGAGACAGGCAGCCTCTGTCATAACGCTGTCTGAGCCCATTTAGGGCTTTGACAAACACATGAGCCTGATTTGGAGCCGCACCCAGGATGCCACCGGCGGCCAGCACAGCACTAAGTGCTCCCTTCAGTTTCCTCCACACAGTAAAACTGGCATTTGCCCCCTTCATGTGGGCTCTTAGTTGTGCAACAGTGAGCTACAGGCACCATGCTTCCGCCCCTCTCAACACCACCATTAACCACAGCCAAAGGAACAGTCAAGAGGAAGGGGTTGGGAGCCCCAACAGTACAAGGTATCAGACATTAGCCATCGTCATTTGTTAGCAGCTCGCTTTAAATTAAAACTAATTAATTTAAAGAAATGATGCAAGCTTTTCTTAACTACCAACTGCTAGCACCACCTACAAATTTCAAGCATTAGGTCAGTTGCATAGAGCTTGTGAAAATCAGCTTAAGCTTTTCTTAATGCTTTATTATAGCAAGTCTTCTTTACAAGTGTTTTACAATGTGATTATGCAATTGTAAGTTCAAGCACAGTTTGAACATAAAGAAGTTCCATTTTTGAAATGTGACTTGCAATGGTATTACACGAAATTAATTGGGAAAAAATAATCACCTAGAACACAGTAATTACATTTTAGAAATTAAACCCTTAGCCAATTCATAGCTCTCTAGAATTAGGGAGTTCATAGCTAATATATCGAATATACTGCTGTTCTTGATGTTCCCTTTTTTGTCTGGGTTTTTAGAAGGAACAGTCATAAGGCCTGTTAAAATATGAACCGTTAAAATTCTATTGCTCTTTCAAATTAATGATGCCATACAGGGAACAAAGGAGCAAGTATTTCTAAACATTATAGAGATGTAAAATGATTTTAAATCAGCTCTTAATAAGATCATGAATGAAGATGAACTTCAACACCTCTCTGTAGATATATGAGGAGAAAGATATGCATTTCAGTCAATGCAGCAAGCTGAAATGAGATATATTTGTTAAAAACAGAATGGCTTCCTTTTTTGCACATGCTTTTACTGTGTACCTATTCAGGTCAAAATATTCTGCAGGATTCCATTTCAACATCATTTCAAACACTTTTGCCAGCAATTGCTAGGAAAAAAAGGCAAGGATGATTTGGTATGTCTTGTTCCATTCAGAGCTGTTTAAAGTATTTAAAATATTACAGAATTTTATAAGATTAGAGTGCAGGATAGTAGGAGAAAGTAATTTTGGAGATATAGATAGATAGATATGCAAATATTCTGCCTGATAAAAAATACCACCTTAACATTAATGTTACAAGTATACAGAATAGACAGCACCAAAGAGGACTTCTTGCTTTCAATGAGACTGTTGGTAAACACACTGAGTAGCAGCACAGGAATTTTGCTCTGTGCCTGCAAGGGCAGAAAGGTCAAGTATACAAAGCTCCATTTTTATGAGCAGGAAGAAAGAAGGTTAAAGAAAGAATCACAAAAGAATTTCTTCCCCCTCCTTGCTTTCAAAAAAATAAAGAATCAGAGAAAAGCTTGGTTAACTTTTAACCAACACCGAGGATTTTTTTGTTCGTGTAAAGAAGCATTTTGGTATAGTAAGTACTTCTACTATTTTGCCTCTATACTAAAAAACAGTAAATCCCAAGAACATCTTGAACATTATCAGTTTAAAGAATTCGAAACAAAGGATGAACATAATATCAGAATAACTGCCAGCAAAATGAATTATAAAGATCTTTCATTTTTAAAAGCACACAGGCCTTCCTGCAGAATATGTTCCTTTCAAACATTCTGCTTTCACAACATGACATACTGTTTCCATGAGCATTAATTCAAAACTATTGATGTATCTCACGTCTCCACTTCTCAGAGCTCAAAACCTTGACAAAGCAGCCCAAGAAAGTCTCCAGAAAAGAAGAAAAATTACACGGCTGCTTACAACAGATCATCAGATAATATGGGAGAGTCCATTATACTGCATGGTTCAAAAGCTTAGAACAGCTCCTCATTCTGATTTCACTTTTAATCATTAAAATACCCTGTATACATATCACAATAAGATTCTTATATCTCTGTAAGGCCACATTTCAAAGCAGCTTGTTCCCTAGACCAAGGTTTCTCTGTGAATAGGCTGTTTCCTTTCTGCTCAACTTCACAAAGTTCTGACATGTTCCCTTCTTATGTTTCTCTCGCATCCTCTGCTCTAATTAGCCCTTTAGTACTATTTGACAGCCCTTAAAATAGAATTTCTTGAAAAATATTTTAAAAAATCATAAAAACCCAAGAGTTAAAAAGACAAGAAAAATAATCCCTGGGTGAGAATGTCCTAATTTCCTTTATTTTAGATGGTTGGGTACCAGAGCACTTGCCTTGAGAGGACAGGCAGATGGGCCTGGCCTTCTTCAAGGCTGGAAAAGAGAAAATTTTGCTGTGGGAGTGAAGCACAGCCTGCTGATACCTGCAAAGTAGTCATGGAGAAGACAGAGCCGGACTCTTCACTGCATTGCACAGTGTGGGAACAAAAGACCATGAAAATAAAGTGAAACAGGAAAGGTTCAGGTTAGATACACTCAAAAACCAAAAAATCACCTGGAGGACAATGAAGCCCCGGAACAGGTTGTCCAGAGATGTTATGGAACCACTGTCCTTGGAGGTTTTTAAAACCCAACTAGACAAAAAGCCTTGAGTAACTTAGTCTGAACTGAGAGCTGAACACAGGCCCCTTCCGACCTAATGGTTCTGTTTGGAAATTTTTAAGCAAACATTCCTCTTCAAATTTTAATGTTGCTGTTGTTGCAAAGGAAGCAGCAGCTTGCCTAAAGCAATCATACTGATGGCCACAACCTCAACAGCAGCAAATACAGAAATGAGGAATTTCCTTTCTCTAGAAATACGGTGATTAATCATCACATATTTATGGTTAAAGAAAAATAAAGGCTGTCCCTTAAAACCCACGTCTTAGAGGCTTTATTTACATGTCAGTATTTATTAGGGTTTATCTTTTCTTAAGATGGAATCTTGCCATGGGCACAAGTTCATGCACATGCATGCAGTACTATTATCTCTTTTATGGCATAGGTGCTGTTGTTATGCGTTATTTTAATGAAAATATAAAAGTCATTACATATTTATGTATGGTTATTTTGGAATAAAGCTGTTAATGGGATCAGTGTTTGGTCTGCCTAACAGAGAATAAAGAATTCTCCTGGCAAACTGATGTAAAATTTACACATGACAATTCATAATTTATAAACCGAAAATTTATACAGTCTTTAAAATACAGTTTATATCCAATAGTGCAAAAATAATTACCTATAAAATGTCTCCCCCCTTTTTTTTAAGAACAAATATAAGTGGTTAATCCCTGTATTTTTTTCTACTGGTATTTTAAGTGTCCAGATGATAGCAATGTACTATGCAGAATCTCCAAACACTGGGCTAAATTATAATATTGGAAAGTAACCCAACATAACAAAGAACTAAAAGTCACTAAAAATCTGTAAGATCCAGAACCCACTCCTGGCACAGTAACTCCTTTTGTCCCATCTGATTAGGCTGCCTGCTGAGCAGTACCAAACATAAATCCATCCATCTTGATCCCAAAGGGAGAAGACCAACTTGAAAACATTCAACTTCAATGGAAGATGGGATGGCATATCATTATTTGAAAGACACCAACTAGAAATAAACTAGATATAGTGAGAAACAAAGATAGGAAGATTCTGGTATATTCAGAATTCCTGAATTAGGTAGATACTTTAACAAAAAGATTAGTATTGAGTAATTTGATAAGGTTTTCCTCATCTGAACAATTAAAATACTTCAGTTGACTCACAGAAGTGCTGCTGTTTGACAGAGCTGACTCTCTGAAATACATAAACTCATACTGTAAAATCCTGGTCACTCTCTCTTCTCAGTAATTACGGAATGCATGAGATGTCTCCCCCAGAGCAACCAGTCTGTACCAGCATCACCAAAATATTATTTGTTAAAAGCAGAAATTATGCCAATATATTCTGACTTTGCCACATGAGGGTTCAATTTCTGGATATGATCCAGAAGTGGTTCATAAAAACTACCTTGATTTCTGCGCCCCCAAGAAGAAGAGGCTTCATCACAAACACATTATTTTGCTGTTCTTTATGTCAATTTTTGTAGCATAAAATGGCTACCTCTTCTCCCTTTTTTTACCCCCTAAAATATTATGTTTACTTACATGGTATACTTAGTTGTATCAGATGAATGTATGTTCTAGGCATTCCTTGAGATTTCAATAAAACTTGCATTGAAAACTTTTTAGTGAAAATCTAAAGACAAACCCTTAAAATACACTTTAAAAACCCTTAAATAGTGGTTCAAGACAACTGATGATGACTGTAGCACAGCAGGTAGAAAACTATCTGGTCGTATACTACTAAAACCTGTTCTGTCTTGAGCCACATTTGTAATTGCACTTGAAATATTAGCTACCAGTTTTTATGATTTCATCAAAAGACTCGTGCAATTTAGTCTGTTCCTTACAGTTACAATTCCTGAGTTGTGCAACAAAGTTTAGGGATTCTTGCTTGTTCATTTTAAAGTGGGGATTCTTTTAGCCTTTAAAGTTCACGTAAATAAAAACCAAAAACCAAACCCCAGGAATCCTAAAAGGCTTGGGGCTTTAGGGAAGAAATTAAAGAATTCAAACTCAAGAATTTCTGAGGAGGGAAAAAAGAGTTTTCTAAAGCCTGACCCAATTTCAAATGCTTCACTTTTATACTACTGCTTTGCTTCATTTCAGCTTTATTATTCCCATAGTAACCATTATGTAACTTCTACTCTAACGACTGCAGATTTTCTAGGGAGGCTTAGGATATACAGGCTCTATATACATTTTACACCAGTATTATAACTGCTAGGGAGAAAAATAAAAAGAAGGAAAAAAGCCAAACTCATGCTATCCCACTATCAACATTCATGCTCCTAGAAACATTAACCCAGTTTTAAACAGCCGTCAAATCCTACCCAAAATGAGCAGATTTAGTAGCCATTACCATTATAATACTTTCCCAGTAATTAACTAAGCAAGGCCAAAACACTCAGTATTACAAAAACCAGGCTTACTGCACCCTGTGTTCTAATCACATGCAGTAAATTCAAAAACTTTCAAGCAATTTACTTAATGTAGCATACAAAATAAAAGCAGAAATACAAAGAGAAATACACCATTCTTCAAAACCCATTAATCATTCCAGTTTTTACATTAAACCTTTCTTAATCTTAGCTAGTTTTTCACTTGCATCATGTCCTCAGACATAGACCAGGCAGCTCTTTATTGCACCTAAAGGATTTCAAGAACTAGAAAATATTATCAAGAGGATAGAATATTTACAGCTGAGGTGGTTGATCTATTGCATTATGTTTACCCAAAGGCATGAAAGGCACCACCTAGAAAGCAAAAGATAAGGATTCACATTCCTTCATTCCTTATTAGTGCTCTTTTTTGTTGTTGGGGTTTTTTTTTTTTTTTTTTTTTGGGGTGGGTCGGGTTTTTTTTTGTTTTGTTTTAAACTCTGAGTAATAATCTTCTTTCTTGGTAGGGAGAGCAGGAACAAAGAGGAGCAGCACAGGAATAAACAAGCAAGTCAACAGGAATAAACAAGCAAATCAACCACTTTTCTAAGAAGAAACCATCTAGGGGGTGAAAGGTGATGGCAAAAATTACATGGACTTTTTTCCTGCTTCTGTGTAGAAGGGAGAATTTTACAAGATTTTTAGAAGTCCCTTCTATCTACATGTTTATGATTCTGTTCTTAATAGAGCTTCAGGCAGTTATAATGACCAAAGTCTCCAACACTGAGTATACAAGATGTCATGAGACCCAAGAAATAGAATGTTTCTATTGTTCTGATGAGACAGCAATATTCTAAAAAATATTTCTGCCATTCCTCCTAAGAGGCAGACAAAATTTATTTATAGCAGGCCATAATTCTCTTAGAAGTTTATCCACCTTGCAGAATTTCATGTAAGACCTGCAGTGTTGTGAGATTTCCCACTTTCACGTTCTGCTGCTAACAGAAGAAAAAGAAGCTTCATCCTTGGTGTGACAATTTTTGACTTATCAAAGATGTGGCATTAGCTTTGGGCATGTCTGTCAGCTCGGGCAGGCTGAAACCAAGAGCCAGGTACTCCCTGTGGTTACAAGTCCTAAGTTTTGTTGTTTTTTGTTTGGAAACTGTGGCAGTCATACTCTTTCACCAAGACAGATCAGAATTCCTGCTCAAACACTGAAACACACCACAAGGCAGTATTTGAACCAAGAGTTAGTTATGTTCCAGAGTGAGGCATTTATACAACTAAGGTGGTCCTTTTAGATTAGACATTACTGTACACACACATATATATACATACTATATAGATGGTAGCATCAGATACATAGATTTTAATTTTTAAAAATATATGTATATTTGAGGCTTTTCTAAGTACCTCCTTTCTGGAAAAACTGCTTGGTCAAATCCAAAGCATTGCAATCTCTGCTTCACTGCCTTGAAGGCAGCCCAAATACTCAGTCAGCTCAGGGTGGAAGGATCTCAACTACGACTCATTGGTTGGAGGATTTCTGCCCACTCCACATCAATTAGGAAATGATTCAATTGTGCTGAAGAGTAGTCCTCTTGCAACATAGCTGCTGAAAAAATACCTGTATGCCAATTCATACTCTACACAGTTTCCCTGGTTCACAGCTTCAGTCAGGGTGCAATATGTAGATACTTTGGTCCAAAAAAAATTTTTTATTTAATAAATGGGTGTATTAGGTTCTTGTTGTTAAGGAAATTTCTGTATTTGCAATATAGCAGCACCTAATCAGAGGAGCCAGAATGGTAGAGAGATGTGAAAAAGGTGGCATCAGATGATTATGGGATGCTCACTCTGTAGAATTTCTTAGATATAACCAGTTGACTAAGTAACAGATCCTTCACTTTTCATATTCATTCAATACAATTCTTTTATTCATAGAGCAGATGTAGCTCAGCTAGAAACTGCCATTTTCTCTACTAGGCTTTTCTGAAATACTGTCTTAGTAACTTAGAAGAGGAAGATTTCTGATGTTTTCTGTTCCCTTACCAGCTTAACAACAGTATCATAAACAAATCTATCTGACAAATATTCCTAACTGAAGATCTCCATAGGTATGTGAAGTATGTGTTCATTCCTCTTTGGGGAGCAATGAAAATGGGCAAAGAACTGCCTTCTGTGTTCTGGAGAGTCCGACGTCAACTGGTATTGAAGTTGGGCTAGTCTGGACTCATACATAAACACAATGGAAGTTACGAGACTGAGGTTTCTTGAAAACAGCTCCCAGTTTAGATGCTGCAAGAGGAGAATGGACATAGTATTGACTTTGTTATCCATCCTTGGAAAGGTCAGGCTTTTACAGGTCCTGTTTACAGCAAGTGAAGCTCTCTCTTTGCATGTGATATCTTCTCTTTGAGAGAGAAGGGACACAAAATCTATTAGTTTGCTTTGAAACTGTGTTTACAGTACTGTGTGGTAGTAACACTGCTAACGAAAGCAAGTGGAGGGCACATGCAGTATCAGATGAGATTTAGTATTGTATTATTTTTTGTTGGCCTGAGAGTTTAAGCCTGCTCTTTCATAAAGTAAAAAGACTTACTTAAAGTAAGTAATAATTTCTCTCCTCAGAAGTTACAGTAAAAATATTTCTTTCTAAATATAATTTGCTATGAAACAATTGAGATGTTTGGCTTTCCACAAAGGAATTTCTCTCAATCACAAACAAGTCTCTGACCTTCAAGCAAACAGGCACAATGATCCCAGTAATAATCTAAATTTATATTTTGACTAGCTCACAATGGCCACATAAATCACACATCAAGGGTGGGAAGATGAAAAAAATGGATAGGCCACAGCCACCCAACTGGCCAGTTGGTGGCTCTTCTGTGGATATTGGCCCTGTCATCATGGCATCTTCACTGGCCTGGGAGGGGATGTGGATGTAAAATACTGAAACAAACCTGGAATTAATTTCTCAGGCATTGGGGCATGCTCATTCCTGTCAGCAGTTAGGGTATGGTAATGCACTGGGACAAACACAGGACAACTCCTTGGTTTTTACTTTGATAACCCACTATGATACTCTCAAAAAGGATGAGGCATTAGAGGTATGCATTTTCCAGATCATTCATAACTTTACCTAAAAAACTTCTGTATTCTGTGTAAACCTGTACTCACAGGCGTGTGTTGGCAGCCACTGCTACAGGGAGAGAAAAGAAGTGCATGCATTCCCACCTACAAAGTTCAGCATTTCTGTGTGCCTATATTTTCTGTACTGGTTTTTTATGCTGTGATCAGGGAAAGGAAACACGCTTCCCTGTTTCTGAATGAGTAAAGGAACTCGTGTGAGGAAGCATTTAAGGGCAGCCACCTCTGCAAGAGGAGGCGAGTCAGGAGCAGAGGGTGACCACAACAGAGGCAGGGGCAGTGCCCTCACTGACCAGGGACGCAGGCACAGATACTCAAAGAGGAAAAGCAGAGCCGGTCTGGTGAGAGAAACCAGGGTCAGCCACAGTCCATAATCACCAGAGTCATCCCACGGTGACAAGGCAGGTCTGAGGCTTGGCCAGGAAGGCAACCCAGTGGGTCAGGTCCAGCGACGGATGTGGCTGGGCACAGGAGAAGCTGCAGCATAGTTCAAGAGACAAAATGCAAAGGCTCAGCTTAAATGTTCCTCCTGAGAAAGGAGGAGGAATGCCTGTAACAAGGCTTCTTCACAGCTCTGACATGGCTGTTTGCACAGCTGCCTGATCCAAGGCTACTCTACCACAGCAGAGCTCGCTTTGGGCATGGGCCACTATACCAGTGGTATGTGCAGAGGATCCTGGCATGGGGCACTGTGCTTTGGTACCAGGAAATACCAAAACACCGGCAGAAAAGTGTGAATTATTCTACTAAATATATTTGGCAACTATCAGAAAATAAAATACTACTGAAAAAATCAGATGTCTGAAGTCAAGAAAAGGGACAATCCAGTCCTCACACATAACCTAAGATATATAAGACATAACCGAAAGATATATGGAGCTTAGAAAGTTCACTTGTGAGAGAGCTGCATCAGATTATCTTTTCATCTTGAATTTTTCTGACCTATGAGACAGAATAATAGTCATGTTCTTCAGGAAAAGAGAAGCTTCGTCCTAAAGATTTGGCAATTTGCTCACTACACTTGTTTCATAGCTGTCCATGAGACTACTTATAAGCCCACATTGTTCATTTTTCTTCTGTTCATTTTTTCATTAAATGAAGTCTATTGTATTTGGGAATATCCTGGAAAATGCTTGTAATCAAGTCATTGATGGTTTTGTGGGACAGAACAATGGCCTTTTTAAACCAATATTGTTTATGAAACTAACACCAATTAGGTCCATCAACAGTAACAAATAAACAAGACCTTCCTTTAAAAAAAATTACACCAACTATTGCAGAAAATACGGAACACAAACATGCATGTGATTTTCACATCCACAAACCAGTCTTGGCTGTTATGTGACTGTGATTCCTGCACTGGCAGACTCATTTTGGGTCACACAATCCTCCCCGGTGCACACAGCGGGGCTGTAGCAGCAGCATCCTCCTCCCATTTGTCCTTTTTAAGGACCTCTGACTCTCTTTAGAGACACTAACCTCGTTAGCCAACACGATGGCTCATTCCTCCTAGCCATCTGATCACTGTACACGCCCGGTGACAATCTGTGAGTCAGCTGGCAGCCTGTGAGGCCAGGGCAACAATTCCACCTCCTCCCTGAAACCTCCCTGCACCATCTCTGACACCTCATCTCCGTACGCGAGGTCAGCGTGGGCATTTCATGCTATTAAAATACTTCAGGACTCCCATGTGTTAGACTCTCTCTCTCTCGTCTCTGAACGCAGAAAACAACCAAACTTTCTTTCCATCAAATACTTGAAGAGGCTAATGCACAGCTAAAATAACCCTGACTCAGAGCATTTAAGAAGCCATAAAAAGGATTGATTTACACACAGGGATTTAGTCTTTTTTACACAAATTATTTCATTACGGCAACATGAGCGAACAAGCCACCAAAGTGTTCCAAACAGCATATGTTTAGGCTGGTTTAACAAAATGAGCAGCTAAGAAAACATTACTAATATCTGGGAAATACTTGCTTATCTTGAAGCCTTCTTATTTTAAAACTGAATAATCTGTATAGGCATATACATGAGCAAAAGGTTTATAGCACATGTTACTTGTCAGGCAGCTGCTTTTCTGTAAGAACCATTAAACAATTTCAGGTATGTAAAATCTATACAAATAATCCCTGTCAAAGATGTATCTAAATTTGAGACATCCACATGGGAAGGAAAAAAGAATGTATATATAACAAAAGGAGAAAGATCCAGGATATACAAAGAGCTCTTAGTTTATGTAGAAACTGTCTGGGCTCATATGTTTGGAAAACATTTCATCACGGGCTTCACTGCAGGTAAACAGTGATACAATGTAAATCAGAAAATGAAATATATCCAGCTGTCTAATAACAATGACAGCCTAACAGTCTTTTTAAGATAATTTAAGTACATTTGAAAATGGCTACATTATGGTAACACGTGTTGGGTATTTTAAACATTACAATCCATAAGACTCATTAAGTAACAACAAAGTTTATGTAAGTAACATTAGGTTCAGTGAACAGAAGTCTCTTCTAAAACTTGTGATCAGTCACAAGGCTCTATGACTCTTGAAATCATCATTTCACTTAAAGGGAAACTGCTCCCCCATGCCCCAGATATTTGCATATTCAAAATGAGCACATATCTGCTCATCATACCTACTGAACAAAAAACTACCAAGCCTCACTTCACTTTTTCCTTGTGCAACACACAGCAATTCCTGATGTTGTTTCACATGCCTGCAAAACACGCAATACCATACTGCTCCTCACAGGAAAACACCAATGTGTCCACTCTACTTTCTTTTGTCTGGTATTTCACCATGACAAAAATAAATATAAATACATACATACAAAGACTCATGTATGTTTTTGCTTGCTATGCATGATAAAATATGAGCTTTGTATCGAGAAAATAATAATACCACCTTAGAATTATTTGCAAAGTTTAAATAAGATCACTCGTCTCTAGCTTTAACAGTACTCCGAGAAGGAGCTCATGCCTTTGTCTTTCATGTTGTGCTGCCGCATCAGTGCTCTGCTCTGAGCACTAACCTCCATGCCCTCAGTATTTCTCAACCTGCAATTCAAAACAAGTGGTGGTAGATTAAAGACAAGACAGAAGGAATGTACTCATACCCATGAATTACATTTTCAAGTAACTACAGCTACCACTAAGAAGTTATTTTTCTGCGTTTGGGTGGGTGGCTGCCTGCATGTGTGTTCTTCACAAGAATGGTGGTGAAACAGAGGCACAGATTTCCTGAAGAGGTTGTGGGATGTCCAACCCTGGATGCAACTAGGCAAGGTCCTTATCAACCACATTTAACCTGACGTTCGTATTGTCTTCAGCATGTTGCTCATCCACCCCAGATGACCAGAGGTCACTTCAAGCGTCCCTTCTAAATATATTATTCTGTGATTCCATAACATTGTAACTTTGGCTGATTTAAAGCCCTGTCTCACAAATTCACAGGCAATAAAATGCAGAGGCCTTCATGCATGCGAGGACGCAGAGCCCTGCACAGGCCCTTAGAAAACAGCACTGCTGCCAGAGTCGTCAGCAATGCCACACAACTTAATGAAGCTGCAGAGCTCCTGGTGCCCATGCTGAAGAAGTCAGTGCTGGAAACCTTCCCAACATCAACTCTAATGCAGCTAAGGCTCATGAAATAAATGGCAATCAGCAATGCCAGCATGACCACAGCAAACAGAATCTGTCTTGGCACAACACATTAGCCATGACAAAAGGATTTGAGTCAGGATGGGAAACCCACACAGTTACTCACTCCATAGTGAAGACAAAAAATCTGAGAGATAATATAAAGAGTTCAGATCCATGAATGCTAAAAGACAATTTTTCACATTCAGAGCAAGTTATAAAGCTCATAAACTTTGTGTATCCACATGAAAAACACAATTACACTGTCTGTATAGGAACAGTTGTCATAGGATCTTCAATGTCTTCTCATAAATAACATTGTGATTAACAGGAAAACCAACTTCATTGAAAGAAGCACTAGTAAATATTGCCAAAGGTACAAATTCAGTAAAATGTTGCATCGTTCAGTCTCATGATACAAGAATCAGATTGTTAAGCATCTTATGATCTAGGAGTATTCTCTGCAGGCTGGAAAAGGACAATGCCTGTTTTTCTTGACCCTAGAAATCCTGCAAGACATTCTTAAGTCAGCCACTGTAATGGAAGAAGCTGTGGAAATCAGAGACTCTGTGCAGTAATTACATTTCTAAAATGGACTATGGCAGCATGAGTTATTCCTCCACTTCAGTGTCAAGAGGACGCAGTGCCCACAAGAGTCCTGGAGGTGACAGGCCAAGAACAAATGATAGACCCAAGGTATTAAGGGAGATACAGCACCTGTAAGAGTCAACTGCACATTCAGAATCCTGACTGCAGCTACAGGTGTTGTCAGAAGGTGCAATGGCAGCACCTGTGAGGCTCAGCGCAACCACATTTAGCAGGATTTGTGGCTGAGAACAACTGTTGTTGTATCCATTCATACCTGATTCTTTTGCTCATGCTTTTTTTAGCTCAGGATACCCTCATAAGATCTGCAGATGAAACCTTGCACTACAGTGCTCAGGACTACTGACATTTGCAGCCCCTGGGGCCATGGCAGAACTGGGTCAAGACAGGGACAACAATGGAATTAGCCTGGAACACAAATGGGACCAACATGGTTTAAATAGCCACCTGTCACCTTTACAAGGAAGAAGTCTGCAGATGTGGGCTTTGCTTCCTCTCTTTGTGGGATTTGAATCCACTGACAGCTGTATGCTTAGTTCCAGTTCCTGGAACTCTCTGGAGCAGCAGAAATACTCTGCGTGGGGGGGGATGACAAGAAGAATGCTTTGAGGAGTCTGTTCTTTGGAAGCAGATTGCAGCAATTTAAAAGAAAAAAAAAGAGGCAGACTGGGATCCTCATTCATAGAGGAGCTAACGAGATCTGGCACTAAGAGGTGACAAGCAAAGTAATTAGAAAATAATTATTTTAAGAGAGAAAGGGATGTCAAAGAGTAGAAGTGAGTCAAGATAATTTTAACAGAATGAATCATAAAAAACGTACTATATAGTTCCTGTTGTACTGGGTTACTGAGAGGGATGGGCATGCTCCTAACTAGACCTTAGCAAGATCTTAACTAGATCTTTGTCCCTGCAGCCATTAAACAGGGGAGAAGTACAGCAACCAAGACTTTTCTGTCTTCTATTCAGAAAGCTTTTTGAAAACTTGCTTTCACAGGAGCTTTATAACATCTGTAATAGGCCATGTCAAACAAAACCCCAGTGTCACATAAATGCAAGCAGTGGTGAACAACAACACAACAAAAATATAAATGCAATTATCTGTTAATTCATAATGTTCAAGTTTCCATGCCAGGAAATGCAAGACAGTGTGAATGTGTATGTGCTTCAGTGCCTGCTGTCTGCTAATATCCATCCATCTATCTAGATATTCACACAGACATAAGATTAAAGAACCAAGATCTCCATACATATACAAGCCATCATTTCCAGAAACAAAAGGACTGACACTGACAGGACTTGCACTGACAGGAAAGTGCAAGGAATCTTATTCGTCTGACACTTTGTGTTTTTATGACAATTGAAATGCTAGAACAACACCAAAATGCTGTTTTACACTATAAATTCACAGTGAAGTTCAGGGTAGATTTAATGATTATATCTTTGTTCATGATACAACTGGAAGAAAAAATTGTATCAGTCCTCTGAAGCAGATCTTGTGAAATGAAATTCTATTTTTAGGAGCCCAAGCTTGCTCACTTCTAACAATTTTTTTTTCAACTTCTTTGTCCTACTACTTATTATTATAGTAATACCACACTGTAAAGCTAAATATTATTTCATCCACATTTAAATGACAATAGACCACATTTTTTTCACTGCCTTTCCAAATGCTGCAGTAAAGAAGTCTCCTTATTCTATATTGGTTCTGGATGCTTCTATCCTTTATTACTGGAATAATTTCCCTTTACTCACACCTAAGTATGACTCCTACTTCAAATTCCCCATGTTTGCTTTTTTCCTTCAATGAAACTGTTCATTTTTATTTTTTCCAAACATTCTATATCTGTTTTAAAAAGCTTTTTCTGAGTAAAATTTGTATACAAGAAATTTAGGGGTAAGCTTGTCTTCCGTGTAGGCACAAAGCTCAGTTTATCTATTTCCAAAAAGAGAACAATAGAAAGTCAAGTCTGATTTTGTATTAGGATGACAACATCTAGTATAACCCTGAAAGATAAGAAGTTTGTTTTTAAAGAGAATGGGCTACTACTTCTACAGAATTTTAAAGTATTTAAGAAGTTGACACAGGAAATAAGGAAAAGCCTAGCCTGAAAGTAAAGTCCTAGTTATCTTGATGAAATGTCTCTCAAGGGAATTAGTAATTTCTTGGCAGTAAAGCAATGGGCTTGTTATTTTGGGTAGTACTTAAAATCTGAAGAAAGATCTTGGGGTTTGTGACTAAGTCTTAAACAATCTAGATTCTATGCTGGCTCCACCATGTAGTCCGAATGTCACACCAGGCAATTTGCCTGATGTCTTCAAACTTAATTTTTCTTTCTTTAAAATGAGAACAACATTTTTTCTCCCACCAAAATATTCATCTTGTCTGCTTTAGTGTCCATACAATTAAGTCACTGGGGCAACTCACAGAACCACAAGCTCATCACGCACTCCTTTACTCTTGGTCTGGGTTTTAAACTGTGAAGTCTGCTACTACATTTGCATATATAACTAGCATAACAAGACATAGAAATCATCTGAAGGATCTGAGAGTTGCAGGCAGGCAACACTACAGAAAGCTCTGAGTCCAGGAATTAGAGATTTTAACTTTTAAATAAACGTTTTTCTTCTGTAAGATAATGAAGTACTTCAAATTAAAAAAGAATTTTGCTATAATGCCTCTAACTAAGTGGTAAAGCTCTCCTGATCACAATGGCATGATTTTCTTCCTTTTGCTCATACAACAATCCTTACCTATGTTTTTCAGATTAAAATTTTATTTCTCATCCAGTAATGAGTCCAAAACATGAAAAACAAATAGTATTCCAACACATTTTCCCAGTGCCAATGTTTTAAATGTTACAGGCATAACCATGCAGCTGATTCTCCATAAGTACACAGCGTTACTGTTCAGATGCCCTTTATGCTGTGCAATGGAAGCACCAGACACTGCATGAAGAAACCCAGGTTCAGCACTAGCTTTCTACCAGATCTGAATGACAGCTGACAGAATTTTGAAGCTGGCAGAATTTTGAAGAAAAATTCACAGTGATAAAAAATTTGTTTATTAAATAAAATCACAGCAAAAGTCCTTGAGTACATTCAGTTGGTCAATGAAAGCTAAAACTATTATGATAAAGTAATGCTGGATGTTATTATTCTGGCCAGCAAAGTTCATTAAGGACATTATTTCTGTCATTGGACAGACATAAAAAAAGAAAGAAGAAAAGGCAAAAGAACTATTTTTCTTGCCTTACTAGTTGTAGATTTAAAGCAAACTCCAACAGCAAGCACTACAAAATTATAAACAAGAACAGCTCTTTGGAAAATTACAAGGCAAAAAGGTGGCCAAGGACCAGAGACAATTACTTCACTGTTTTCATGCAGTTTCAACTGTGTTTATTTTCATCCATGCCCAGTGAAATGAAACATTTCAGGAAGACTTAGGAATTGCATGGAAC
Source organism: Corvus moneduloides (assembly GCF_009650955.1). Lineage (NCBI taxonomy): Eukaryota > Metazoa > Chordata > Aves > Passeriformes > Corvidae > Corvus > Corvus moneduloides. The sequence continues at coordinate 108,890,113 of NC_045476.1, read as the reverse complement.
TTTCACTCTGAGAATATAAGTGACATACTCACATACTAAAGGACAAGCAACATGCTCAGAAAAACAATGTAATCTGAGATGCTACAAAGTATATTCAAAAGAAAAGTATTGATTCACAATCACCAAATAGTGAAGGAGTTTGAAATATGTAGTCTAGAAGGATACATGCATGTTTTTCTCATCTATGTTCCCTGAAGTAATTGTAAGAGCTTCCCTTCAAAGCAAACAACACATGGCACATCTTCCTAACAAATAGACCAGATGGAGCAACTTGTTTACTATGCAGTGAGTGTTTGCTTCAGATCTACGACAGTAGAAAGAAGATAGCCTGAATGTGTAGGTCACAGGTGAAGCAAAAAGCAACATATGGCAATCCCAAAACCACAATGCAGCCAGAGGAGAGTCTTTCAAAAAACTCTGAAGAAGTAATTCCCATCATTGCCAAGAAGGGAGTAGGTAGCAGGCAGTTTGCATTAGCCAAGACAACCCAATACAAAAAACCACAGAGCCTGAATTATCATCTTGGCAACAGAGAAGAGAGGGGTGCTTTTAGCAGACAGCAATTAAGGATTTGGCAAGCATCTGGAGGAAAGGAAAGGGTGCAAGTCAAAGATAATGCCAGAATCACAGGTCCAGATAACAGAGGAAGATAAAGACACAATGAGAAATATACAGCAGAAAAATAATGAATTCAGATAGCAGTACATCATCCACTAAGACCAACAGAAGAAACAAGCAGAAAAGCAGAAATGTGTGAAAGGACACCTTTGGAGCAGAGAGTCATCTCAACAACACTGAGAATCATCAAATATTGTGCAGAGGCAGTAACACACACCCGCAAAAGCAGATGATTAACTTTTTGGTTAAGAAGAAACGGAAATAAAGGAAGTTAATGAATGAACTGTAAGATATTTTGAAAGAAGGCAGGAGGAGACTTAGAAGTGAAGGTACAATACAGGTGAGAAACAGGGACTAATAGATGGAAGAGAAAAACTTGTCAGTTTAACAGAGTACCCTTACTTTCTTAAATGAAGCAGGAGTTAATCTACTAAGTGTGAACAGCTTGCCTTGTCCCAGTTAGTTATTTAACCTTCACTTCTTGCTCAGGGTGAAGTACTAAAAGCATTACAGGTGCTTCATAATTACCTCTAGTTAATAGAAGAAAGGGCCATGATGAAATACACCCTTAGAATTTAGTCTAATTTTATCTGTGTGTTTAATTTACCCTCTGCATTTCCTTTGGGTAAATAAAAGTATTTTGCTTCACCTGCTACAGCACACAGCAACACTAAATGCTAATCCAAGAGTTCAGCATGGAACATCTTTCTTTCCTTCATGCTATTAAGAAGAAATCTTGGAGCTTGCTTTGTCTTCCCATGATTGACATTACAGACATGTAACTGGCAGACAAAATCAAACAGCTTAAGATGAAAATACTCACACTGGTGGGTCATGGGGAGCACAGAAACTTACCAGTTGCTATAAAGTTCACTTTGGAACAAAAGCTCAAATGAATTGCACTGTGTCAAGTCAAACAAAAGAAAGTACAAAACTAACAAAACCCCCTTTTGCCTCAGTGAGCCCCAAGACCAACTCAGGATCCTCTCTGCCAAAGAAAGCATGCAGTGCTGCACACTCTCACGACTCGACTGCAAATCTTGCTTTGTTTAATGTCTCAACTTCTCAGGTCAAGTGATTTAGATAAAAAACTACATGTTAAGTGTTCATGTGAAGAAAAACATTTAGTCATAGAAGTGCAAAGAAAAAAGATATAGTTATTTGAGTATGTATTAACTAAAACCTAGAAACTAATCAAAAAACCCCCATGTTATTTTCAACAGACTGTTTTCTGCTGATTTGACTGTATGCTAGAATAAGCCTTATGATATTTGAATGCTCAAAGACAGTGTTACAGCGAATTTCTGAACCTGCCCTGTTACTAATCTACTGAAAATGTGTGTCTTACTAAAATTCCAATTAAGCTTTACTCTTTCACTGGGCAACCTTGAGAAATCCTGTGAGGGACACCACATTTCTCGTCCCTTCTCTTGCAATAAATGAAGCTTCTCCATGTTCACAACCAGAGGACAGCAGTTCTTCTTGCTTCCAGCAGAGAGACAAAATAACAGAAGGCAGCAAGAGAGATTGAAGACTAAACAAAGATTAACCACACTGTCTACTTGTTCATTTCCACGTTCATCTGCATTAGGTCAGCTAAAGCTGCATTTTAAAAAATCCTTTCTTACGGCTTTACTTTCCCAAGTATAAATTGCAAGGGGTCCTACACATGTGAAGTATAAAATGACTAACAAGAATTTAAATGTTGAAACATTATCTACTTCATACAAGAATTGTTTAGCTGAACTAGATCAATATTTCTAAGCACATTCGAAGCAGGAATGTTAGAATGACTCAATAAGTTATCACTTGAAAGAAGAGCACAGGTGTATTAAACAAAGTAGGTGGGAGCACTCTGAATTCACCTTATTCATAAATTACTATTTTTCTCACTTTACATCTCTTCACATTTTGTAAACAAACTTACTGATACTGTCTTTCAATCCTTACCTCGTGTTCTTAATGGCTAAATTTAAAACAACATGTGCTTTTAAATTGGGAAACCAGCACCTGGTAACTGAACTGCTGAAGTGAAATCAAGTGTTTAGTTGCCTTGAGTTCCTGTCTTCTTTGACCACTGACCAAATTCAAAACTGATTAACAAGCAATTAGGCTATCTTAGCTATGTTAAAATTAGTCATGGACAATAATATATGTTACTGTTGAAATAATGCTGCTTAGATTTTCCAGGAGCTTTATGTTAGAGAGCCTCTAAACCCAGTCACACTGAAATATAAAAAAATGAGACATCAATTAGAAACACACGGACACAAAAAGTCTATTTGAACAACTTTCTCTCTTAAGATGACTTAATAATCCAGTAAGACCATAACACTGTACAAAAGAAACAACAAAAAAAGATCCAGTGCTCTTCATAAAACACCATGAATATCCACTTCAGTCAAAGGAAGCTACTAATGTCCTACCATATCAAAAGTAGAATATGGAAGAAACAATACAGCACAAAATGAATGCAATATTATATTCAGACAATTAGGTCACCAAAGTGCTCCTTGTTCATCTGAAAAAAACCCCAAAACATACTAAAGTCTGGTTTCCCTTGGCTTACCAAAAATCAAATACCAAACTGAACCTATTCAGTACTCCTAAATTCATCACTGCAAGTGTTAAGTGCTGTGTCGACCAAAGTGGTGCAGGGAAAGAAGAGCTGTAAACAACAGGAAATCTTCAGAGACTGAGCTGCTTTGTATGCTTTTCATCTGTCATTCAACCTACATTTTATGTACTTTATTCTCATCACCTGTGCATCTCCTGCACTTCTTATGTTGTGGATGTTGAACTTCTAAGTGAATAGAGAAATGCAGGAATAGAAGGTTTGAGTTGGTGTTTGTCCCCTGCAGATTAAAAAGCCAATGCTACCAGGTCCAACTTGTCACTGAAACTGAACTTACTGAACTCCAGGGTGTATTTTGTCTCAGTTTCAGCATTGCCCTAGGCAAAATCCCTCAAGAAAAAACAAAGAACTCCATGCAACCGCACTATCATCCACCTTTATTCATCCACAGAAAGCGTACTCCTTATGTTATTGTGCTTTAATAATAACCTTCTGGAAATTAGCAAACAAGTAGGAAAACACAGCACCTCTAACAGAAAATTCACACCTAGCAGAGTTCATACACAAACAATGTCATATTATCTCAGAAGCCTTCAAGAGATTTAGCAGATCAGAAATGTAGTTGTGAATTTTGCAGCCTAAAATTTATTTGCTATAAGAAGACCAAAAAAGAAAATAAAGTATGAGACACAGCATTCTTATTTCATACTGATGCTCTAAACTTGTCTTTTATTATATAGAACAACAAAGAAGGACAAACAAAGAGCCACTAAATTGTAGGCACGCAAACAACATCTAAAGCTTAATTTTTTTCTTGCAGTTTGAATGAGCAATCCCATTAGTCTCTTGGTCTGAACAGACAGGCAAACACATCCACTGGCACTGGTTTACTCAAAAAACAGCACCTTAAAGCCAACTGATATGACAGCTATCAATGAGCACATATGATTGCTGCCATAGGTATGCCGCTGATTAGGTGGCTATCTTCTCAAGCACAATTTCATAGACTTTATATAGGAAGGGTTCTGCAAAAACTAAAGAGCTGTAAAAATTATCTTATTCTTCCAAAACTCTGAGTCCTCTTTCAGACTCATATAATCTATAGTTGCAGACTTTTCCATCTCATCCCATGAAAAAAATAGGCAATTCTGTAGTTACCAAAAGTCAAAAAACTCCACCGAAAACAAGCCCCCAAAACTACCAAAACCCCCAAAACATCAAATAAACATCAACACCACTTAACTTAATGCTCTGTGCTCTATTATTTGTGGGTTTTGCAGGCAAAATGTTCCCTGGAAGAGTTCAAGTTACTGTAAGACCTAGTTTTCCACCATCCATTATCTGAAATTGTCGGAAGACCAAAGGCTGAAACTGCCTCTGAACTCTTCCCCAGTCGATTGAAAGGCTTATCGGTGGTATCACTGGAATGAAGATTTCATCATAAATCCTGTGTGACTTCAGGGTGTGTAGATTAATAAAGGCACATCATATACTGCAAAATTACAAAGCCTTTACAAGGAACAGTCGAATTCTCTTAGAGAACTCTGGACAGATGGCAGGACTTGACTATCACTAAATCAGCTTAGTCAAATACATTATTAGTTCTCCAGCCCAATATTTGCTGCGTATTCCCACTGCAACTGCTGAATGAAAAGGGCAATGTGTCAAGCTTATAGCAAGTAAAAACCAGAAATCCATTTTTGTCCAAGACTCATCTCCACCCAGTGTGCTAGAAACTTATACAAATTATAAAAAACCAAAGCTCCTCTTGAAAAAGCAGCTCATTACAAAACACCAAAGATCAAAACCTAAACTCTACTTTTTTGTGTGTTTGCTATTTAATCAAGTGTCTGTTAAGCTGCTTCCTTGAGACTATGGAGCATTTCAGGAAAATCAGGAGGTCAGACTGACTGACACAGAACCCCCACATCAATGAACAAGCATAATGGGCTTTCAGGTATCTAAAACAACAGGTCCCTCAAAGGCTGGAGTGCAGCTTCTCTGTGAGATAATTCCATCAGCAAGGGATGAGTGATTCACTTATCAGAACTGCCACATAATGCTGAAGCACAAATTAATGCTTGCAAGAAAAGATGCATGATTCTGCTTTGGTTTCTAGAAGGCAATTCTGAGCTCTTGTTAATTTTCCTCTTAAAAGCACACGGAATCAAAAGCTTTCATAGAATTATCAGGTTTGTAACCAAGCATTCACAGAGAAATTTTTTTTTCAGTACATGACGAAGACTTATTTTGATGGAAGTCACATTCATTCATATTTTACTAAAAGAAATGATTCTCAAACATTTTTGCCTGTCCTCTGCGCAGTGACATTTCTTCTCCCTTGTCACCGTAAGGTTAATGCTCAGGAAGGAGAACAAAGTGATTATTACTGTGCATGACAAGGATTGTTTGCTGCAGCAATTACTCCTCAATCAGAATGTTACTTTTGTTTACACTCAACACAGATAAAAAAATGAACCCTAGATACTACCATATGCTAAATATACATTTTACACTGCTTGAATTATGAGCAAGTAACACACTTTAATACAGGTGTGGCATGGCTTTTAATGCAAAATTATGACACCTCTTTTGAAATCCTAACATTCTCTGCTATTAAATACCTGTTCTCATTTTCATCTGCATGAGAGAGGTAGTTAATTTTATTTGCATCAATACACTGAACTAACAGGTATATTCTCATTTGTATGACAGGGCACACTCTATTCTTATAACCTGTGTATTTATTTCCCTGAATTATTACCTAAAATACAGTCAATGCTTCGAGTTTCCAATTAAAAGGTTAAAAAAAATTAATTCCACAGACAAGTACTGTGATTTTCACTGTATGTTAAGATTTTTAATAGAGATACTGAGGGCTCATGAATAGAATTTGCATAGTCTCCCTAAAACATTTCTACAGTTGATTCCTTCTGTGATTTGACTCGGACTGAATTTATTCACCGTTGTTTGGGACAGGCTATTTAATTCCCTCCTGGACTCTTAAACAACGTGAGAGGTTGCGTGTCTCTGTGCTAGCACACATCCTGGTTAACTGCATTAATCACACACAACAGGCCTGTGCTCAGTTAGGTGGGTCTTTTCAAACAGATGGCAATTAAACCCTCCTACATATGAATCATTTTGCATTCACAGAATACTTTCTATATGAGCACTAAATATTTACCAATGAGGCTGGCATATTTTATATAATTTCACCACCTCGGCTGAGATGACTGAGGAGCGCTATCGTTATGTACATAACAGAGTTATAGGCAGGTGCAGATTAAACAAGGTCACCTTATTCCTTACTCCCATCTTCCTATTACAGCTATGGCACCTGGACTCTGAACTTGACACACCACTCACATTGCTGGCTTGAAATAAAGGGCGTAGCAATTCCGGATAGTTTACAGGACGTTTTGCAAAAAAAGTTATGATGGTGATTAGTTAAGATTTTAAGAAGTTTCCCACATATCCTAGTATGGTCATTTAGGCCACACTCTCTTCCACAGGAACCAAAAAGTGAGATGAGCTGTCTCTGCTGAATTCCTAGTTCTGAAAAACACCAACATCATCAACTTTAAGTCGAATGCTGCAACCCCAAAGGAATTTTGGAGGAGGGAAAAGCCACTGACTCCACAGCCTCCTTCAAAATGACAAAGAGAAGAGTCAATATCCTAATGGTCACAGTGCTGCTTATTAGAGACATTCTAAAATGAAGCCTTTGTCTCACGGGAACCTCCAATCTGCTTTTCTACTATCAACAAATACATTTTTAGAAGATCAAAATTAGAAAACTCTTTTCCCATGAAAGATGAAATACAGCATATTGAACTGACTCTTACTATATAATTTCATTTGAAACAAAAACACTTCCACTTTCCCCAAATAAGTATTTTATGTTTTGTTAAAAATATTTTAACAGTGGTTTATTATCTGTATTTTTAGTATTAGAGCCTTTGATTACCTTCCTTTTAAAAAACACAAAGCAAAATTGTAAACAATATTTAGTATGCAAAGCATATGATACACTAGATTATAATTTTTAAATAAGGCACTAGATTTGTGAACTGAGATTTTACAAATCCTGAAACAAAAGCAGGATGTGTTTGCTTAAACCAAACCACACAAAGCAATAAAATGTGCCTACTTCCAGTTTCTGTACTTCCATCTTTTATGAATTCCTCCTTACACTGTATCCTGCAGAAAGGACATTTAATACTTGAAAAAATCTGGATAGCCTTAACATTTTACTACTTGTAGTTGAATTAGCTGACCTTTCATTTTGTCTTTATAACCAGCCATCATCATGCACAGTTTGTCTATGAATAAACCACTTGGTAACAGCACTTTGTCACCTTCACATATATTATTGATGAGAAAGCTGACAACCCGCCTATTAAGATGCTCCACTTGTCCCATCTCCAGGCTCAGCCTGCGGTACGGATGGAATAGTTGAAGTGAAAACTCAGTTTTACATTTCAAAGAAAGTTCAAAGGCAGTGAGAAAAGGCTGCCCTGTAAAGGACACAGAAATTGTATTTATTGCTGGAAAAGTTTTATTGAGTAGACTGTATTATCTACTCTGTATGATAATAAAAATCAGACCATGAGTCCACATCTTGTTCAGCTAGATATTCTACTTAGTTTTGCGTTCAGTCTTGGATTTAATCTATGAATCTGACAAATCAAACAATTACAACACTAATCACAGCTTAGTATCAAAAATACAGATTCAAATAATGGTCAAGATATAAACCAAGCAGATTCAAGTGGATTTGTGTTTCTATTGTTACCCCAGAAAGACATATAACAATATTTCTTGGGCCCCAAAACATTGCCAAGGTGATAAATTAAAGGTCATATCAAAAGTACCTGAAATCAGGATGCCTTTAAATGAACAAACCCTGAGATCACTTGCACTCTCTGCTTCCTTCCAAATTCTCACATTGCCAAAAATCGCCAAGCCATTCCATAAACACTAAGTATTTATTCCATCACCTATTAGTCCTTTCTAAAGTAAGTATAACAAAGTAATTAATCCAACAGAAATTACCTAAATTAAATATTCTTTAAAATACCTATATGTTTTAAAGAGATTCGTATCAAATGAGATTACATTGGCTGTATAGCAAATCTTTAATTCTGGTTTTGAAAAACCACACAGCCTTTCTTTCCTGTATTTTTGAACATGAGACTAAATATCCCATGTTAAGACACACTTATCAGCTGCCAACGAAAATCGTAAATACAATACACAGCACAACTTTGCAATGATAACTCCACACTGTAAGTATACTACATCTACTCCATAAGTTAATGAAAAAGAGCTAAATCAGCACTAACCAAGAACACAAAATACTTCTCTTACCTCCATTTCTGTGCAGTATAAACGGTCCGATTTATCTGTAAGAAGAAAAAAAAGTTTTCAGATTAAGTAAGAGACAGTGGAAGAATAAAACTAAAAACATGAGTCACTTCTCTTTTTTGAGTAATTACCAAGTATTCTTTGTCTTACTTGAATCACACATTTCAATAATGTTTTTATTATATATGCATCATTGTATTAACAACAAGAAGGCCCTACCCTTTTTATTTGGATCCTTCACAATACTTGATCTTAAAAAGACATGTCTTTACTGCCTGGCTTCATTATTTAAATCATATGATTGATGTTTGGCCATGGAGGGAACATGAAAACATGTTGGCTTAAATTAAGCAGTAGCAAATAGTTATTTCAAGAGAATAAGCAGCATTAATTCATAAACTAAGGAAAAGCCACTGTTTCATCTGATACTTCTGGGATTTCAAAGAGTTCAACAGAAACACGAAGTTCAAGCAAATTAAAGTTAAAACATTACTGTACTATTTTTGTAAGTCCTACTTGTCAATTTTTGCATTTCCTCCAAGTCCAGAGAAATCACTTTGGAATTTGTATAATAAAGAAAAATTAAGTTTCTGAATTGTTTCATTAAACAGAAATCTCAATTTTCTGAAACACAAAACAGTTTTATACCAAAGTGGCTTGACAGCTTGGCAAAAAGAAGACTGAAATTTCACAGCACATTAGGAAAGTATCATGTCACTAAAAGCAGCAAGTTTATAATTTTGTATTAATAATCCTTATTAAAGTAGAGTGAAGGAATCCTTACAAGATGATTTCCTTCTGGAAGAAAATGTATTCAAGAAAGTTAAGAATTCCACAGAAATCTATCCATTTGAAAGGGGACCTCCCAAAACTTTAATTTCAAAACACACAGATATCAAATTTTAGCTTAATTGCATTCACATGGCTGGTTTAGAATTTGCAGCTTTGGACTCAACAGCACAGAGCCAACAAAACACATTACATAATTTTGAGACTTCATGTACTCAAAAACTAGAAGAGGATGCATTCACTTGACTGTGCGTACTCTGAGAGTGCATGTTCAGGTGATGATTAGGAAGGATTTACTGCAGTAGTTCAGAAAAGCCTGTGATTTGTATCCATAACTGGAAGGACTATTTTATCAGACTGGCTGACAAGCCCAAGGAAGCTCAACCAACCGGCTGGCACAATGTTTGCACAGAGAAGTGATTGCACTGACTTCATATGACAAATGTGAACGGCATGCTAAACACTCAGCTCTGGGGAAGAGTCACCTGCACAGAAAAAAACTAATTTTTCATACTGAACTAGTCACCTTCCTTTTGAAACTAAAGGTTAAACACGTCCTGAATGAATAGGGAACATCCTCCTAAAAGAGTGAAAGTTGTTTACTTTCCTTTTGAACTGTTGCCAAAGCAAGCTGAATACTTAGCACTGGTGTCTGACTTCAAAAGCAAGAGCAGAAGAGTGACTTAAAAAGGCTTTTGCATCACATTTTGTCTTTTCAAAAGGACTGGTACCTCTGGTTCATTCACTTTCAGATCCACATAATAAATTCCTGGTGTTTAAAATGGTAACATTCACGTGATTGTTACAAACTATAAACAGGAGAAAGGTACTGAGAATGTTTTTTAACTGCTACAATTATTAGCAGATTTATTAATGTTAGGGGCTATTTTTGTGAAATCAAATGACAGATGACCAAAACGATGTATCTTTATGATACAAGATAGCACAAGATTAATTCAGAGAAATGTAGTCAAGACAGGAGAAGAAAAAAGCACATCCTGTCTTTCAGAAGACGGTACTTTTAAAAAAAAATTAGTACTTCATTAAAAGGTGCTAATTTTAAACCTATAGCAATGCAATTAATACAGAAGGCCACCAATGTTTGCAATCACTGATAATTTAAAATATCTGGACTTGCATCTCCTATGGTCTGAGAGAACAGGAGCCAAGCTGTCCTCTAGATCCTCTGAGTAGCACCAAGTACTCATTGCTTCACCTCATAGCAGTGCTGAGATCCTATAAACATCCGTTTAGCAGAAGTCCCAAACAATTCCTGAAGCAGAGAAAACAAATAAATCAGTCCGGACTAAAACAAAAAGACAAAACTTGAATTTCTGAAAGTAACAGCAAGAAGCTTATCTTCAGCTCCTTTGATAAACTTCCATGAAAGCTGCTCCCCAAGGAAAAGCACTCAAACTCTGGAAATTTCCCTTAGTTCATTTATGGTACTATCAAAATTTACTACTGCTTTCAGAGCAAATCATAACTCATTTTTTATTCTATTATTAAACTCAACTATTTATTCCTACTTATACCAGTATTGTCATGAGTCCATGTGCTGGAGCAAGAAGGGGGAATAACAAGTGTCTCATGCACCCAGACAGTAACCTAGCTGGTGCAAGCTACTGAGTTACAACATTTTAATATACACTGCATTATGGTAATTATTAACCATACCATTCCATATGCCTCTGTACCCTGAGTCCAGCTATACACTGAGCAGATTTCCCAAAGCTATTTGCAGTCACTTGTGGACTCTCTCCATCAGGAATTTACTACATTTCTGAAGAGATCATTAACAATACTGTTAATGCACTTACATGCATCTATCAAGACTGAAATGAATTTGCTTTTATATGGCCCCTGCAAGCCAATTTATTTATACTGACTGGGAGTAGAAATTTCTTCTCTCTTCAGCTGACATGACTGAAAAAGCAGTAACTCAAATGTAGCCTAAGGGTCACACTTCCTTCATTTGCACTGGGAGAAAGAAAAAATTCCCCATAAGTCATAGAACAGTCTCTGCAAGCAGGATGAAGTGCTTCTCTGGTAAACAGGTGAAGCCTTAAAAAACTATTTCAGCTGCTGCTTTTTAGCATAAATGCAGGCTTCTCCAGACTTCAGAACCATTCGACTAGATATTCATCTGTGCAGCATTTTTACCACTCTTACTGCCTAAAACTATTCCACAGTATTCCACAGTAATCTCCCATGGCAGCTTTCAAATAGAAGTTAATGCATTCATTACTAGTAAACAGCATAACTTTAACTGCCAACTTCAGTTTATACACAAGCTACAGTTTGGAAAATTAGAGCATTTTTCACTCTCAGCTTGTTGAAATGCAAAAAATGAACAGTTCTTGCAAGAAGGAAAGTGACTTACTTTGGAGGTTTCCTGTATTTCCAAAAACAATCTCCAGAGGGACACATTTGCCAGAAAAAAAAAAATAAAAAGAAACCCCAAACCTTCACATTCATTTTTTGTTCTTCAAAATTTCTATTGGAAAATCATTCTTCTGTCAAACCCTCAGCAAGAGGAGTCATGATAAACTTTCCTCAAGCACTGTCTCATCCTTCAAGGAGGGAGCTCCCTGTACTACCAGTGGTAAGAAGCACACATTTAAGACTGAGTTTTAATAACAAAATAGTTAACTCAGTATGTTAGAATGGACTGACACAGGGTATTTGTAGGGCAGCACGTGGCATGTGCCAGCCCATCTGCACTCCTCTATCTGAAGAAAAATCAAGCTACAGGGTTGACTTTAGTGAAGTGACACCACAATCATATGGCCACTATTTCAGCTATAATCAGCTGCTCTAAGAGCCCTGCAGCTCAGAGCGTCTCCCCAGCCTTCCTCAAGTGTCTCAGACTCCTCCGCTCAGATCCACAAGCATTTCCTTCAAGACAGCTTCTTCCAGAATTGAAATGATAAGCACTGATTCTCTGGCAACAGTGTGGCTGATGCACACATTGGCAACAAACCTGGAACTCCTTTTGTGTTAAAGATTAATATTATAATTAAATGTCACAGCCCACTTCTACAGGTTTGGAGTGAAATCAAGCTGGTGTGGCTACAATAACAAAACTCAAGTTGCCTGCAGAAATGACAGACTCAGCTTGTATGTACTGGAGGACAGTGGAAGAGGAGGATGAAGAAGAACATAAGGATTAAGCTAAGGAAAGGGAGCAAGGAAGAACGTGAGAGTCACTAACTCAAGTTCCTTCAGTTGAACGGTCTTTAATCATGCCCCCCAAATTAACAATAAACTGAATTTGTATTTGCTTTCTAATTTTTACATCAAGAGGCACTGTAGCTACAAGAGTGAGCTTTTCTTTGCTCTTAAGAGAATGAGGACTCCTCAAGTAAAAAAAAAAAAAGTAGTTCAGGTTCACATTTAAACATCAAATTGCAGAAACTGGAGTTTTGGCAACTTTGGAATTACCAAAACCTGGAGATTTTGTAACTAATCTAAAACCGATCAAGTCAGTTACCAAAAATGACAAGTTCATCAATACAAGAGTCAAGATGAGCACCAATGAAAGGAAAGGCGATGAAAGAAGAAAGCAAAGGTAATCATGCAACAGAAGGAAAAGAAATAAATATGCAAAGAATGGGATTTGTAATTAAATGAAGGGAGAGGAAAATACTGATGTAGGAGGAGTGAGCCAGGCTGAGGACAGACAGTGAAAACTTGTATGATAAAAAGAAACAGGAAAAAAAGTGAAAAAGACAGAGACAAATAAAGGCAAAGGATATCTTAGGAGTAAGACACATCAGGATGCAGGGAAGAAAGTCAAAAAGAGTGAGAATATGAGGAAGTGGAAGGAAGCAGACAGGATTAGGAGAGGTAATCAGAGACCCCTCAAAGCAGGAAGCACAGAGACCCAAGCTCTTAATAAAAATACTTAGGCTTTGAGGATCAACATATCCTTCCTTTAAACTGTAATTAGAAGGTAAAAAGAAATGGGATGACGTTTTAGAGCTTGTGGCTTTTTGGATATGACTCATGATTTCTGTATCAGACTACAGCTGATGACTTAGTAATTATATGTCCCATTTTTCTGCTTAGGAAAGGAAAGAGAAAGAAAATATAAGGAAAATTCTTAGAGAGGTTTCTAAACCAATGGCAATCAGGACTTTCCTTCCCCGTGCCAGTCTTTTTTCATGCCTCCTTTTTTCTTCATTCAACACAAAGTTACTCCTCATTTTGAACAGTCATAAGCAATCTTTTTGTCTATTGCACAAAGCAAGGGTAATGACTAAGAGGTCTTCTGTGCTAATACCCTGTTAAATTTTGTAATAAAAATATTTTAAATTACAAATTAACAAATCCATGCTACCTTAGTGCTACCTCCTAAGATATAATTAAATGGTTGCCCTTTGTCTTGTCTCATTTCTATTCTGCACAAGGCTGTGATCAACATATGATTTTTCTGTGTTCCACTGCTCACTCTCTTTAGCAAAACCTGTAAGTTTCCCTAGGGATCACATAAATTTTTATTACTCTAAGACAAATACTGTGATAGTTCTGCATCTCCAAATGCTGCTGAACTCCATTCAGAGCTGCCAGTCTCTTCTGTAGATGCTTAAATACAGACACTGCACTCACTCTCCTCTGGCCTGGTATCAACCCTTCCCCAAAAAAGTGTGAATTTGCAGAGTTCATGTGTCTTGATTTTTATTTTTTAAAATTTCTGTTTCTCTGATCATGTTCTAATTTTTCCTGGAGCTACCCAACTGCCTGCTCATTCAACAAGTATGTGTGCTCCTGGCAGAACTGTGACTGCATTCAAGTAATCAGCAGTTTTTACCCATAATTTTTGATGGATCCAGAATTTCAAGCAGGTTACAGCTTTTCTAAACTTATAACTCAGCACTACTGCATCTGTTAAGAACTGTCACCAGCTGTTAATAAACTCTCTCAAGTAAATGAAAAAGGAGTTCTCTTAATTGTTCTCTACCTCAGCTATGTCTTTGCAGTCTTGTATTTACACTATACAAAGTGACTCATCTCCTTTTGTTCCTCTTAAAGTGCACAGTAATAAAACACAGTAATGCAATCATAGTAGCATGTGTCATGCAAGCTGTTTTAAGGTTTTATAAGGAACAGAGCAATATTTCTCCTTTTTGGATCTGATGCTGTAATGTGATAAACTAATTTAGAAACAAAGAGTACACAATCTCCAGTTTCCTTTTAACAGATACTACGAAAAAGCTTCTCCACTTCCATAAAGATATGTTAATTGCCAACATGGATCCAGGATGTTACGTACCTTTAATCCTCTTGTCACCTGCAACATTCCTACTGCACTCTTGGCAAACACACTCACGCTTGGGTAAGACTCATCCACAGCTCTGCTGCTATGCAGGTCATTTGCACTGCCTGTCGCTCTGAATCATCCTGTTCAAGGCACTCTCTTTCTCTCTCCCCCTCTGTCACATCATACTCTGCTACTGTCTTCATTTCCAAAGCTCCTCTTGTGCTCCCCCAGTCCCACCCATCATCTCTCACTGGGCACTGTGGGGTAAACTATGACCTCCAGCCAGTCCTGAAGCTGGACTCCATTATCTATTTCCCTCCCCCCCCCCCAAAAAAAGCACCTTTGTTCTTTCTCCTGCAATGCCCCATAGGGACATGATATTAACTCTCTGCAACATTACAGCAGATGTCTCATTTTTCACTCTTCTCTTCAATTGCTGTTAACAATGACAACTAAAATTCAATTTTCCTTTCTACAGCAACATTTTTACTATATTAGCCAAGAAAACCTCCGTTAAAGTACAAATGTCTTATCTTTTACTTTAAGTCATTATTAATTTCAGGAGCCCACAATTCCTCTAAGTTCTTCTTTCAAAGTTCAATGTTTTCCTTAGGAACAAATGCAGTTTTCAGACAACACCAAATCGGACTTCATTTGTTCACTGCATACTTCCCATCTTCAACATTTCTCCATACAAATATAGGTAACTAAGGTCACTTATCCCTGTTGGCAATTTCCTTCCATTTCTTTTGTGCAGGCATTTGAAATACACACTTTATTTTTAACCAAATACATCATTTTGTTATGCTGAGATCTTTTCTTTACTTATTTTGTCCTCCCCCACCAGAGCTGCCTACATTAGAATGCCCAGCATCTGCTGATATTCACAGAGAGCCCATGTAACCCCCCGGTGCACGGGATGCATCCGCATAAGCCACGACTGGAAGCCTTCCAGTTCATGCTTACGTACTGGGAACTGCACTGATGACAGAAAGCCTGGCATAAATAAGGCCTAAGCTTTCTCTCTTCCACAGATCAGTAGAGCATGAAGAGATAAAACCATCAACTCACCGAGGCTCCTCTCTGCTGTCTAGTACTATTTTTTTCCTACCTTGATTTCCAATATTAAAATACCTATATAGGTATCTATCTTAAAATTCTTGCACAAAAAAGTGAGGCTCAATACATCGAGACTTACTGTTTTAAAATACAGATGTTTCTGAATACCCTTGAATTAAATTTGAATTCTGAACATAATTAAGTCCTCATCCTAAACTATTTATTTTAGCAGGATTCATAAAAACACCTCTTTCAAAATTTAAATAGCAAGAAAGGCTGCTCCCATCCATCATCTTTAAAAAGGGTCAACAAAATTAGAAGAAAAATGGCAGTACATTAATTTTCTTCTAAAAATCATGCATATTTTTCCTCAGTGCTCCAGCAGGGACTGACAGATAAGAATGTCTTCATGCACACAAGTTGAATTTGCATCTATTCGTCCTGTTTCTCCACTCTTGCCTTCCAAAACCTGGGCACACAAGGATGTAAGAGGGACATGGAAGTCATTAAAACTGCCAAGACAACATAAACTATTCTTCACCAACATGTCTCACCCTGAGCCCTCCAAGTCCTGTGAAAGCCACCATGCAGTCAACTTTTCTGTGATCTTTTTGATTCAAAGCCAGAATACTCCATGCATTATGCCCTCCTGCTGAACCCCTGGCAGATTTCCAAGAGAAAAATCTGCATAGTACTTGCTTCTGGTAAGACCAGCAGTAATTTCCCTGCGTGCTTTCTCTCTTAGGGCTGGAGGATGAGGCAAAAGAAGGGCCACTGACACTACCCACAGCTCAGGGTCTCAGGAGGGAGAGGGAAGGCCGAGGAGCGCCACGTTCAATGCCAGCCCTCAACAGCCAACGGCTGGAAGTGAGCCCGGCTCGGTGTTCAAAATACCCGTCCTTGCCACTTTCCGAGATCCCCATGGCTGTTCCTCTTCAGGAGCTCAGTGCAATGCCCAAAGTCTGTGGCTGCCTTTGGTGAGACAGGGATCTGGCACCAGCAAAACGCGCAGGGAAAACCCGCATTTTACCAAGCCTGCTCACCCCCAAAATTGTTCTGTGGGAAGGAAGTGGTACAGCCCTTGCACTGAAAAGCAAGAGCTCCTTATCCTGCTTGCAGCAATGACACAACCCCAATGAAACAGCCTCCTGCGTCCTTTGGTATCCTGGGCATGACGTTGGTTGCCAGCTCTCGTGAGGGTTTTCTGCTCCTGCATCTATCATTTCATTATTGCTTCAAGTTTATAAAAACACGTGTAAATGTGGTTCTGCAAGAAGAGAGCTTGGAGGAGTCAAACCACGTGTTTACCCCAAACATTTTAGCTCATTCAGAAGTTATTTTTTATTGCATCTGGCACTTTACTGGATGCCACCATTAGCTCTTTTCGGATAAATTGCAAGTAACAAAGACTGCTGAAGTACCCAGTAGTTAAAATATATTCTACACTCTATCTCCAATTTCATCACGGGTATTTCAAAGCAACCCACACTTCTCTGGTATTTAGATGTCAGACAATGAACCATACTAAGACAACCACAGTGCGCTTTACTCTTTTTTTGCATATTCATGCATAATCTTTCTTTCTTACTTTGGTTCTGGAAAAGCAAAAAGGTTTGCACTGCTCGGTAGAAGTATCACTTCATGTGCATCTCTAGAGCAAACTCTGTGACATGGCTGCGTTTGCTCCTGACTCGCCCTAGCCCCACTGACAGGCGTGACTGATCACACCGCTCGCCACAATCCTGGACAAAGCCCGAATGTTCACTACCCAAAGACATCATTCTTCAGGGATTCCTTTATTTGCCTACACAGGATTCTGTTGTTTACTAAAACAGAAACTAACAGCCAATATTTGTTCCTGTGAATTATCCAAACCTATGCACCAACCTACACCTATACATTTTTTATGTATTGCTAGAACAAAACAGCTTTACAGCTCACAGCGTTAACCCGCAGAACCCCTATTGCTCTAACAAACCTCCTGACACAGGCATTTAAATCTAAATTGTCTGAAATACAAAGGCAGGAAAACAATTAGCAGGAATCCTTCCTGATCCTCCTCTTGTCAGGGATTCAGGTGATAGCAATGGTGACATGAAAACGGGTGGCATTTTCATCCTTCATCTTTTTACTTCTATTTAACCAAAACCTTCTATTTTTTTTCCAAGATAACAAAATATTAATAGATCACACAGATAAAACTGGAAAGATCTGAAAATCAGTCTCTGGTTTTGTTTAAGGACTGGGATTCAACTCCAAGGGCATTTTTCTGACCCACTATCAGTGAAACTCATCTCTTTTCTATCTCAAGGACATTTTTCTTCAATTTCTATGTATTGCTACTCAGAATTTCAAGTATTGAGCATGAACCGGAAAACTCTTTCACAAGAAACTGCTTTGGAAAAGTACCAGCAGTTTCTACATAATCAGTACTTCTTTTTAAGACAGCTTTAATTTGTATCTTGAAAGGAAAATTACTGTGACCATACAGCTTCAGGGCCTGTGTTAAGTTGTACTGCTCCCCAGGCCACAGCACCAGGGTACTGGTTCTTCCAAAGCTTTCACTGGTGCTAAGAGAATACCGGAGCCTACAAACAAATACCCATTCCAGAGGCTCAAGCTGTAACTGGCTGAGGAAGCTCATTAATCATCACCCAAAGAGAATGAGCAATAAGGAAAAAAACTGGAACAGCTCAAAAGATACCAACGAGAAGCAAGCCTTCTGTCAGCTCCTCAATATTCATATAGTGAATTCCCAATATTCGCTGTATCACATATAGGACAATTTCCAGTGAAAACCTGCTACAGGTTTCACAAATCAAAGAACACACAAAATCCCTCATGAAAGCTTGGAGGCTGAGTGGCCTCTATTTCCGATGTCTGTTCAAAGTTAGGTAGATGAGAAAGGCCAGGAGCAGGGAGAGGACCCCAGGAGAAATCTTGCCTCTTTTCAAATCCAGGCACCTACCAGCCTGCGGCTGATGGAAAAGCGGGTTCACCGGGCGTGTTTTAGGAATGGACAGCTGGCAGAAAAATCGCCACCTCCCCTTTTCTATTATATGCACTGGAGGGGGTACTCTCCCTGGGATAGCTCCCGCCTCCTGCTTTCCTGGGAGGTCTTAGCAGACTGGTTACCTTTGTTTAGATATATATACACACTCTCTTAAGATTCCCAAGATAAAAGCACACACTTGTGGTGCTATACAGAATAATACATACACTAATAAGGTGAAAAAAAGAAGAAAAATAGACAGGGCTGGAATATTAAAAAAAAAAAAAGTCATCCATCCAAAAATTTAAATGTGGTATCCACATACACAGGTTAGCACATGTTGACTAAAACATTTTCACAGTAAAGCTTTAGCATAAACTAAATGTGCTGGATATCAGTGAGGGGCCTGAACTTTATACCCAAGTATATTCAACACTCTCCTACAGCCAGTAAAGATATACTGTAAGAGGAAATAGGGTAAATCCACCAATAGCAAGGAAAAAAAGCAGCAAAAGAAAGAAATACATAGTAAACTAACGTATTTCCTACAGTAGGAAAGAGAAAAGAAAAAGTCTTGATGTCATCTCAAAAAACTATAACTAAAAGCAGCACACAAGATGAAATACAGAACTCTTCAATGTGCTTGTGACATGCAGATACCTTGGTCAGGAGAGCATTTTCCTGGAATTTCTGGGTCTTGATCTGGCATTTAATTAACATTACAAAGCCCTGTTTTTTAAAACGATTTTAAAAGCACACCAGATCACATTTAAATGGAAGTCGTTATTAGACTCATTACAATTGCAGAACTAAATTAGGTCACTTCTTCCACTAAATATATTTTGATATTTGCATGTACCACTAGCTCCAAACTGGATTAGTGCAAATCTCTGCCAAAAGACTTTTCAGACAGGCACTGTATCAAAAGGCTTAATTAAACTGTAACACCAGGCATAATATTCATGCTCTAAATGCTGAGGGCTCCATTAATCCCATTTTGTGAATTTACCACTGCCTTCTGATTCACACAACTTTAAAATGCCGAAGCCTCTGTCTTCCCGGAAAATTCTGTGACGTTGAACGTGGACTAGGCTGATACTGGGGAATACCATCATGTATGTGATAACCGACCGCATCCCTCTGCTGCCCATCGTTGATTGCGTCTCAGAAATCGAGCTTTACTTACAACAAAAAAATACTGCTTTCCACATTCAAAATCAGAAGCTTCGAAAGGCTGAGAAACAGACATGCGCCCTCGTTGTTCTTTCCAATGCAAAATACGCTTTCCTGGGTATTTTAACGAAACAGATGGTAGGTGCTAAGCCCCTGTACACGGCTTTCTCGCTTACTTAGTGTCAGCACACATCTAAATGGATCTACTTCTAATAGGTGCCTTTTGATGCCAAACCGTTCCGGGAGCCCCTGCGGGATGCACGGCACGGCCGGAGGAACCCCAAGAGCGGGGAGCCCGCAAGAGCAGGCGCTCCCGGTGTGCGGATGACTCGGGGTTGATCACGCACCAGGAGAGACGACGCAATTATAAAACACTGAACCCGCATTCGCCTGGCCGTGCCCGCACGCAGGCGATCGCATCCCAGGCGACGGGCCCTACCTTTCCACGCAGGGCACCGAGATGCTGCAGGGACACACACACAACACGCACACACACGCAGACCTCCCACGGCCCCCGGCACGACTGAGGAGCCGAGCGCTCGCCCACCGCGACCCTCGGGCGGGAAGGACCGTCACCTCCCGGACAAAGGCTGACGGAGACGGGCGGCCGCCCGCGCCCGACCCCCGGCTGCTGCCGCCAGGAACCGCGCGGGGTCGGCGCCGGCGGCGGCCCCCCGGCCTTACCTGCGGCGGGCGGGGGCGGCCGGTCGGGCTCGTCCTGCTCCAGGGTGACGGCGCCGTCCCGCCAGACGCGGAGCTGCGCGGCCGCCGCCCCCAGCCTGGCGGCGGGGGTCTCTCCGCGGCGAGCGCGGGCGCGCAGCGAGGCGCAGCACTGGTAACACACGGCCCACGCCTGCTCCTCGTTGATGGGCTGGTTGTAGAGCCGGAGGATCTCCTCCAGCAACAGTGCCTCCGGCTGCCCGCCGGACCCGCCGCCGCCGTCCTCCTCCTCCTCGGCGGCCGGGCGGGAGGCGCCGGGCTGGGGCTCCATGCCCTGCGGCCGCCGCGGTGCTCCTCGCTCAGTGACCGGCTCCGCGGCCGCGGCAGCGGCTGCTGATGCTGCTGCTTGCGCTGGTGCTGCTGCTGCTGCTGCCTGTGCTGCTGCTGCCGCCCGGTCCCGCCGTGCTCATCCTCTCCGCCCCGCTAGTGCCACCAGGCCGCCGGACGGACAGCCTGGCGCGCGCGGCAGGCAGCAGGAGCCAGGAAACAGGCAGGAGTCAGGAGGAAGGCAGGCACAGGATCGGCGCCCGGTCCGCCCGCTGCCGCTGCCGCTGCCGCCGCCTCAGGGGAAGCGACAGCTCATAGCAACGCAATGGCGTCCTCGTCCTCGCCCGCCCCCGCCGCGCGGCGCCGCCCCTGCCGCAGCGCCCCCTGCCGGCGCGGCCGCCATGGCGCGCGCGGGTAGGGACGCGGCGGTATTCCCTCCAGGGCCGCCACGGCAACCTGCGCCTGGATCGCCTTCCGAGGCGCTCGGCTTCCACCTCTGACGGAGACACGGACAGCGATTTGGTGCACTTATCCCAAAGCCCTCGGGTGTTGGTAACCACCATCCCCAGAAACAAACAACTCCCGGCGGGACGCAGGATGACATTCCCTGCACCCCCAAGCGTTAAACACTGACACCAACCCGCACCATCACGGATATAGTGAAACATATTAGCAGGTCCCCGCTTTCACGGCAGGAGGGCGAGTGGCTTTGAATTCCAGGCTCTGCCCTCACAAAGCAAACGCTTCCTCCGGGAAAGTTCCATCCTCAGCAGCAGCAAGCTGGAAGCGTCCAGGGTACACAGAGAGGCTAGCAGAGTTGAACCAGCCCAAACTGGAAAGGGAACAACAGGGGAATCGTCTTCCAAGCAGCTGGGAACTTGACATCCCTGCCCCTGAACACACCTGGGCACCAGAAGGGCACGGCCCTGCATGCCAGCTTCGCCCCAGGCAAACGAGCACTTTCTCGCAGAAAAACATCAGACTACACAACCTGGAGCTCACACCGAACACGCGGCGTTTCTCTCTTTAGTGTTCTACCCCTCACATGTTAAAGGAAACGAAAAATCTCCCGTTCGCACCGGCTCCACGGGGACCCGGGAAGGTGTGAGGGACAGCGCTGGGAGTGCCCCCTGCCGTACAGGAGCGGTACTGCCCCCGGCGCCGGCCCCAACCCGCCGGCTCCCCTCTCCCATTCCACTTCCAGCTCCCCTCTCCCCTTTCACTTCCAGCTGTACTGAACGCCGCTGCTGTTTTCCTCTTTCCTCTTGTGTAACATACAGCGGCGCATATAAGACGAAACTGGTACTTAAATAACGCTGTTAAATTTGGCGATATTCACCATGCAATATGATCCAGCCTTTCAAGCTACATTTAGATACAATTAAATTGGGGGAGAAAGTGTACTTGTGAAGCTTTCATCAGCATCCTGTATGCTGTGTAATAGCTAAATGAATACATTTTGATCTTTCAGGTATCAAAAGAAAGATAACACAAAACCAGACTTGTAAAGTTAGCAGCAGGGCCAGTAAGCACATAATGTACTAATTAGAGTCCTAAATTTAAAAAACCTCAGTGCTGCCGTAGGAAGCATTTAACACTTCTAAAAAAAAAAAAAAAGGACAAAAATGGTGTCACACTGCCACACTGCTGATTAAATGTACATGCAAAATGCCAACATTCACTCCAGCTGAATGTGTTGCAAGCTTCTCTAGGATAAGGTAATTTTTTTGCTCCAGCACCAGCAGAAAGAGTTGCCTCTTTCTTAAAAGTAGAGCCAAAGGAGGTGGTCATGGGCTATCACTGACACAGAATGGCTTCTACAGAAGAAACCAACCTCAAGAAGAGATGCCTGGAGTCCATATGGGGAAAAACCTGAGAGGTTTGGTATGGAGAAGTTCAGTAAGCCCAACTGTTTGCCTTTTGTAAAGCATGAAGACTTAAAGATACTCAGCAAAATCACCACCTACAGATTTAAGACAGACAAAACCAGAGCCAGGTAATTAAGTACAGATCTGATCATCAGAATTAGACAAAATCATGAATGGTTGTCTAGCAAAATGGCCTGGCTACAACTTCTACCTCAGAACCTTCTTAAGCTAACATGAGGAAAAAGGCATCAGGTTAAACTACTTTATCTAACTCATCATAGCTATTCAAATCTTCAGGTATCCAAGTCTTAATATATATGTTAAAAAATAAATCCATAAATGATTACATTCATAGATCTTCAGGTACCCAAGGCTTAATATATATTTAAAAAATAAATCCATATATTATTAAATTCAGAGATTAACCAGATTACCTTTATCTGACTGAACTGTTCTCAGAAGCTGAATGTAGAAGCTACTGCTAGATCCATGAGAGGCAGAAATAAATTTTGTTGTGCAAAGGACACATGCTTAAACATCAGCATTTCTGGATCTCAGTCACTCACAAAGTACACCCTGTACACACTATAGGGAAAGGAGAGGTAGAACAGAGTCTCTTACCCTGCAGAGGCAAAGCAGACCTACTTCCAAACAAACTCTTACACCAATTCAGAACTGCAAAAATCAAGCCAGTATTTTTTGCACACATTTTAGTAACTTGACCCACATTCCTATAAATATTAAAAGTACATTTTATTACAAAGAATAGATTCTCTTTATAAATACAATCATTACTGTGTACACAATCCCCTTCAATACACACACTGTGGTGTTCAAAACCAGTGGCATTTATATCAAATACTATATTAGTTTTTAACTGAATCATTTTATACCCACATACATTACTTTGCAGCTCTAAAAAAGTATGAATAATTTGGGTTTTTTTTCAAAGGACAGAGCGGTATTTACAAGCAAACATGATCCAAACAGCACATGCAGATTCAGGATATGTAAACACTCGTACACGAACTGCAAGTCGCACTTGGTCCCCCCTACAACAGATTATTTCTTCACAAAAAGGAGACCTATACAACAAAAAGAAACAGAGGAGTAACAGATAATCCTAAAATATTGTTAAAACTTTTAAGTACATAGTGCAATTTTTTTCACATGTGACTAGCATTTAAGTAACAATGAACATCATGTGTCTGTCATTACAAATAATAATATTTTTCTATAGTGCAAGGGCTGTTGCCTTGGAGGAAAATGACACAACCGCTGATCACTTCTACCAAGTGCAGAGAAATTAAATTAACTCTTCGTTCTTCAATTTAATCCACAATAAGTCTATCACCACTGAATCACCAATGTAACCTAAAAGCTCTGTACCCCATGACCCATTACATATACCACACAACTCTTCCTCCAGTTCTAGCCTAAGGAAATTAATTTTCTTTAAAATTCACTATTAAAAAGATGAGTTGCAATTAGTAGTTAAGGATTACCATTTACTTTTAACGTATACCTGTATCTTTACATTTAGACTTACCGAAGACATGTGGCAAATGCTCTCCTGGCATTTCTGTGCACAAAATGGATGGGAAAGCCTTTGAAGGTGTGACCATCAGGTACCGCTCTCCTTACGGCATCCTGAAACTCTTCATTTCCTGCAGAGACACCTGTTGTGCGTTCAAGCTCATAAGCTGCTAATGCTGGTGACAACAGGTAGGAGAGCTGATCATCCCAAACAGTAGAAAGGCCAAGATCCTGGGAGGCAAGCCACAGAACAATGACAACTGTGCAGAAGGTACATCAGGATATGCCTAAACTTGCCTACTGCATAGATCCAAATAAATCCAAGTATCTTTATATTGATAGTTAATGGCAGCGAACCCATGAAGCAGAGTGAGATTTGTGTATTGACTCACACCAACTGGGAGAAGCAAACACCACCACCAGAGGCAAGCAACACCACAAGTATCAAACGTTTATCAAGGAATGAAGTTAAACTATTAGACTTAAACGTAAGGCCAGCAGTGTTGAAACCAGATGTTTGAGCTACAGTACCTCTGCATGAACTATAAGAAGATATGCACAAATACACAGCAAAAATATAGAAAGGATCAACTAAGATTCACCTGACATTTTTTCAAATGTCTCATGGAAAACCCTTTCTGAAAAAATGATGCACAACAGCTCCCCAAAACACAAAGGCACCTTCTTTCTATCATCCATCTTCCCACCACGTACATATGCTTTCCTCCTACCATCCCAAACACAAAGAAGTAGAAAAATCTACCATGTATGCATTCAACACTGCATGAGACTCATACTCCGAGAATTACTTTGCCACTCTACAGGTTGAGCATCGTGTGGAGAGATAAAAACAGAAACAATCAAAAAACCTCATTAAAAACAGACATAAGCTAACAGGGTCTTAAAATATCATTGCTTTCATATCCAGCACAGGAAGTATCATTTCTGGCACATTATGCCTTGTAAAAATCCTGGTAAAGAACAAAATTAACTTCTGAAAGTATCTCTGATTTTGTAAAGCAGTCAGAGTCAGATCACAAAAGCTGAAAGCCTGCTTTTATCTAGGGACCAGGAACATTTGTGCTGGATTGGCAAAGCCCACTAATAGCCAGATTTGATGTTCCTGGCGCTTTAACAGACCACTCATGGGTGGTCTGCAGATGCTAGTAAGCTGAAGATCACAGACCTAGAACAAGGGGCAAAGGCAGGGTGGGGGGAAGAGCCCACACGTGAGGCTGCAGATCACCACTGCAAATAATAAGTATGATGTCTAAACCAGTTCCTTACAGTCTTCTCAAACATTTCTTTCAGTTATTTCACTTTTCACATACCACATTTCTGCAAAAGCTGATGGAAAACACAGTGCGA
This sequence comes from Corvus moneduloides, assembly GCF_009650955.1. Lineage (NCBI taxonomy): Eukaryota > Metazoa > Chordata > Aves > Passeriformes > Corvidae > Corvus > Corvus moneduloides. Next base: position 108,864,515 of record NC_045476.1, on the reverse strand, counting down.
AGATACAAATGTGTGAACTAACAGATGGCTATCCAAAACAAGCATAGAATTAACATATGAACCTCTATTACTAAGACAGATCACTGCCAATCTTTCTCACCTTTCTGTGTTCAGAGACCAGTACCCTCAGCTGCACTTCTATCTCATTGCTTGTTACAGCAGCATCTATTGTAGAAGCACACAGAGGAGGAAAAGGGGGAACTGAAGACGTTGCTCCCGGAGGACATACAGATTTTATTGCTTCTCCACTCATGGGTTTCCATTTAGATTCATTATGCAGGTCAAACACACACACCTCCACAGCATCAGAGGGCTGACAATTTCCAAAAAACTTTTGATGGTTGAAGATACAACCTATCGTGCGATATGGATACAGTGGCTTGGGTTGTTCAACTAGGGGAGGGTCATCAGGGTTGATAGGTCTGTGGATGTACCTAGTCAAAAAGATTCAATTTCTTACTAATACAGCTTATTTCAAGGCAAGGTAAAAATATTTAGATGGGACAGATATAGCCATTTTACCTTTAAAAATACAAGCCAAGTTTGTCATCAATTTTTCCCCCCAAAATGGCATTCGTTTACAGAAACATAACTGTACATGCTTTGGAGGCATAATATACAATCAAGTAAAACATAATTTTTAGTCTTTAGATCTAGAAAAATTAGCTGATTATTCAAGCACTTAAATTTTGCAACTATAAGAACATGCTCATACAGTTTCCCTGTTATTCATCACATTTGGAGAAATACACCTGCAAATGCTAATCACAGGATACACAAATAGTGGCAAAACAGAATTGCTTGTTTTGAACACTGGAAAGAACATGTTCCAGAAGCTTTAGTACACCAAACAATTACATGTGCCCTTCTTAAATGACTCAAGCAAGAGAAAATCTCGGAGAACTTAAAGAGATTTCTGCAGGGGAAAAAAAAGTAATGCAACACTGATTCCACTGATGAAACCAAGAAAAAAAAATGAGTTCCTAAATAATCGTGTCAGATTTCATCTCCTTTACAAGTGATGGCAATGATAGCATTGATGGCAATCAGCTGCCGTAAGACACAAAACAGTCACTATACAGTATTAAAGACACTGATATATTACAAACTGATGAGACACTTCCCCTCACGCTGAAGCAGTTATTTTCCAAGCAAAAGCAGTAGACAGAAAAAAGATTCAAAGACAAACATCACCTGGATTACATGACAGGGTGTAAAGATTAAAAAAAAACCACAACAGCAAAAATATCCTACACAAACCTCAATATACATTGTTGTTTTCTTATATTCTTTTTACTCACCTATGTCCTGTCAAGCTCTCCCAAAAAGTAATTGTTCCATCAGATCCACAAGTCATTACCCAAGTGTGGGGGACTCCTTTTGCTTTTGTTCCAACACACACAAAAGCTTCCAATCCAAACCCAAGAAGAAGGCTGCACAGAAGGTTAGCATGGTCTTCACAGTCACCCTAGACAGCAAATATTAATAAGCTGTTATGAGTATTAGGCATGGATAAAACCTTAAAGAAAGAAAATAGTGTTATTTCTCAAACCACCATTTAACAAGTCATGTTACTCTCCTATTTATCTAAAGCATGTACCAAAAGCCAGGATTTTACCATTTAAACTAGACAAGTTTTAGTTTTCTGTAATAGAATAAATCAGTTAAAAATGCATGTTCTAATGACAGATTGTTGATATTGTTTGTTCAAGTATAAAGTACAATTACTATCAGGAAACATTTCTTACGGTTATAAAGATACCTTCAAGTAACCCAAAACCAGAATCTATTGACCTGTGACAACAGTGTTCCAACTAAATGTAAAAATATATAGAAGGTGAATACCTGAGGCAAGACTAGAAATTACACAGTATTTTCACACAGTTAGGAAAATTTTATCATTTAATAAAATCTAATTCTACTGGTATTTCACTTCCTCGAATGTGCTGTCTCAGTTCAGACAGTTAGACAAAGATAAAACCAGGTCCCCCACAGACCTAACTGTAAACCAGCTGGGAACCATGCACAGCTGCTTTCTTCTTCAGTCAGAAAAACATTTATCTCATAAACATATTATTACCACTGATAATTCACAGAAAACAATTTCCTAACACAAAGTATAATATCCTTTGTCTCTTGAGCTCTTTGCAAATGTTAGCTGTAAAGTAAGAACAAAAATCGCTCACACAATGAAGGCTTCATAACACAAAGTACAGCATTCAGAAGCAGAATAGTAAGGCTCTTTAGTCAAATAACTATTCAGAATGTTGAAAATGTAAAATTCAGAGTTCTTGGATGTATCAAGACAACACAAGCTTCCCCTACCATAGCATCAAAGGGAAACACGCAGAAAAGTAGGTTCAAACAGATCTGCAGTGAACGTGTGTTATTTTAATAATGCCATACCACTTTCCACAAGAAAAGTAATAACGATCCAGCTGGTGTCTCAGGGACTAAACTCAGTTCTTTTCCATACAGCTTCCCACTTCTGCCTTGAAGGAACACCTTTCTCTGTGCCTCCAAACACAGTGGTCCTCAAAGTCCCTATGCCATGTCCATCTGAAAGCCAGTGGGTAGCCAGAGCTGCCTTTACACGGCACCTATGCATTATAAGATATTCAGAGACAACAGCCAATGCCTGTTCTGTGTGGTCTTGAAGGCAGGTCTAAAATATGGAATACAGCTCCTGCTGCCATGAACACATCTTTTAAATGCAAACGTAACAGTGACATTATTTTTGAAGGCAGAAGTATCTCCGTGGCAATGAAAAGGATTGACCACTCCAAAGAGGTATCAGAAGTGATCACTGTTACTTTTACTCATACAACAGAAGAGCTATAACCCAGAAGAGTTACAATTTATTTCCCTTATTATAGTCATATGATACAAATATCAGACCACCAAGATTTAGGCTGAAACTTTAAAAGAAAATCCCTATCTTGCAAAAATGAAACATAAAGATTGTCAGTATATTTTAGGCCATCTATTAAAAAAAAAAAAAAGAAACAAAAAAAACCCAAACAAACTAAAACACCAAAACAACAAAAGAGACAAGAGACAAAAGAGACTTTTCCTACTATTCCTGGATTAGTCCAAATTAGTGTCCTGCACAGTAGCAGGGATTCATTGGATGATAATGTGTTCGTAGAAATGCAACGGAAGAAAAGCAAATTCAGTGTCAAAGAGATACATTGAGGAATGGACCCCAACTACAGCAGTAAAGGAAGTTTGCTCTAAAGCCTTCTTGTCTACTATTTAGCATCTGTTTCTCTTTAAAAACACCTCAAACACATGACTGTAACAGAATCTTCCAAAGCTGACTTTAATCCATGTATTCGCATCCTGCTTTAAATTCCTGATTTCGGTTAGAACAGGGCGCCTGTTCAGCAGTGCCACACAAGGGGCACTGTCACGCACCTTGTTCCTGCACAAGAAGGCGAGGAGGGTGCACCACTGCTCCTGTTTGCCGCTGCCCCCGCCGATGACCGGGGCTCTCTCGTGGCCCAGGACGCTGACGAAGCGCGCTGCCTGCCGCGGCGTGTCCAGCAGCCGCCCCGCCCGCAGAGGTCTCACGTAGGAACACACCGGGCGGTTCACGCCGTTTTCATCCTGGACATGTCAAATGTGGTTATTTGCCAGCCACACAAGCGTCGCAAAAATGTTAAGATTAACTTAGACTTTTTTCCTATGGGATGTATCCTCCCTGGAATAAGTATCACTCAAAAACAGTAAGACATAAAAATACCCCCAGAATTAGGACACAAGACCATTAAGACAACTCATTTAGAGACATCACAGTTAGATTTTATTCTGGCTCTGTCACTTACAGGGCATTCTGGACTAAATGTTTGAACACCAGGAACAGCACAGGCTGAAATTAATTTTCTTAAATGGGTGAGGAACTGTTCATGTTCTACCCACTATCAATTTCCACATTGTCATCAAGCATAAAAACAAGCCAGAACAAATCTTACACCAAATTCCACAACAAACCCAAAAAATCTCCCCCCCAAACTATTAAACACATAGCGACTGATTCTAGAGTTTTAAAAGGCGTCTATTTGTTTCTGAATTTGAATACTCTACCTCTTTTCATAACAGCAAGCAACAAAAATTACTCAAAATGAAGTAACCAGATCTATCTAAATTTAAGCAATAATACTAAGAATTTCCAAGTTCTTGGAAAAATGAAAAAATAAGATGACCTAAAAAAAAGGTCTGTTTTATTACATGCTGCAGGCAAATGCTATGATTATCACCTATTAAAACTATTTCAAGAAGCACAGAGCTCTTCTGTTCCTCACCGGGCTAAATTGGTACTTTTGCGTTCATATATTTTAAAAAGGGATCAAAGCCTTTTAAATCTCTGCAGCTTCAGGAAATTATGGTCTCTTATTTTTACTGTAGTTACATATTGTCCCTGTTATGGTCTTGTCATGCTTTTCCAGCAAGCTGGTGGAAAAAAAGCAGCATTTATTTGAAGCTGACTGGAATCCTGTTGAAAACTATTTCACAGCTCGAAAGCAATAAAAAAAACCCTACAGGCAGGACTTATTTTTTAATATAGGCTCGTATATATAATGCCTGTTTCTGCATTACTCATCGGAAACCGGATGGTAACTAAATTATCAAACTAATCGAATAAACTCATTTCTGTTCCCAGAAAGTTTTACTAAGATTTGCTATGGCCCATGGGAGACTCATAAAAAGCTCTCTATAGGTACTGAGGTAGCAGGAGCCTAGTTCCTATTCTATTTAATTATAGACTTGTTTCTCTTTATACCCTGCCCTGAAACCCTTAAGCTTTTGTACTGGGTCTGTTTGGAAGGGAGTTTGTTTTGTTCACAGCAGCCCTCGTGGTGCTGTGTTTTAGATTTGTGACCAAAACAGTGCTGGGAACACACCAGTGTTTTAGCTGCTGCTGAGCAGGGCATGTACAGTATCAAGGCCTTCTCTGCTTCTCATTCTGCCACCGCACAGCTGTAGGTTCAGGGTGGACAAAAAGCTGGAAGGGGACGCAGCCAGGACAGCTGACCTGCTTTGACCAAAGGGATATTCCTCGCCATATAGTGTCATGCTCAGCAATAAAACCAGTGGGGAACAGAGTTTTTCTAAACTTGCCCCTGCTTGGAGACTAACTGGGCATCTGTCTGCTCTGGAAGGTGGTGCATGACTGTCTTTGCATCTCTGTTTTCCCATTCTTCCTTTCTTTCTTTCCTCCATTTATTAAACCATCTTTATCTCAACCCATGAACTTTTCCTTGCTTTTGCCCTTTTTAGTCTTGCCCCCATCCCACTGGGGTGGAGTGGGAGAGTGACTGGGTGGGGACTCAGCTGTTGGTTGGGATTTGGAAGTTCACAACACTCCTGCGCACTCAGGGCACAGCCAGAAGGGAAGTTGTTGCCTCACCGAAGAGGAGGCACAGATTGCTTCAGGACACTACTTTGAGATAAGAAGTGACTGTGGTAGGAAAATTGCTACTATACAGGGTAAATTCATAGCATGAAAAATGCAAGGATCATACCATTCCTTTTACTGAGGAACAGTTACTGAGGAGCAACTGACACAGTAATTTATCAGACTCCTGAAATTATGACTGTAGCTGTTGTGTGACATTAACCAGATTGCATTGCAGACCACACGGAGTTTAAATACTGTGTGGATCTGTTCTAACAGATCTAGGAAGTCCATTTCTTGTAACTGTTTTATCTGGTACAAAATTATTAGCAATAGTTGGTACAGATCACCTAAGTCTGCCACTTGTGAGTATTCAAGGAAAAGACCAAACAGACTTTTTCAGTTCATACACTAGAGGCAGTTGGAGCAACCCTCCTGTCTGCATCATGCTATTAAGCTTCAATAGACAAACAGAAATTCAATCTTTACAAATTTAATTCTTTTGCATGATACACCACATTTATCTCTGACCTGAACATAACCACATCATAACTCTGTACAGACTCTGCATAAACATGAAGTTCAAAATAAAATAAAAAGATAACATAAAGAAAGGATTGATCTATTTGTAAAATTTACAAACCTGTGCAAAGATCTTTACCAGCCTTGTGTTGTGGGTAGGCCTGATCTGCAGATATTCTCTCCACCACTGTTTGGCATACACAAGAAATAAACGTTCTTTTTCTGCTGTTTTCTGACGTTCCAAAGTGAACTGTAGGTAAGAAAAACAAAACCAATTCTACACATACTAATTCCAAACAGGAGAAAAAACCCCATAATCAGTAAGTACATTAACACCACATCCTGGCATATGTAAAATAAAGCTTAATATTTTAAGTGTGTCATGCAAATCCTTAATATTTTTAAATGGAAATCCAATTAAGAAAAACCTCAAGTTGTATTTCTTGTTTGTAGGTTCATATATTAGGCTTGACCGAAGAACTGTTATTTTAAGTAATGCATTTCTACATAGAAGGATTGCTCAGATTTTAATGTGCAGAAGATTTTAATCTGCATGTACCTTCAGGCCAACATTTACTGACTTTCCAAGCAGAATAGCTGACTTGAAATTACTGTTTCTCATGGGAAGAGCAAGGAAACATATATACTACCTGAAGAAAATTAGGTGTATTGCATCTTTCTTTTTTCTTCAGGGGTTCTGATACAAGTAATTAGAAAAAACTAAGAAAGCAGTATTTTGAGTAACGTTCAGTATAGACAAAGTCATTTTAAAAAGGTAATTACATTTAAATTTAATAATAATAATAAAAAAAGAAGTATCAAACATTCAAAAACCCCACAGACTTCTACACGTACAATTCTATACTAAGCTTCCTCCCCCGCCAACAAAAGAATAAGTTAGCCCTCCCAGAAATTACTTACTTGAGTACTAGTTATTTCTGAAGAAAGTGTCTTATTAAGCTGTGGATACATTTCCAGTCTGATGTTTAAAACACCAACAGAAACCTTAGACTCGGTACCTTTGAAACAAAATAAATTTTCATCAGCTCTCTCATATTCAGTTGGCTTGGATTATTTTAGCCAGGCAGGGGCAAATTATTAAAATATGTATGTTAGCCTTATATATAATCACAAAAAGTAACAAAACTTCTTTAAACATCAGCAAAGTAAGAATCTTTATTTAAATTTCAAACTCAAATGAGGCTGTAAGAAAGCATAATATGACAAAAAAAGAGCACAGGTGTCTAGATCCAAGACAATTATCCAAGGCCCTACTTGTAGCCAGTACTGGGACATGTGAGATGAATGGTATTCTAGAAATGTCTAGAATAGAAATGTAAAATCAAGTCAGAGAATCACACACTGTAAATGTGCCTACTCCTACTGATTACACAAGTAACTCAAATTTAAATAGTTGGAAGTAAGTGAAGTTCATCTTCCCCAAGACAGAGTTTATTATGAAGGACCCTGGCTGTCATACAGACATTAATCAACTTTAAAAAACTCCCCAAAACAACAACCAAACAAACAACAACCCCCTCCCAACTTAACGTTGTTGCCTAATGCTTAAAAATGCCTAATTTTAAGCATTAGGCAACAACAATAAGAATTACAAAACAGATCACAGATGGGACCATAAGTAATACAAGCAATGGGAGCCGTGCATAATAGTTTATCTATTTATCTGAGATGGCAGCATCCTTTGGTGTTCTTGATGCATTTTGTACAATGACAAGATTTTTAAGAGGAGAAAAAGCACTGGATTCATTGGATTGATACTTTATTACTTGGAAAAAAGCTAATGAGAATTAAATTTAACTTGTTCCATCACCCATCCAAGAACTAAACTCATTTGCTATGCATTTCCAAGTCATTATAGAAAATTAAAATCAGAATGCCTGGGTTGGATGGGATCTTAGAGATTGCCTAGTTCCAATCCCCCTGCCATGAGCAGGGACACCTTCCACTAAATCGCGTTGCTCAGAGAGTTCCATCCAACCTGGCTTTGAACGCTTCTTGGGATGTGGCATCCACAGCTCCTGTGGGCAACCTGTTCCAGTGCCTCACCACCCTCACAGGAAAGAATTTCATCCTAATATCTAATCTAAATCTATTCTCATTCAGTTTGAATCCATCCCCTCTTGTCCTGTCATTACATGCTCTTGTAAAAAGTCTTGTAGGAAGTCATGAGAGATCTAGTCTTTACTCATTAAATCATAATATCCTAAAAACTTAGGTCGGAACTCCTGAGAAGAGGACTGGGGACAAGTGATATACAAAAATACACATGTGTACTAACTGCTAAGCACCTAAACCAAGCAATTCAGAAAACATGCTTCCAGCTACTGGGATAAATGGGAGCAGAACAGAGATCCCTTTCTCCAGCAGTTGTTAGTTTGCTATGAAAGACACACAAGCTGAATTTTACTCCTCAGTGCACTGATCAGATATACTCCTGGAGACGAACTACTGGATTTTTGTTTGGTTGGTTTGTTTCTAAAAACTTATCCAGATTTTGCAGATAATCAGTAGTGGGAATTCCCAGACATGAGGACCATTATTACATGGGATCTGGAATACTGATTTTTAGCAGCTTGGTAACAGAAAAATCTGACCATTAGGTTTTCAAGGCATTTTCTAAGGACACTTTACAGTTACTTCTGAATTGAATAAAAAGTGAACTAGATCTAAAATACTGCTTTAAGCTTGTAAGAAAGCACAGTACCAAATATTTTAAGTCATTATCACATACTTATTGTTTATCCTTACCTACACCCAGGAGTTCCACAGCAACGTTTGTTATGCCGTTCTCTGCAGCCAAGACAGACCTCCACTCCAAGAAATAGGATGCTACCAGTGTGGTCTCACCAAATGTGTCTGTTTTGATCAGAACTATATGCACTGGGTCACATATAGATAACATAGTGGTTGCATCCACCATCTTACTTCCGTCACCTGCCATTATTAAACCAAAATAAGACAGCAAGAATATTATCATCCCAAGTTCTCCTCAGAATTGAAAGAAAGTATGCAACAAAATGCAATGTATGCAATGTGTATAAAGAAAAATCTTGAGTGTAGAAGCGTAAGTAATGGTCCCTAAACTCAGTTTAGGACAGAGCTACAGAAAGATTACAGTTAATTTACAGAGAAGATAAAAAGATTTTTGTAGTTGAGTACTGCAATGCAACCAGTTCAGATACACAAAAAAATTAAAATGGAATTAACATTTAAGAATGGATAAAGTTGGTCAATTTCAAGTTATTTTAGAGTGAAAAAGAAGGAAAAGAAACAAGAGCAGAGAAAGATCTACAAGTGGCATAATCCAACACAGTAATCAGTTTCCTTAGGAAAACATCACAAGAAACAGGAAAGAAATCCACTAAATAATATCACACATATTTCACAATAATTCTTAGGTCAGAAAAAGTCCCAACAGCATCAGCTTTAAAACCACAATACTCCTTACCTAGGCTGTCCTTGTGTATTTCAAGTAGAAAACCATCCTGAAAATCTGGCTCACAGGCACAGGGTACAGGTTTGGAACGGAAACGCTGGTTTCGAAAATGTAAACACAGAGTGAAGGTAGAACAGATTTGCCCAGGCAGAGGCTCTGGTTCCTGAAGATGTTCCAGAAAAGCTTTTCCACCCAAAACCTGAAGGTAAAGATACCTCCGTGTTGGGTCAATGTTAGCTGCAAAGCGTAGCAATAAAAATGAAGAGACTACAAACAGATCTTAGAAAACTTAATTTGTTATATATCAGCTAACTATCAGGAGACTAGCAAAAAAAGAAACTTCTCTGAAACAAGTGCTTAGGAGAAAGTGATTTTTAAATATATGGAAGGTATCTTAGCGTAGAATAAATGAAATAATAATAATAAATCATGTTTAATGCAACACTGATTGGTGCTGCTTACATGAGTTTACTCCCTGTGGATAAGCAGAGGAAACATCCACCTTTATGCCAGTTCATACTGGATTACTAATTCAGAATGCAAAAATCATAGACTTCAAATTTGTTTCAAAACTCTGATTCAAACATTTAAATAAAAAGAAACATACTTTTTTTCAGAACTGGTGGTTCTCTGTCAACAAAATGTGTTGATGGTTTTGGAGCCGAAGTCCTCTCCTTTTCATTCACATCCTGGAATTACAATTAAGACTTTTTAAGGAGTCAAGGGATGCAACAGTGCTCTTACCATAGTCTTCCAAAAATAAAAGAATCCTCCATTTCATATGAATCCCATTCCTTAGGTATGCTCCCTTCTAAAACTGAACAAATATTTTCAGTGTGGTATTATCACCAAACCAATTTCAGCACATGCATTAATCTTCTCTGCTCCTTTAATGTCACAGATCAGTAACGCCCTTACAAACCTCCAGAAGCAGCATATTTTCACTTTGTCAAAACACCACGTGCTGTTTTGAGGAAAAAGCAAAAACACTTTCCCTCTTCAAAAGCTACTTACAGTTACAAATTTAAGTTCTTTCATAACCTCATCAATGATTCCTCGCTGTCTTAGGGCTTTTATCAGATCTTCCGTGGACAACTGCTGATGCTCAGGTGCCAGCTCTTCTCGTATAGTCTCAGCAAGAACTTCTCGTATCCTCCCATGGACATCCATCTGAAAGAAAATTCATTATATGTTACAAACACCAGCTCTCTGTGTGGCAGCAGGTATGACTTGACAGGTAAGTCTGTAAGGTTAAGGGTGTTTTCCTAGGAACACAGAAATAACTACACCAAAATATGGATCCTTTCAGAAGTAATCAAATGAGCCACTATCTTACAAAAGCAGCTCTCCCAGTAAAAAAAATTGCAAGCCCATTAAACTTGAGCATTTTCACTGCTCTTCAACAGCAACCCATCTTGAACTTCCCTCCTTACAAAAAGGTTTGCAAATCCATCAGTTACAAAATGGTTACTCTTCCAATTTCTTGTCTCCCTCAAAATTCAACCTTAATACATAGTTTCTTATCTTTTAAGGGAAAAAATACACTTTTATATACTTGTAGGTAAGGTACAAAAGTAGCAGATCTTCCTTCCAAGCTTTTCTTAAGTTCAAAGGGAAGTCTGAGAATGTCTGCCCATCATCTGAGCTGTAAAAGCAAATGGATTTATAGAGCTGACTCTCACACTGGAAGGATGTTAAGGACACAGCCACCGGGACCTGAAATAGAATCACAGAATGGCCTGGGTTGGAAAATACCTTAAATATCATCTCATTCCAAGCCCCCGGCCACGGGCAGGGACACCTTCCACCAGACAGGTTACTCAGAGCCCCACCCAGCCTGGTCTTGAACAATTCCAGGGATGGGGCATCCACAACTTCTCTGGGCAACCTGTTCCAGTGCCTCAGCACCCATCACAGTGAAAAATTCTTCCTAATATCTAATCTAAACCTGCTTTCTTTCAGTTTGGATCCATCCCCCCTTGTCCTGTCACTACACGCTCTGGTAAAAAGTCTCTCTCCATCTTTCTTGCAGGCTCCCTTCAGGTACTGGAAGGCTGCTGTGAAGTCTCCACTGAGCCTTCACTTTTCCAGTGAACAATGGGCTGCACAATCCCAGTTCTGACAGCCTTTCCTCGCAGCAGAGGTGCTCCCTTCCTCTAATCATCTTGGTGGCCTCCTCTGGACTCGCTCCAAGAACCCCGTTCTCCTGTGTGACAGGTGGGAATACTCACCACTGCACTAACAAGAGATACCGGAGTTACAGCCTCCGTACCTATTTCCCCGTCAGTTCAAGACCCTCGCTCAAAAAGCGACAAGGAAACGACAGAACGGCGCCTGGGAACCACCTGCAGCGACCCAAGTTGGGAAAACAAAACGGGGCGCGCCTCAGCGGGCGCTGCCGCCACCGCCACCCGCGGCGGGGTGGCACCGGCACGGGAGCCGGCACAGCCCCCCGAGGGCCAGGGGGAGTCTCTCCGGCGCCGGGCCGCGGCGCCAGTCCCACCTTGAGCAGCTGCTGGTGGATGATCTGCTTCAGCTCCGAGGCTTTCTCCGGCGGCAGCGACATGGCGGAGCCGGCAGGGAACAAGCCCCAACTGCCGCCCAGCGAGCGCGGGCAGCGCCGCCACCGCCCCCTGGCGGCAGCACGTGGGCACGGCGTCCCCGCCCTGCTTCCTTTCTTCACTCCCTCCTTCCCTCCCTCCTTATTTCCTTCCTTCCTTCCTTCCTTTCTTCACTGCCTCCTTCCCTCCTCCCTTCCCGGCGGCATGTTCATTCCGTGCGACCGCGGCGGGGGCTCCGCCGCCCCCGACTTTAAAGGCTTCACTCTGCTCATGGTGAGTCACGCTCCTGCTTCCCCCTTCTCCCCGCCATCGGTGGGTTTGAGGGGTCGCTGCCCCGGGCCCCTGTGCTGAGGGCTCCGCTCCGCTCCGCTCCTGTGGGACGGGACACGGGGGGCTCTGGTGTCTCTCCCTGCCCTGCCCGAGGCTCGTCCCTGGGTGCTTGGCCGCGGGATAAGCCGAGAAGGTGCAGGGCAGGCGGTGTGTGTGGAATCTGTGAGGTGTTCTTCTGAGGAAAAGGGGGTTTGGAGGGCTCGGTCTGCAGCAGAGCTTAGCGCGGTTTTCTCTGTTTCTGTCAGCTTCTCCCTCCTCAGAACCCGGGGTTTGCCCCTGTCAAAATGATCCGCGCCGAGCTGCAATAGCTATATGTTATTTTAGAGCAATAGCTATATGCTGTTTTAGAGCTATAGTTATATGCTGTTGCTCTAAAAATTAATGCGCCCTATGTGCATTTACAAGACTTGCAGCACCCGTGGGTTGCCACTGCAATAAAAGCTTGGGGTTTTTTTCATTTAGATGCGATATATAAATGTTTCCAATGTAAAACAAACAAAAAAACAACAACAACAAAAAAAAAAAAACCACAAACCAAAAAACCAACAATTTCTGCTATATTTAAATCTCGGTTAGGATTGTTTCAGGGAGTGTTTTTATCGCCTTCACACATGGTGTGACATCAGTGTCAGGTCATGTGCCCGAGGTGGCGATGTCAGTGTGGGACGAGAGCTCCAGCGCAGGCTGCGGCGGGGCAAACCCCGTGATTTCTCCCCTTTTGCTGGGTTAGCTGCAGGGAACCCCATCGCTTCCCTGGCAGGGCTGCACAGCTCGGGATGACTGTGCAGGCTGCGCAGGAAGTAATTCCCGGTCAGCTGACAAGCAGCAGGAAACACATCACTGCCGTGCTCCTCGCGTGGCACCGGCGGGGAGCTGGCTACCAGCCAGGGCGTGGGGCTACTCAGTACAGCCGCGACCTCCTTCACTTTGTGTCAGCCTCAGATCCGGTCTCTGTCCGCAGTGGGCAGCAGCAGCAATTCGTAGATTTGATTCTAAATTAGAGGAAAGCAACCGAATGTTTTATTGTTGTCTTCCTGTAACAGTTTCTTTGGAAGGATACAGACTCTTGACTTTCCCTTTCCGTGCCATTATATTAGGTCGGTCTATTAGGTCATTATCTGCCCCGATTGACGACAACCCACAGCAATTCCTATGAAATGAATTCAGGAGCACCCTTATCATTTTCATCCTTAAAAAAATGAAAAACAACCTACTCTTGTCTGTGGGTCCGTCTGAGATTTAGAGGCTTAATATGTAATACCAGCGTTGTCTTTGGGCATCATGTGAGGTTTGCCAGTCTCACATCAGTTTTTTGAGTGGCTTTTATCTACTCTCAATCCAGAAATGAGGGGGAGGAGGTAGATTTCCAAGGTTTTCTTTCAGTTTACAATGAGACAGGATTATTCACAGAAGTGGCCAGGATGTTTTTGTGGAACAGGGACCAAATTCTGTATTTACCAATTCTTCTGGTAAGAAATGGTTATCTTTGCCAGAGGATGAGCAGCCACTTTTAGAAGTCATGTTTGACCAGATTTTAAGGAATTTAAGCTTTCGGTATTTGAAGAGCACCTTATGCCATCCATAAAGCACCCTGTAATTTAGCACATTCTGTTACTTCAGCCAGCAGTGTCCGTGGGAAATGTTGGTCAGCTGGCAATAGATCTGGTGATTTCCACACTTGACATGCCTAAAGTTGGTTACTTCTACACCGATTGCCTGGTGCCAATGGTTGGAAATAACCCATATGCAACAGCAGAAGAAAACTCAACGGAGCTGAGTATAAACGCTGAAGGTGGGTATTGAATGCTGAAGGTATTTTGAGGGGCATAAGATGCAAGAACATCACATTTACTTTTTTTGTTGTTAAATTTTGCTGATGTGCTTAAATTAAGGTCAGTAATAACAACTGCAGAAACCTACAAATAGGAACGTATTTACACTTTACAGAGGAAACTGTTCCTGTTGTTATTTTGGAAACCTAATTTGACATTTAGAACCAGTAAGAAATGTTGGATTTCAGCCATATTGCAAAACTCTCTGCGGTGTTAATCCAAAGCAATATCAAGGGTGCACATACTTAAAATAAATTATTGGAATACAAGTTGAGTTTCTGATTTAGAAGGATACTTAACCACTCTTCTTCCTTCCTACATACCTTTGCCTTTCTCGCACTCCCCCTACAAATGCTTAGTTTCTTTCCCTACACTGATGTTTGCATTTAATTTTTTTTTTACCCTCTTAAATCACAGAAATCTCGGAATAATCTCTCAATCTTTGCAGAGATTATCTGAATCATTACAGGAGGCAAATCTTCATATATCTTTCATAATTCAATCCTTTGAATTTAGTACAATTGAAATTAGGTCTGATGAAAATACAATGCACAGAAATATGTGTTGTTAACACAGTGGATGTTGTCAGGCTTTCCTGTAAGAATTGATAGCTGAAGGGTTTACTATCCTGAAGTTCGTAAATGGGATAATGCTTCATATGTTTAAACCCAGATCTCTTTCTCAGTTTCTTCTTAACAAGACTTAATGATTTCTTCTTATAGTGTACTCCTTACCTTCAAAGAAACTTGTAGTACTGCAGATCAGATCACCTTTTATAAAGGTATGTACGTTCATTGATTGTTCTTACTTCACTGTTTGGTTTGAATAGTTCTGCTGGCAAATAGTTTTAAGTGGCCTGGCAAAATTATTTTTCTACTTCATGCTGTAACACCTTCTGCAATTGGCACAGTTTTACTGATTTCTGCATTCATTGAGGGTTGAGGTTTTGCTTTTGTTTTTCCAAGCTCCACAACAGCTGCCTGTGTTGGTAGATTTTAGTGTAAATATCTCCTTAGTTATTAAGAGTCATGAAAATACAAAATGGTCTGGGTTATGTCTGTTTATTTTTTTCCCTTACATTTATTTTTTTCTGTGTTCTTTGTAATAGCTTTGGTTTTTTTGTGTGTCATACCAATTATTTCTGTAGTATGCTATATCCATTTAAACTGCATTCATTATGTAAAAATAAAGAATTTAGTATTACTGGACAGTGGCTGTAATTTAAAGTAAGCAGAATGCCATGCCAGAAAAAAATTTTGTGGTGCAGTATTTTAGCAGTTCAAACTGTGGAAAAATACTGTGTAATCCTGCCATCCCATCTTGCTCTGAAGTTTTTTCCTTTGGTATTAATGGCACACAAAGCAGGTGGTACTGTTGTTGTTGTCATGGTCTTAATGCTAATTCTTATAATTCTATGTGTAGTTTTGATTAAGTAAACAACCAGGGCAGTTCTCTGCTTTTTAAAAATCTATCTGGGGCTGAAGACTAAGTGGATATGAACAATTAACTTACATCACTGCTAAATATACTATGTAACACCTAGTATTGTTAAGGACCCATTAAATTTTTCACTTTTTGTCTGTGTCTTTGCGTAAAGAACAAGTACAGGCCATTCTGTGAAACCCTGCTTTCTTGGGTGAAGAGCAGCAACTGTGCCAGGGTTGTCCTTCTGTCCAGCAGCCACGCGTACCAGCGCGACGATGAGCAGCTTCTGGGGTATGTTTGTGTCCCTAAAAGACCTAAATGATGTTTCTGGGGTTTTTTGGCTGACATACTTCCCTCTACTTCCATGTACTTAGTACTTCTCACAGGGTGCTTTTGCTTGCATATGTGTACATAGGTCATAAAATGCTTAGTATACTATTAAAACATGATGTTATACAGGATTAATCTCTGAATTTTCTGGGTTACTACTGTCAAAAGTTCTGATCAAATGAAAAGCTGTAAGCAAATTGCACTTGGCCTGCACTGCCAGGCAACAGAGCCTCGGTTTTAACTTGTGGCTGCAAGCAATGTCAGGGATTAACTGCTGACATACAGGTCACAGATTACATTTTTAACAGTTGATTACAATATTGGTTCCTTTCCTACCTCTTCTTCATCGTTCTGTTTGTGGAAGGTTTTCTTTAATACAGTAAGTTGTCATTCCTTTTTGTTTTTTTAATAGGAAGTTATCAGTTATTATTTGTCAGGAGGCAGCTACAAGGTTGCAACTGCAATGTATTTTTACTAATATTACCCATTTAAAAACCAAGCATTTCTTGCTGATTGAAGGGCATCATAACTGGTGATTTAATGAAAAACAAATAAAATCCGTATTTCTGCAAATAAAACCAGTATTTCTGCAGTTGTTATGCTCAGGCTCTATAAATATGTAGGGCCACAAAGGAGGTTTAGATCTATGCACGTTCCTGATGTAGTGGTAGATCCATACAATTTCAGGATGGCCAGCTAACATGGAATGAAATGAGAGGGACTGATGGTTATTTGATGAGGTCTGAGTCATAAGTTGTGGTAATTTAAAGCCCGCCCAGCTCCCTCAGCCCCACAGAACAACTCCCTTATAGCAGATTTACCAAAGAGTGAGGGTAGTGCATTCAGAAAATACTTTTAACTTGACTGAAATCTGAATGTATTAGTAGTGTAAGCTTATTAAAAATAGTGTATCCTGGTGAAGTCCAAGTTGACCCTAACAGATTGTGAATTAATCACCTCCTATCTGAAGGAAGAAAAAACATGTTTTATTTGTAAATTATTTTAACAACTATAAGCAGTTCCCCTATTTATGTGCTTATGTATTTAGCACTTGTCTGTTATTTGAGCCCTTAAAAGTCGGGTACCTACATTCTATTTGTAGCAGAAAGCTGAGTAGTTTGTACAGTTCTGAGGCCACAGACTTACTTTCTAACTTCGACCTGAAGAGGGAGAGAATGTCAGAGCAATTCTTCATGGCAGATGTGAGGTCCTCAGTGCTTGCACCTTCTGTCTGCCACAAGTGGTAGCTGGGGTAGTGTCTGTCCTTGGCAGACTGAAGGCATCCTTGACTTGTTTCTAGGACACCACTGCGCTACCTGCTCACACCTGATCTGGAGAAAGCAGTTGGGGGCCGCATGCAGGAGTTGAACTGGAAAGAAATGGAAAAAGTAGCAGCTTACCCTGGAGTAAGTGACACAGACAAAGTTCTGCATATACCTGGAGGAGGCATCACAAAACTGTTGTTCACTGAGAGGTGAGTTGCCTAAAGAGAAGCACAGAAAGATATCAGAAGTCACGTTTTTAGTACTTGGGTAAAATTGTCTTATAAAGTGCTATGTTATAGGAAAAGAAAAGTCCTTCTTTTTACAGAACAGGGCTTTATAGGAATAGAACTTCTTTCAGGTCAGACCCATAATTAAGAGGAAGAGAAGTAGAGAATTCTGTGTCATAAAGTTAGAATAAGATAAAAATATAAGGGAATGGGCTACAGGAAAGTAATAAAGCCTTTACAGTTATGATCATGATCAACCTGGAATCTGATATTATGCAAACCACGATCTGTAAATAGTAGAATTCCTGTACCTGTGCTACTTTAACTAAAACTGTTTCCTGAGGCAAATGGTTCCAACATCAGTTATACAAAAAAAACCAAAAACCCACAAACAATTCTGAGCACTAAGAATGAGTTAAGATTTCAGGGCTAGCAAAAAAATTAGATGTGGGGGTTTTGTTAAAAGGTGTGTGTATCAGAAGTTGTGCTGAAAGCATGCCTGAGTTTTTAAATTTTGGATACTAATACTCATTTATAGCACAACTGTGTAGTTCTGCAAAAGATGTGTTGGATCAGGTGTAAAATTGACTTTTATTTTTTAACTATTACTTTTGACACCTGTCCACACTGTTGCATTCAACAGCAGTGAAGTTCCTAATGCCATGCTTACCTTTATACTGACTTCAGTATGGAAACAATATATAATTGCAAAAGAAAAGACCTGCCAGGACTTGGGGAAAAAAAAATTAAAATAACAATCTTAATATCTAAATGAAAAAATGAGAATATTCCAAGTAAAGTAGTGACATGCAGCCTGCAAAACTGCTGGTTTCAAATACACAGAAAGAGAAGGAGTGATTGTACCAAAGGATGTGAAAAATGCCTCACCAGCACAAAAATGCTAACCAAGTACATAAAAGAGGCCTGAGTACTCTTGCAAGATGTAGGATTCCTGCCTTGCAAAGTAAAGAAAAAATTCAAGACTAAGAAAAAGAGCATGAAGTGTGAAAATGTGATCAAGGAAATCTGGAGAGGGGGAAAAAAAAAAATGTATCTCCATACATTTTTCCTTTTTGGTTTTTGCTTTTCACCAGATACATGCATATTGTTGCTGCTCTTTATACGTAAATATAATTGTGGATCTCAAAATGAAGTACAAATGCATGCTCATTTTTGTTGCAGCTGTTCAAAGGGAATCCAAATGGCAGTTCTTCTGAAATTTTGCTCAGAAGGAGACAACATCCCTGATGCATTTGTTCTTGTTAACTATCTTAATGAATGGCTCCAGCTAATTAAAACTGAAGTAAGTAATGTTTGATCTAAATTTCTTGCCTCCATATTTTATATCCATTATTTTCATTTTTCTTCAGTCCAGATGGGTTCATTTTGGCTCTTGGTCATCAAGAATATGCAAAATTAAATACATATTTTGATTTAAATCTCACTGGGATTTTCCCCACCTGAAAAAACAAATCTGAACACCAGTTCTTTTGTTTGACAGGTGTGGGCAAAAACTGTGTAAAGGTTTGATAGAATTCTCTCTTCCAGTGCCCTTCTCTAAAGCAACCCACCGTGACACTGACACTTGTACTACTGCCCATTATTTTAATACCCGTTCCAGAGTTACGTATTTACTACTTAAAACTTAATTATTCTGGGTTTGTTGCAGAGCAACAATTCCACAGATGCTTCTTCACAGTGGAAGATACCGAGTTCTTGGCGCTTGCTTTTTGGCAGTGGTCTCCCACCTGCCCTCTTCTGATCAGCTCTGAACTCGCTGTGAGTCACGCGTGCGGTCGCAGATGTCCCTTGAGGTAGTGATTACACAGTAATTGCCAAGGAGCAGCAGCTTGCTTTGGTGTCTACATAAATGCTTTATTTAAGAAAAATTCCTTTTGTGTATGTGAGTAGCTAAAGAAATTAAGATAACTTTTGCAAACTCACCAAAGATATATGTTTTGTACAGTTGTTTATTGAGTAACTTTGGTTGGAAGTTTTTTCTAATAAAATACTTTTTAAGAAATCTTTTTCCCTGGTTAAGTGTTACTGCCATGGACGAGCTTATGGTGCTCCTTCTTAATGCAGCTGAGAACTGAGAGTGATATGTAGGCATGGATTTTCTTGGAAGAAAGAAGTTCCTAATGCCATGCTTACCTCCTCTGCCATGTCAACTGTGGATCTTAACTTTTTTTTCAAAACTTCCTGGTGAGTTAAGTCAAGGTCAGAAGTGATCTGGTTTTGCATTCTTTTCCCAATGCTGTTGTGGTAGCTTCAACTGGGGAGATTGCAAGCAGTGTAACAGCCTGTTCTGTCTTTTCTGTCTACATAGAATGGTTTGGGTTGGAAGGGATCCTGAAGATCCTCTAGTTCCAATCCCACTGCTGTAGGCAGGGACACCTTCCACTGGAACAGGTTGCTCAGAGCCCCAGCCAAACTGGTCTTAAACACTTCCAGGGATGAGGCATCCACAACTTTTCTGGGCAACCTGAGCCTGTGCCTCACCACCCTCACAGTAAAAAATTTCTCCCCAATTCTCAACCTAAGCTTGCTCTCAGTTTGAAGCCATTTCCCTTTATCCTGTCACTACATGCCTTTGTAAAAAGTCCCTCTCCAGCTCTCTAGTAGGCTCCCTCTGGGAACTGGGAGGCCACAATTAGGTTACCCTGAGCTTTTTCCAGGCTCCTGTTCATTTCCAGAAGCTGCTAAGATGCTGAAACTAAAGTTTCTAGGTCAATAAGCTGCCTTAGACTGAACATGAATACAGTGCTCTATAAAATAATTAGGGAACCTTGCCTGGTATCAGGCAGTCTGGTATCTGTGTATTTTACAGGTTTAGTCTGAGACAGCAGTTACGTGATGGACAGTTCACATGTTCAGAGTTTGTGATGGTCCCTGTTGCATTACAGTATTTAGCAATGTGTTCAGTTCTGATGTTTTGGAAGTGCTTGGTCACATCAGCTGATTTAAAAGCAACTTTATATCATGGGTGCAAGATGGTCAGTTCTAGAGTTGAAAAGTGAGAATTAACCTAAATATATTTTTAGGAGTTCCCACACGTATCCTGACTAAATTGGTGAGTCAAAATGCAGATGCAGTCAGGGAATGCAGACAAAAGGCCATGTGTAGCACAGGGCAAGTCTGATAAGCCTAAAGCTAGTTGGAAAAAATAACCATATTCAAACTGAGCCAAGTGACTATGAGGTGTATATAGAGCAGGAGGGCAAATTAAATCTTGAAGAACTGAAGGACCAGACAGAAGCAATGAAAGGGGTGTTACTTGCTTTGCAGTATTTTTCTTAAGTGAGCCACAGATATTCAGTACCTCCTCGAGAGGCACAGCCGAGTGAAACCTTGAGAAGGGGAAGGGAGAACACTGGGAAGACTTTGTGAAAGAGAAAATCCTCAGGGCTTTCTTGTTCCCCGTGGAGAAGGTAGAGGGCAGTCGGATCCTTGTGAGTGGAACAAGGACGCAGCTTCTGCAGGGCCGGCAGTTCCGCGGGCGGTCGCCGCAGGGCGGGCAGCGCTGCCCTTGGCCCCGAGCCGCTCCTGCCTCCAGTGCCCGGGACAGGCGAGCGCAGCCCCTGCACACACCAACACCTTCCTGCAGGACAAGGCCGCGCCTTTGGCCTGATGTTCAGAGGACTAGGAAAAATAAAACGCACCTCTGCAACACTGCTCTTGAACATGGGGAAAAAACGGCCATCAGTAAATCCTAGTTTTTTCATAGCGAAAAAAATGCCTTTCACAAACAAGTCTGATCATTCTAACCCGATTTCTTTAAAGGCTGCCATTACACACTCACTTGTCCTTTCTCTCCTCTTCCTTCACCTTTTTAAATACACTTTCCCAGCAGTAGTCAAGAACGGGGGCCTGTGTAGTAATAACCCAACAAGTGCACTGGTCAGAAAGCCAAGATTTCTGTCACAAGGCAGCACTCAATGAAACCTGGCAAAGCCCTGGGTTTGGAACTCCTGTATCTTAATCTCCTTTGCCGATTCATCAAGCTGGCTGACATCAACTTCATTCCAGCATCTCAGTAGCTGAAAACCATTTACAAGCTAAGGGCAATTAGCATTTTTATTAGGATATTCAGCTGTCTATGCCCCACAAGATAAACTAGTTGTGTATGTGATAGCAGCAGGTAGACTAATGAAGCACATGCACATTTCCAGTAGTCATGCAGTGCATGCTTACTCACAACCCCAAGAGGGGGAAAATAATGAAAACTTAAACCATAGCAAAAGGTAAAAGGCATGAACAGCTGGAAGCTTTACGCAAAGATGTCCCACGTGGTATAAACAGGCCCTGTTCCTGTAATCAACAACAGCAGGATTTATTGCAGTGGTTTTGGCAGAGCTTGATCTCTTGGTACAAACACTCCTGGTTTCACAGCTGCACCAACTTGAAAATGGAAACTGAATCAAGTCACAATGTTGTTTTCTCCTCCAGCATAGGCTCAGAACAATAGTAAACCTTGTAAAGAAAACAAAATTTGGACAAACCAGACTGGCAATTTAGACTATTTCAGGACGGTGTCAAGTGTGTCTTTAGCTCAAGTAATAGCATTATGTACTCTCTGCTTCAGCTTCCTCTTCAAGTTCAACACAACTCTGAATATGACTGCTTTCATGAATAGGCCTCAACACCAAATTCTGCTAAGATTTCAGGCTGCTGCCTTTTTTAGCAAAAAGTGCCTGAGTTGGCTGAGATTTCCCCCCTCTTCCACACTTCACTTTCAGTAACTATATGACTTGTACAAAAAACTGTTACAAAAATATACAACGTGCAAATCCCACGTAAAACCCCACCACATGGCAGTTTAGACAGTCATAGTAAATATATAGGGGTTTTGTGAGTTAAGGTTTATCTGAAGCCATCAGAGAACATGTGCAGAATTGAGATCAACTCTGTTACCGAAGGCACAAGGCTGGAAACCCTGCTGACCCCACTGGAAGAACTCCTTTACACAGCACTGTGGCTTACCCATTTCCAATCTATCCTGACTGTGTCAAGGAGAACACTGACAGAAGGTGGGAGACATGGAGGAAAATACCGTACATACAACACACGGCAATGGCACAATCCAAAACCTGTTTAATTACAGACACCATTGACTTTTGTGCGCTTCAGTTTTGTTCCTCAGCTCCCGTTAACTACACAGGACCGTGGGTCAAGAGAGGTCAGGTTGTCCATCTTTCTTCCCTTTAGAGCATCACCAGCAGAACACTTTCCCATCACAAAGTTATTCTGAACATTTTGTGCATATTTTATAGCAAACATAAAAAGGATTACCAAACTGACTGGTCAGATTAGTAAAATAAGATTCTTAGTGGTGTATTACAAAAGAAATGTGCAAGAGTTCCTCCTAAATCAAACTACAATACTTAGCATTAATGAAAATACTTGCATAAAGCGCACTCTAATAATTTTGCCATTTTCCATTTAAGACAGGTATCAGGAAACCTTAAGGCAAACCCCTTCTTTTTCCACAACACACACTCTTTAACAGGTTCTCCCTAACATAACGCGCACACAACAGCACATCATCAAGTTAAAAAAATATTTAATGCTGCCAAAAAGTATAAAAATACAATAAGAATGGCAGTACAAAACAAAATATTTCCTAATTTATTTCTTTTACATCTTTCTACATTAATACAGGCATTATAAAAACACACGATGGCAAATTATTTCGTTTTGCAAAGTAGCACACGCTGCTGGTGGTCTTCATCCCCTCGGTGCAGTTTACGCTGTAAACAGATAACTGAGGTCTTCTTGGTACTTAACAGACCTCACTTTTTGTTCCCGAAGAGGGGGTTCATGTCTCGCTTTGCATGTCAATAGTTTGCAGTTTATAGCTGCAGAATATTCACAAGTCTTGAAGGCTTAGGTGTCAGTCAGTCTCGGCCTGCGACATACAACCAAAAGAAAGTCACCGATTCAGTACAGAATACGGGGATAAAAAACAACAAAAAAAAAAACAACAAAAAAAAAAAAAAAAAAAAAAAAAAAAAAAAAAAAAAAACCTAAGAACTGACAGTGGATTTGCAGCTCACTGTCAACACCAAACAGCTTCTCATGTGTTCCCTGGAGCAACTACTGCCTCTGAGCAAGTGCTCTTGGAAAGCCGTTGCTTTTCCAGAAGGTGTTTCCATGTTACAGTACGAGGCACATCCTTGCTGGAGAGTTTCAAGCACAGGGCTCAGTCCAGCAAACCACTTCCTCACACCTTTAACCACAAGCACTGCAGAAGTCTCCTTGGGCCTCAGTAGGACTATGGCAGGCTGCATCTCAGAACACATCACCTCTCACAGCTTTGTAGGCCAATCCTGCTACAGCGGCACAAAAGTAACTGTCTCTAGGCAAAGATTTCCTGTAGTGAGAAAGACACCCCAGCACTGGACACTTTTTTCTTAGGCAAGGCAAAGCTCCACTCCGAGCCTACAGAAAGAGACCTTGGTGTTCACAGCACCACACCCCCAAGCTACTACGGGTAAAATGCGTCTGAGTTCTGCAAGGACTACACTGATTCATAAAGCAGCTTTCCTCCACCAGTTACGACACATTGAAAGAGGGCTTCCAAATATTTATCCTTCCAATTTAAATAAAGACTCAGACAGAGATGCAATTTCGAACACGTTTATTTTTTGTACATAAAAATGAAAGACTGACTTAAAACTTTGGGGGCAAACAAAAAGGCCCAGGAAGACTACTGTGTGTCACATCACCTTTGCAAGTACAGTCCTCTGGCTTAAGCCACTTGGCCCTGCAGAAGACTTCCTCTTTTGTCATTGTTAATTTAGTTTCTCATGCAGTCCTCAAGTGTCTCAGGTTTTACTATAATGCCAAACAGCAAACTAAATAATTTGGTTTACATTCATTAAACATAAAGCTAACCAGGCTTTTTCATTGCCTGCATGACCCAGTCACACATACATGCATACATATTTATGCCTCCTCCCTTTTCAGGGGGACATAAACTGATGTCAGTAAACCATATTACTCGAGCTTTAACAGAATAAGCTACGTTTCACTGGCAACATCTCACTCCCATAACAAATCCAGAGGTTTATTTCCAAATTGCTATTTCACACTGAATTAAATTATTTTACTTAATACATTTCAAGGAAAATACAGATGTACCGTCACTAAGTGGACTGTCCCTGCACCAAAAACACAAATAGGAAACCTAAAGGATTAATTCCAAATTTGCAAACCCCTTGCAGTGGAGGTCCAAATGTTTGCTAGGTATTTTTTCATGAACACGTGCATGATTTGTACACAAGTGTTTATCTGAGACTCAAACACTGTTTAATCAGAGATGCCCACTATGCATCAAGTATTTCGGCTGATGCATTTCCAGAGAAGAGGGGAAGAACAAACATAGTAACATTCTGAATAGAGCCCAACAACATTTTAGAAGTAGCATGGGACCAGCCAGCAGCTTGCCAGAAACTGGGGAGGGGGAGAGAAGAGGGGTCAGAAGGCATGTCCTTCAATTTCACCCTTTAAGCATTTCCTATGACACAGGTGACTGGGATCGACAGTTCTTCATTTTGGCCCATATTTGTTCCTATTTAACATCCAAGCTGTGCAAAACTGCTGCAAATTTAAATCCTACAGAATAACAAAGTATCACAAGGGCTTAGTGTGCAGCACAGAAAACAATCCTCCAGATTTTAGGTTTTAAGGATTAGTGATGGACCAGAAAGAAGATTTTTATCCGAATTATTTCCTGGAATGTACAAAGAGATCAATCATTTGATTTTCCTTACTATTCTCATACTGTCATGAACAATTCACTGTTCAAAACAGTTTTGTCCAAGGCTTGTACTGGTTCCTCCTCCTTAAATTATTAACAGTTAAAGACTCCCAAGGTACTTGCAAGCACAGAACCAAACCAAACTTTCACAGAACAACTGCTGCATGTGCAAGTCCTGCTTTATTGCATCAAGAAGGTAACAGAGTGTGAGGTGATCTGAATTGGCTGCCCCCTGCCCTGCCCCACCCTGAACTGAGGAATGCTTACTCAGGATCAAGAAAACTGAAAAGCCAGAATTTAGAAGATGGAACCAGGAAAAAAATCAAGTGACAACTTGACAAGCTGCAGTTAGAGCTCAGTGCCTGTAAGATCCTGGTAGCCCAGGAAATCCGTCTCATGCCAAAAGAAGGGCAATAAATGACAGTGTGGTATCAGTCTAAGTTTCGCCTGCACTTTTTCCTTAGCTGCTTTTAAGTATTTAGAATAAAATCTGGAATATTTCTGTTACAAAAGCATTTAAATTACATTCCGTGTATTTTTCTATAACCAAAATATCTTTATAAGGCACATACATTTACACCTACTATCAGTTGTAGCTGATACTGAAAAACCTGTCCTCAATTTAAAGGAAAAAAAATCTATTGACAGTCTTCTTGCTGGCTAGAAGTTACTGTGGTTGTAAAAATTGTGAAATGTCTTAAAATACATGAGCTGTGTGCCTGTGCTATGTCCCAGCAGTCAGCAAGTCATTTTGCTATTTGAGCTGGATGGTTGGTCAGCAATGCCGTGGAACAAATTGTCTTGTCCTACTGATGCACAAGTTCCCAAATCCAGTACTCTATGAAACTACACTTGTTTTCCTCATCAGGACCCTTCAGCATCTGTTTACTATACAAACAGCGTAGTCCAGAATAGTATCGGCTACTGCAAAATGAGAATTTTAAAGAGTAAACTGTACTTAGCTTTGTGTAGTAAATGTCAGAGTAATTGGGCCCCATGCCTCGTATATGACTACCAAGCTTGGATGTACTGGAAAACTTTGAAGTCAATTCCTTTGAATAAGGAGCAAAGTAATCATCCAGCTCTTTGAGTATTTTTCAGCAGTAAATCCAAGAAGTGCTTTACAAAATGGGGGAGGGGGGTGGAAGAAAACCCCCAAGACCCCACACCCAACAGAAAATGGAAAGAGAAAACACAACTTCTCTGAAGTCACCCAACAAGGCAATGCTTGAATAAATAAAATTCACATTTCAAAATACAATCCAATCCTACACATTATTAGATTCTAACTTGAACAACAAGCTACATTCAGCCACATACCATTTCTGTATTCAAAAGTAATTTAAAGGGCAGAAAATGGTTTGTGTTACATTACTATATAGAAAGTGTTATTGCCCAAGTAATGGAAAGGGAGTGCTCAGTAATTTTAAAGGAGCTGTAGCACAGATATTCCCAAAATATTAGTCAAGTGTTTTACTAGCACGTCTCTCTAATACAGTGCTGGGGAACCTGAAAAGCAGTTCTAGACTTTGTGAAGCTACCAAAATGGCTCATACAGCTGAAAACACTGGGTATGGCAGAACACTACCAACATTTCTTTTCTATTAGAGCAACCCTTGAAAGTCCACCTACAGTTTCCTTTGATGTGCTTTCTACACCTATTACTGATGAATTAATTTTATTTTTTCTAGCAATTAAAATCTATAGACACACAAAACATTATGTTTCACATTTAATGGAATGTCAAAACTTGAACAATGTTGGCCTTCAAACAGTAGCTGAAGTCTGAATTAATTAACATTAATCAACAGTATAATTTGCAGTGGGAGCTAAGTTCTCAAAAGCCTTAAAAAAATCAAATTTCTACGTCTTACTTAAATAATGAAAACTACAAAAAATAAATAAGGAATGCAAATTAACAGAGTAGAAACTGGCAAGTGCTTTATCAGACCTCTAGCTGCTCATTTCAAATGGGAGAGTCAAATATGGGGAATGGTTGCACTGTTCTTTTCATGCACAAATTATAATTACATTTAGTTTCAAAATGAAATTCTTTTGGTCAGAAATTTGTACAAACTGAGCTTTTGAAAGTACAGTGAACTACAAAAAGATTAAATATGCAATTATAAAATATATTTATCCTAGGTCGTAAGAATATAAAATGTTTATGTTCATGTCACTAGTACATTACACATTACACATATTTAAGGATAACTTCTTTGCATTAATAATGTAAATGATACAACACTGTTTATTGCTTATGTCAGGCATGTAAATTTAAATCCAGACAGCCTTCGGTAGCTAAACCTCCATGGTTCAGCATTTGCTGAAGATCTGGTAGAACACCATTTTTAAAAGTGTATAAACAGTTGCGGCAAGTTTGTACCTGCTCATATAAACAAAAACCATCAACTCTCTTGGGGGGGCAGCGGTTCATTTTTCTAAGTACCTGCAGGGGAAAGTCCTGAGATGTCGACACAAGATCAAGTTTACATCACTTCTCTATTGTATGTAACAGTCTGTACCCATTCCAGGAATAAGGAGTTTATGCTTAAAGTCACACCCCTACTCATTACCTTCCAGCAAAATTAGCCGTTGGAGAGGTCACACTTACTGTTTACTTACAAGGAATGTTATTGAAAATACATTTTCCAGCAATAAGCACCAACTAAAATCAGTGTACCAAACCCAATCTTAGTGAGAATAGGTTTCCAGTATAACCACCTTTTTCTTTTTCTTTCAGTCTCATTTAGCTTCTGCTTCATCTGCTGCAGCTTCTGTGCTGTGTTCGCTCTTCTATCCTCCCGCAGTCGTTTTCGGACAGAACTTAAAAAGAAAAAAACGTAAATCTTACACTGAAGAACAGGAAAAAAGGCTATTATCATATCCAACACTTCCAGTAGTTAACCCACCAGTAGCATATGACAGCAGTATATAAAATCCAAACCAAGCAATCTTTTATTATGTTTTAACCACCTTAATGTAGAGAGTTTCAGATAGTGAAGCCCCATGAATAAGTAAATGACAGATGTAAAGATGTATATGGTACTTCATCTACAAGTTCAACAGAGAACAGAGTTAGTTAAATTATGTGAGCAGAGGCTTTCACCCCTGTCTCTGCCCCATTTGGTGGCTGAAATGTTTTGCATGGAGGCTGCTTTTATACGCAATGCCAGGTATGATGTACAAGCGTCACAGTACTTACACGGCGCCTCCACTGCAGAGTTCACACCAGCCTCAATGATACACTGACCCCAACCCCTACTCACAGCTGCATGCAGCTTTAATAGTACTCATCTCAGGATGTAAACCAGATCATGATAAAGGACACAATAAACCAGAGTTCAGTGTGGTACACTACCAGGACCACCTTGTAATTCTTGTCTCCAAAAGTGCCCTCACAATCTCTAAGACAGCATAACTCTGACACAAAAACCAACTTTCTTTGACTTCCAACACACAGCCACCACTCACATCCATACCCTCACTCCTGCTTGTGAGGGGTTCCTTCAAACATCTACAGAATTGCTGTCATTCTCTCTCAAAACACTCATGAATACACAGAAAGAAACCCATAGGGGCATTTGGTGAGCCAGCTGTTATTTCAGAATTCCAGCTTATCTACACAGAACTGCTGTGTCTCATCTCGGGCTGCAGCCCTTTGGGACAGACACTGCCTCCTTCTGTTCACCACATGGCTCAGCTTGGCACAGCCCTGGCCCAGTTTTTGGATCTCTGACCATGGATCAACATTTGGTGACCCGCGTGTTGGAAGGCCCAAGTGACACACAGTGCCTTCCAGCTGAGGCATCAGCACTCCTAAGAGAAAGGCAAATTCACCTGACACAGCTGAGCCACAGGAACCTACTCTCAGCAGGCAGATTTAACACGAACAGAGGCTAATACACGGCTCCAGTGGTACAATTTCAACCACTATACAGAAAGTGGTATTGTGATCAAACCTTTGTGTTTCTGAGGAACCATGTATTTTTTGAAACATAAGTCAGCATAGTATTTAAAAATCAGTATGAAATTATGCTGGACAATTTTAGGACCTCATTCACACTGCACAATGGAGTTCACTGACAATCTGTAAGAAAATGCTTTCAAAAGTGTGAGGTCTAGCTGGTTCAGTTAGAGACATTTGCTTTTCTTCTCTTGACCTCTTAACAGTAAAACCATATCACAAAGAATCACTGAGGTTGTATTTTTAAAATCATTAAATAAGACAGTCAAATACCACGTGTCCTCCCCTGCTACTGCAGAAAGATCTTGAAGGTTTTTTACAATAAGAAAAGCAGACAATAATTCAACCTTTTGAGAGAGTGCATCTGCCTTTTAAAAGTTTATCTTGCCTACTTTTCAATGTTCCCATCTGTGATATCTTGAACTTTAGTGGACAGGTCAGTGTTTATTTTCTCCATTTGATCTTTGTTCTCCAGGGCTATGCTGTTCCCATTGTACTTCTCTGTGGTTATTTTGGTTGGGTGTGGAGGAGACTGCTCGGAACTTGGCGCTTGGTCCTCCTTAGAGAGCTCCTTCCACCGTTTCTGAAAACAAGGAGAACATATTTCAAACATTCCCCTAACATTAAAGGGCCCCCTTGCCAAGATGTCTTCCAAAAGAAGAGTCACAGAAGTAGATTAAAGGAACTACCAGATCAAGAAAAAAAAATTGCTACATGAAGAAATAAAGTTCGGTCAAGATGTGTCTCGTCCAACAACCATGAATGATCCTTTTTTCTGTTTCTCTGGGATGGTGCCACTGTGAAGGCATGAGGCCACTGTCTCCAGAGTCTGTACTGTCCACAGCAGCTCCACAATTAGGAAGCATCCTGTCTTAAAAATCCTGCGCTGTCCAGCACTTCTCATCTCCCTCTACTTGCTACAGGCCTGTGCTGTGCTCTTACCTTTTCTGGCTTCAAAATACAAAAGGACTTTGTATGCAAGAACTGCCTAAGAAGAGAGAACTGGGAAACTTTAACAAAGAGTTATCTATGCCAGAGTCATGGCCTACTATTTCACCTAGTGGCCCATTAGTCCAGAGATCTACTGCATCATAAAAGAGTTATTCACCTTGTTTTGAGAAGTAATCTGAAATGAGATGGAAGAAAAAAAGAAATTGCAAGTAAACCTGTTTTGCTATATCTCTGTCCTAATGATAAATAGTCTGAAGGACTTGCTGCAAAAACTTCATGCAGAAAAGAACCCTAGAAAGTGCACAGGAAGGAAAAGAATCAGCCCTAAAAAACAGTCACTTCTTTTCTCACACAAATCAGCCAGTGCCTATAAAGACATAAAATACCTTGTAGGAAAAAAATCAGTTACTTTTAAAAGTCTATGGCAAGGTAAATGAACTGAAAACTGACTCTTCTCAAAACAAGTGATAGATTCCTGTCTGTGGAATGACTTCACAACTGCTGGTCTAAACTAAACACCAAATTCACAGAGTGATATTAAAAAAACAGCTACTTATAAATGGACTGCTGGCAAAATGAGTTTTAACAATGAACCAACTCCTCCACTGCAAATGAAAGTTGTGTTTGCACATTTACTGACTTCCAAAATCCAAGGAGATGTCAGAGATAAACATTTGGCTAATGTTAAATTAGAGAGGCGTTCAGTAACTTCAGGCCCTCTCCATCACTAGCAGAGAGAAGTGAATACCTCTCACATTCTGAAGAGTACAACTGTTCCTTATGGAATAAAAATGATCTAGCTGACCTTAAAAGGAGAAATTTGCTTTTTAAGTACTGCCAATTGATTTTCTGCACATAATGCTGAGGCCTGAAGAGAGAAGCACCAGGACAAATGCCTGCACTGCAGGAAACACTGGTTTAAGAAATATCATCGGAACAATCATAACAAGAGAACAAATGAGAAGTGTGCCTTCCTAGGCATTCTCTTACTATGAATAAATAACACACTTGAACACGACAAGAAGTATTCGGAGTTGAATGCTCCCTCATATCCCGAAGTAAGAAATCCTGTGATCTAGATGGGTAAGTGTGGGAACCAGAACTGCTCCGTTTGGAGCAGTTCTTTTTTAAAAAAGGAAAGCAGAAAAATGTTACTGGACACAATACCTCATACCACCAGAAACAGCTTCCAGAAAATGAAGAGACTAAACTGCTGTTAGTCTTAGGATGAATCATGAAGTCTTCTAGACATAGGGCACAGGTGTCAGACCAGCAGCACACTATCTAGGTGTTGATTAGCAGTTGTACAAAATTGTTTCTTTATTTACACAGCAAGTCAAGAAACATTTGTTAAAGGGAAGAATCAGACCACTACCGGTACCACAAAGAAAGGAAATGTGCTTTCACTTATCTGCCCTATTCGTGATTTTAAGAAATCAACAAAATAAAAAAGCCCTAGCATATGAAAGTAGAATTAAAGGTGTTTCAAAGCCTCTCCTCCCAGTTCTCCCTCCCACCTAGCCCCAGCCACTTAACACAGCTGTAAGCTGTTATGTCTGCAAGCCACACTGATAAAACAGTGAGATTTGGTAATCTCTTTGCACCCAAAATCATTGTATTTGGCTAGACTGTACTAACTGTAACACGAATTTTAAAGGTTTTTAAGAAAAAAGGCAGTTTTAACCAAAAAATGTTATCTGTAGCATCAGGCAACTTATCTGCTAGGAAAATACACAGCAAACATCAAGA
This sequence comes from Corvus moneduloides, assembly GCF_009650955.1. Classification (NCBI taxonomy): domain Eukaryota; kingdom Metazoa; phylum Chordata; class Aves; order Passeriformes; family Corvidae; genus Corvus; species Corvus moneduloides. The sequence continues at coordinate 108,832,739 of NC_045476.1, read as the reverse complement.
GATTCTAAAAAAGATCCTTGCTATTTTCAAAGTGATACTGGGCATTACTTTTCACTTTTCAGTATTGAAAATACTGATTGAACTCTTTTTTTTAACATTTGGACAGAAAAATTATTTTTATATTTTATCTAAGAGGGGACATATACACAGGGTTATAAGTTTCATTTGATAGAAGGCACTGAACAGTGCCTCCTAGGCATCTACTAAAAAAGGCTAATTATTTAAATCTCACAAAATTACATGTTTTAAAGTAATCTGGAGCCTATTTTTTACTACTGTTGCAATCTGCTGTTCAAATACATGGAGCTAACCATGGAGCTAAATCAGCTATTTACCTGTATAGTTGAATCCCCCATTATAAATTTTGCTCCTTCTATTACAGCCATATATGAAAATCTTAGTTGATCAGGAGTCTGAATAAGTCCCATTCGATATTTTCTCATATCCAGTAATACCTTCTTAATATCTACAGAAAATGGGTCTTTTTTCTCCATCTGTAAAGCAAGTTACATTGAAAGTGTCAATGGTATATAAAAAATAATTACAAATAAAAATTAGTCATAAAATTCAATCTAAAAATTCATTTCTCCCTATTATGCTTCTATTAGTAATATGGAAGATTAACATCTCAAATGATTTCTAATTTGTTTTTGAAGGAAAAATGCAAACCATCTAATGAAAACTTACTATGAACAAGTCAAGGATCATGTATTAAACAAATAAATTAGTGCCCTAATACTAAGTCTTAAAATTAAGACATTTAGATATGCTCAATTTCATTCAGGCTTGTATTCAGACTTTGAAATAGGACTGTAAGAATCAGAGCCATAAAGTAGTATTTCCTACTGCTTCTGAATAGAGCAGTAATTCAGACTGACTATGGCAGAAGTTCCCTTATTTAAAGGAGAATCCCTAACCCAAGCCATGCATACACTTGTCCCCACATTACATACACAGGGTGTTTTTGAAGTATACTTGCATCAAAATATACCCCTATGTTTTTCAAAATGTATAAAACCAAAGAAAAACTGAAGTAAAAAAAACCAACAAAAAGTAAGTTGAGAGGATCTAACCAAACCGGAAAAATGTGTCTCTTGTAATTTAACTGAAATCCTATTTCAGTTAAACCTGTGCTGTCCTTTTCACTATTACCAAGCAGAAAGAGAAAATTCTGTGCCTGGACTTCTAAGTCCAACAAAAATTTAAACTGATTTAAAATATTATTTAACATACAAGGTTCACTCACACCATGAGCAACTATAGATGATGCAGTTCATTAAGTAATCAAAAAATCTATACATCCATGTGGCCCTGGAACTGGCTATCAAGCCCCACCACCCAGAGGGCTGCACAGCAAGGAAATTCTGCACCGCCCACAATTACACACTGCATGAGAATCAGGGGCATGCCTGAGTTCTCATCCTAGTTCAGATAACAATTTCTCTGCATCCTTAAGAAAAGGGCTCTTGAGCAAAAGACTTATAGATTCAACCATCTCAATATATATTCACAAGCTTTTTTCATATTAAAACCCAACTGATCCTCAACCTTTCCTAAGCACATCTTAGGTAAAAGGAAAAGAATGTTTACAATTTACTTTCCAGGAAGTTTTGAAAATATGTAATGTACTTCAACATGGATTTGTAAATGCATTTCAAGAGCTGTGTTTTTGCCATCAAAATATGTGAAGGGAAAAAAAGCATGCTGTCTTAATTTCAGTTTCCACTGGAATGTCATTAACTTCAATGCTTTTAAAGCCTTCTGACCAAAAAGCCCATATTGGGAAGGTTGGCAGGGTGTCAGGAGAAAGAAAGAGGTGACAGAGAAAATGCAAACACTTACCAGAACAAGACAAGTATCCACTAATGAAAATGTGCCAGAACGTCCTATTCCTGCACTGCAGTGAACTACTGCAGGTCCATGTTCAGGACTCAGTGAACCAGATTCTCTGACTTTAAACAGGAAGTTCAGGAATGAAGCTGGGGATTCAGGAACTCCAAAGTCTGGCCACGTAGTATAATGAAAATGAGAGATCATCCTGGACTCACCACTCTAGAAGTGAAAACAAATAAACAGTAGAACTAGAAAGCATTCCTCTTTGGCTCAGTTAGCGCACATTTCCCCAGTCGCAATCAACAGCTATTTTCTATTTTAAACATCCCTTTAGACAAACAACCCAGTAACTTGCTTCAAGTTGGATGACAACCAACAGTGCAAGCAGAAGCAGTTTTATCTGAGTCAGTAACTTTCTCCTTTGTAATTATTACCACACACATTCTTTTTTTCTTCTCAAACTTCCACTGCTATGTTTGATTTGCTTTACTCCTTACTCCCAAATACCCTTCTTTTTCTAGCAATAATGCAGTTCAATGGCTGACAGCAGTTACTAGACAGCTAGAACTAACATGACTGAAAAAACCCATGTCAGCATTGTATACACTCTGCACTCTTGCTCAGAGCAAGTTTTAATGCCAAGAGGTATTACATCTCCTTTATACTAACCACATTACTGAGAGGAGCAGGAAGCGTTCCTTCCTGGAAAAGGCCTATAAAAATCCATACAGCAGGATGTCTAGCAAGACTTCTGCTGGACATATTCTTGTTTAGTAAAAAAGGAGGATTCCAAAATCATACAGCTGCTTTAGAACCCCTCTAGCAGAGTTTCTTCTCCTAACATGATGAACTAACCCCAATTACTGAAATGACAGCATGAAAGTATGTATATAAAATCTGGATCATACTTTTATGGAACTCACTTCAGACCTGCTGTTAAATGCTACTCCTTGCCATGGTGATTCTGAGACAAAATGATCACCCATTTTAGCTCAGGAATTTTAGAAATATTCAGTTATTTTTACCCTCCCTCCATTACATCCAATTTTCCGCATAGACTGAAATCGACATAAACTTTGGCAAAGTTTAAACACAAAGGATTTAAAATATCAATGTATTCCAGAAAAGCTATTTTTCTTCTTCAGCAACAGTAAAATATAGCCATGAAATTAAAATAAATTCTACTGTTCTTCGTCTGCTCAGTCTGTTTCAACTTCTTATGAGAGACAACTTATGAAATTCCTTTGTGAAACTAAAATATGGTTTCTGCAGTAACAAAAACACTCTCCCAATTTGTCTTTTGCCTTCAATCTCTGATACTGCAAGACTCGCCAATACTTTCACAGAAAACAGTGGATATTAACATGACTCCAGTCACTCTCAAATGCACAGTTATCTTCCAAAAATATTTTGTCTTTTGGCTAGGTGATCAACAAGGACAACAAATTGTGATCTATGATATTGGGAAAACGAGTTCACACAAAGATTTTATAGGGGAAAAAAGAGTATCAGGCCCTAAATTGTATAAATATACTGGGGCTTCCCTTTGTCTGGAGCAAAGCATTAAAGAGTTTGCATTTTCTTTCCTACTGCTCTTTTGTACCTAGTTTTTCAAGTTAGCAAGCTAACTCACAAATCAACTGAAATGACCTGTTTGTTTAAAAATCATGGAGATATATTTTTTGTAAGAAATCTGGAAATAGCACTTAAGCAATTTCCTCTATTTCTAAGAAAAATAATTCATCACTTTAAAAACAAAATTAAGAAGAAAACTCGAGAGGTGAGCTAAAGGCATGTCATAGGTTAGCAAGCATAGTCCCAGAAGGGACGTCCTTGCTAAGGGGTGCTTACAGTTTCCTCTGGGAACTGATAGAACCTATCAGCTGGCCAGTTTGAATATGGACAATTCTCTAAGCCACTTAAAGTTGTGACCACCTCTGTGATCCACATTTAAGAATAGGCAAACTCCCCCTCCAAGCTCTCTCTCGTTTCCGGCGCTGGGACAGGTGGCTGCGGGGCCGAGCGGGGACCAGCGGGCCCGGCCAGGCCCTGCTTGGGCCAGGCCAGGCCAGGACACGGCCATCCTGGAGCCGATGGATCTGTTCCAGCCATGGAACCCCCCCCACTGCCTTGCCGTGGGCAGCCGGAGCGGCTCGGCTCTCCCCCCTCTCCACTGCGATAAGAAAAATTCAACATTCCAGCTGCAAAGCTGCAAGGCCGAGGTGAGAGTAACCCTTTTATTGCCGTGAAGAGCTGAAAACCTGAGGGAAGAGAGAGAGGAGATGCTTAAAGCTGAAAGTCTGTTGTGAAGCTATGATATATCAGAGTACCCTGTTGTAATTTCATGAAGATATGGGGGGTGGAGTGTTCAACTCGTGAGCAAAAGCACCTGTGCTGAGATAGGCAGATGCTGACGCAGCTGTAATTTCATGAGAAGTTTGGACAGGGAGAGATGAACCAGATGAGGACTTTTGCTCCAAACGGGAAAGGAGAAAACCTCAGTTCCTAGAGATGCTCCCAGAGATAGTCCTAACGATGAAGATGATGAAGACCCTTTGCTCCCAGGGAAGGAGAAGGGCCTCTGTTTTTGTTTCTGAATGGCTCAACCTTAAAATTGTACCCCAAAAAATTTCAAGAGTGGACCCTCGAAAGCAGTTGCGGGAAAAGCTGCAAGTCGGGGGAAGGGACTCAAATGCAGGCAGAGAGACTCCTCTTCCTAAATGGACTGAACAATATTTGGAAGTGGGCGGCTGTCTCGTTGTGATAATGTTTTCACAGCATGAGCAAGAAGAGACTTCTCTTTCTAAATGGACTGAACAAGGTTATTATGGAAGTGGTAAACAGACTGAACATCTTAAGGGTTGTCTTTTTACATTGTCAGTGGGAGAAGGGAGGAAGGTGGGGGGAGGAGGAGAGTTCTGAAGGTGGTATAATTTTTTTTCCCCCTCTTTTAGGTCTGTTAATAAACTTCTTTATATTCTTTCAAGTTTGGTGCCTGCTTTGCATTTCTCCTAATTCTTACCTCACAGAAGATAAACAGTAATGAGTATTTTGGACCAAACCACTACACTAAATTGGTGTTTCCGCCCGGTTGCAAACCGAACCCGCGACAAGGCACGTGCTAAGTAAAGGTTAAAGTTACTTCTTCTGAATCTAGACAGTCTTTGTAGGTGGTAATCGATACTCCCTACTTCAAGATTCTGAAAAAGCATTCCAGATGAAAGCATCCCTTACACCTCAAGAAGGCAAAAATGCCCCTTTTTGTCATTTGATTTTTGTAATCTCAAAAAAGGTGACTTGTAGGGTTTGTTTGGGGAGGTTTGGGGGAGAGCAGGGGGGGGTTGCGTGGCTTTTTTCCCCCAATCCCATCCTGTAACAAGCACTAGCATCCTCTTCCTGAAGAAAAAAAAAAATATGGCCGTCACCCTAATTGTACAGTAATCCGAAATAGTTATTTCTAAAAGAGAGATGAAACAGTGCTGTTGTACATGTCACTCTGCCCTAACCCACAGAATTACATTTTTCTTTCCTTTCTTGTATGAAGACTTTATCCAGCCCATGATTTTCCATCCCTTCAGCTCATTATAAAAATACCTAGTCTTTTCATCTCTCTACAAGAGTCCCATTGCAATGTGCTGGAACCAGCTGGTCATCTTTGAATTTGTGATCTCTAATCCTACAGCCAAATCCCATTTGAGTATTTCAAACCTCCCACATTGCTCTTTTAAACAGAATGGCTCTTTCAAGTGGTGCTTGGCAGTCAAGCTGTACAGCTAAAACACTGCCTTTGTGTGGATCTGTACGACCCCTACTTAAACAACTCCCAGTCACTGGGCCATGCAGCACTTACATGAAGTGATGTGGGACTGTTACGAGAAGAGGTTTGGCTTTTTGGTTCACAGCTGCTGAGGGACAAAAATTCAAATTTAAATAACAACTAATTTAATTTTAAGTGTTACCAGGAAACTAGCTAATCTTTTAAAATAAAAGTCCCTGGACTTCAAGACTCAGGAACTCAGGAAGCAATATAAAATTTTGTATGTTATACACAAGGAACATATTTCTGCATGGTAACTGAAAACCAGCTTGTTCTATGGTAACCACAATGCAATCTTCCAAGATTTATTCCCTAAGACTAGCTACAAAAAAAAAAAAAAAAAAAAAAATCCTTGAATAATCATGGAGAACATTTAAATGACAATTAAAAAAAAAAAATCAAACCATTCTAGTGGAAGTTTTAGGAACTACTGGGATAAGCTTTCCATAAATAACAAAGATAGCTAAAACTGATGAACTACTGGGATAAGCTTTCCATAAATAACAAAGATAGCTAAAACTGATGCACCACACTGCACAGCTCTGCACTGGCTGCTGGAAGTAACAGCATAATCAAAGGATGATCAAAGCACAAGCTCCAAGTTACAAGCAGAGATCCACATGAAGACTTGAGCAGAAAAGTAATATGCCATTAGATTAGCTTCCAGTGAAACAAGCCTTGCCATAACCTTTTTACAGTGACTATCCAATCACTCAAAACAAAAAGGTACAAAAGTCTTAGAGTAACTTCAAGTTGTTCAGTCACCTGAGAGTATGAACATGAATAAAACGCTACCCAAAACGCTCAAAGGTTAAGTTGGTGCCTTCAGCGTCAAGTAAAACAGATGAAGACAAAAAAAATGCTCGTCTGTCAAGTTTCACACACTCCTTATAAAAGCCTTCATTTCATAATTGAAGTGCTACTGAAATGGTAAAATATATGAAGATATAACACACCTACAACCCCACAGTGGTCCCGTATTTAATGAACATGCCTTAAGTTCATTAACAACTAATTTGATCGTATAAAAATGAGAATGAATGCTCTAGGGGCACTATTCTACACACTGAAATTCGAAATCATAAATCAACTTCTAACAGAGCCTCCTCTATTTGTTCATTCACGATGGCCAAAATGTTTTTCAAAATTTAAATAAAAATGGCCCTGAGGATAAAGGGGCCAAATAATCATCACAGACATTCTGGTTCATCCACAGGATCAGCTAGTGAGGGTCACTATGCAGTCTTGCATTACCTTAATCTGACAGTCACAGCCACACAGAAGCTTAGTACTAAGTTGAGAATAATTTTACTAATGGGTCTTTCCAAATAGTTGCTATTTGTGGAGGATTCAAGATGCCACTTGGGATTTATTAATGGTCCTTACTCTGAAGTAGCACACCACCGTTGTCACATCAAATTCAGTTCATTTCTCCTAGTCCTTACTCCTCCAACAAATATTTTCTTTGCAAACCTCTCCTACTGCTGTATTCTTACTTTCAGGAACCCACTCTGAGATACATTCAGAAAGGTTCCTTTTGCAATTCCAAATTCCACTGCTCCATTTCCTCATCCAAGCAATTCCTGGTTTCCCTGAAGATCTGATGGTCATTTGCCCTTGCATAGCTTGTCAGAATTCCCCAGTACCTATGTAATAGTTTTGCTTATAAGCATTCATTATATGTCATACATAAAGTTGTGACATTAAAAAAAAAAGCTAAAAGCAACAATAAATAATAATAATATAAAAATACATATTCAACACAAGGTGGAGTCTTTCACAAGTTAGTTGTCAAGATCTAACAATTTTCCCACGACATCGTCACAACACTTAGCAATCCCATCCAACAAAAGGTAATTCCACAGAATTAACAAAAGGCTTTCATACACCTGACTATCACTTCTCCAAAAAGGTGGGAGACTTCGCTTCAAATAACAGCCATGCAATAGTTTCATGTATGATTACAAAATTGTTACATGAGCACAGTATCTTCCCTCTATCCTTATTTTTCCAGGGAGGCACTGGTTGATGGAAGCCTTCATGGTAAGTCTATATTAAGGGAGAGTTCTGAATCTAAGTTATTACAGTAGAAAGCAGCACTCAACTTTCAGAAGAGCTGACAATTGACACCAACAAACCCATGGAGGATACACAATGAACCATGGTGGAAAAGCAGCTTCAAATGCCTGTACTCTAAAATGCAGATTGGATCAGGTAAAAAAATAAGGAAATTCTAAAATAATCACAGCAAAACAAAGAACATTAGGAATCTTTTCAAAACTTTTGGACAGATACCAATAAACACCATTTTCTCTCCAAAGCTTTACTGGACTGTGATAGTCCCAAGAAAAAAACCAATTTTTTCCCAGAACAGATAGAAAAAAAGAAAAGCAAATCAACAAATGCCTTGATCTAATCCTAAAAAAGAACAACCCCCCAACCCCACCTGTATTTCTAAGTAATCTTTTAACAAAAGCAACAACAAAACCAACCAAATATTCAAAGGTTGTTTCATTGGTAACAACATAACAAACACTTTACTCTTCATACCCATATCTTGTTTATGCCTTAAAGAGATTTGCTGCAGTAAGACAAATGTACTTGAGCTCAGAATGGCTGCATTATAAAGACAACCTTGGTTTTCTCTGTTTTCAAGGAAATACTACAATTTAAGTATTCTTGGAATTCAGAGTATATTTTGTTCATGAGTCATCCTATATTCCAGGCACTGAGTGGCTAAATGTCTTACACTCTGCCTCCACCAAAGGCCCCTCCAGAATAACTTACATAAACACAGTTAAGCTCACATTTCAAGTTACTGTGAATACTCAGTTCCCACAAGTTTTATGGTATAATTATCAAATTCTTACAAAAGGCTGCATTTAATTGACAGTGTTAGTCTAGAAACTATGCAGCTTTTTTTGCTTGAGTAACCAAGTATGTTCTGCTTCTTCTAGCTGTTTTATGTAAAAATTATTCTTTGGAGTTAATATTCATGGACCCTTACCACAGTGCTAGAGAGTTAAAATAAAAATTCATTACAGAAAGATTGGTGAGTATTTGTGAAACTGATTTATATGACATACAAGAAACTCTGTACAGTGCTGATAGACCTGCACTGCTGCTCCAAAACAAACCCAGAAATTTAAGTGTTCAATAGCTCCAACTCAAAAGTCTACTATAGTATACATTGTTCCGTTCCTTGAGGCATTTCTGCCTTTTCCACTTAATGTTATGTTCAAACATACACGTCATGAAAACTGCATCCTTTGAAAATAGGAAGTTTAGAAGGGCCAACATCAGCCAAACAATTCCATGAAGAAGCTTTTTTGGTAGTTAGGAAAACTTGCCTCAGGTTTCAAAAGGAAGAGTTGTTCTTTTTCAAGCACTAGCTTGCCAGCATTACCCGTCTTTCTTTTGCCTTTGCTGTCAATAAACAAACTACTAAACAGAAATTCTTCAGGTCAGCAGGACAATATTTCATAAAGCTCTTCTAACGTGGAGAAGACCAAGGAACAACATGCCAGGTTTTATCATGTTGATCTCATGAGGGAGGTTCTGAATTAACAAATATTATCTCAAAATACCATCAACAGTTACTATAAATTCAAATATGTGAGAACAAATATATCAACAGTTGTACAAAACAACATGCAGAACATCATCTTCAAGCTTTCCTTTCCCAAATTCTCTGACAAAAACAACCTTGAAAACTTGCCATACTAGCACTTTCAATTAATATAAGGCAAGATTTATAGGGAGAGAGAATATCTTACAAGACATCGCTGGGACAGACAAGCTCTTCAATCCTGTCTTCCGCTCTGAAACAAAAGCAGCAAATTCCAACCCAAGCTCAGGCCAGGAACAATTTTTTTGAGCTTAACTTGGTTAAATTGTGAAAATGCTTAATTTTTTAAGAGAAAAGGATGGTTGGTCCTGTGGAGCAAAAGGGGAGGTAAGCAAGAGGAGATAAAGTTACCTATCTAGAGGTGGTAATCACCCCTCCCCCCAAAAACAAGACATCTGGACTAAATTACACAGAAAACTCAAGTTCCACTAAAAAAAATCAGTAATTACTCAGTCGGGTTTCTGATATTCAAATGAAATCAGAATTTTCCACTCCTGTGCTCCTCCCTTTAGTTAATTGTTAACAGCTCCTCTTAGAATCACCACTACCATCATTTAGAATTTGGCACGTTAAGCTACTGCCAAATGGAAAATACAAGTATACAAATGCCAAAGATGTTATCTCTCCTCAAGTATAGAGTGAGGTCTAACTCATTCGCTTATTTCCACACAAACATCTTCAACATTCTCAGAAGCAAAGTGCATTAAAATTTCCAGTGTAAAAGCACAATCAAACCTGAAGTGACATGATGCTAAGTGGTTCTCATGATACACTTAAGGCCACGAATAGGAGCTGTACAGACTGAGAAAAGCTTACGTTGATATTTTCTAACTGCAGTAGATGTACTGTGTAATAGGATTTGACGTCTTCAGACACTAGCCTCACACGGAAACCTGTTTCACTGAACGTCATAACTTCCTCTTCTTTTGTTGGCCAGTATTGTGCACACTTCACCTAATGGATTTTTTTTAAAGAAAAAGAAGGGAAAAAAAAAAAAAGAAAAACCTTGTTAAATATTCTAGTATCTTGGACTTTTGCATGTGCAGATTCTGAGACCCCACTGTTCAATAGAGTAGACTCATGTACCTGCCCCCACTTTGAAGAATTCTCGAAGTCCATAATGTTTACAGCCAAGTTACTACAACTGTTTCAATAGCTATTAAGCATTCCAGCTTTATGTCATTCCAGCTTTATGTCATCACATGGCTAACATGTTTTGAGATACATCTTAAGCTTTCTCCCCCCTCTAGTTCTCTATAGGGAACTGAGATCTCTGCTCAGCTATTTCAGCATTTCCCCCCTTTGTTTCTGACTTGCACACCTTCACGTCTACAGAACTCATCCATCACACCCAGTTCTCCCTAGGCTTGCTAAATACTGGAAGGTTCTAGTGAAACAAAACAACTAACAAACGAATGCAAAACTATTCTTTGTCCTGTATTCCTCTTGCTCTGCATTCTAACTTTCTGTAGGAAAATTTTTGCACTAGAAAACACGTGACTTTTTAACAGACCAGTCAATTTTTTTTCAGTAACTCATCTGCCCTGAATAAAAACCATAAATGTCAAATTACATACATTTATAACTAAAATCTGCAATGCTTTTAGACACAGTAGCAGAAAAACTCCACCATAACAAAAAATGTGTGTATTCTGCATGTATGCCACCAGTTTCAAAGAATCAAAAATAACTAGATCAGTTTGACAGTTCTTGGGCAGCAGTCTGCCTTCATTGTTACAGCTAACATCACTTGTATACTTGTTTTCCCACTTTCCATTTTGTCCTAGGAACACCTTACACTGCCTCTACTCCTCACTATTTCTATCTGCACATCCTCCTTCTCAGAATGTTACTTTCACCTTTCTCAATGTACATTTGTTAGATACTATTTTCACCAAACTGAACTGTATGTCTTAGCTCCCTCACTTCACTGTTGTATTAAATACACATTATGCTGCCCACCAGGGAGAATGTTTGTTAGTCCTTCTAACGTAACAACATTGCTCAACTGTATTAAAACTGTGTGGCTTATTTTACAACTTACCGAATCTTTTTCAACAATCCTGTTCAGCATGACAACTGCTTTGGTTTGTTGTTGCCATATCATTAGCCAAAAATGACAACATGTATTAGGTAGTGGACCCTGTGTAGTAAAGAATACAAAAATGGGCATGAGAATGTATTGGCAAAGCAGTATTTGAACACAGTTAATAGTTCACTGTGGGAAACAGGAAAAGGTCTTCCTCTTAAGTTTAAACAAATTATTAATAGGATGATAGAAATGGCAGGCAAGAAAGTAGCCACACTGCACAGATCATTCCAGGACTTAAAAGGGCTGGGGTTTTTTTAAGAAAAGAAAAAACAAAAACAAACAAAAAAAAAACCCCAACCCAACAACAACAAAAAAAAAACCACCAACCCAAACAAAACCAAACAACAAAACAGCAAGAACTCAGGGAAGGGGTATTTTGGTTTAAGCATCAATACTACTGTGCTGTTAGAAGAAAAGCTACTGCAGGCATGCTCAGAAGGTACAAGATGTACTAAGGGGTAGAAGTATTGTTATAACCTATTTACAAAAGAACTGAAGAAAAGAGCAAGAAATATTTGAGAAGCTTCATATGCAGTAAATTACTCATACTTCAATATTCCCTTTAGCTTTTCTTAAAACTTAAAATAATCTGTTTGCAACTACATCACACTAGCGGTTAGTAAGAGATAGTTGTAATTCATAGAGACAAGAAACCATCCAAATACAAATTACAACTGTACAAATCCTCCTCCCTAGATTCTCAATCCCTGTAATAACCCAGTAATTGTACTACTTACCTGTGTTAAAATATAGTATCTCTGGGCTTCTTCTATGACCACTAGGCTGGCATTGATATAGTCATTCTCGGTGTTCTGGAGTTTTACACGACTGTGATCATCTAAAATTCAAAGAAAATTAAGAATTAATGATGCATCCATCTCAATGAATACTCTCTAACAGGCAAGTTTAGGTCTGACAAGCAACTAGAACTAAATTCTGCTACTACCCAAACAGCAAACTACAAATATAAGTGAAACTAATTTCTCACGTAACTTTGATAACTGTCCCATTCTCCCCTCGGCATTCCATCAGAGTAACTTCAGGCAGCTATTAATAGAAGCTGCTCAGAAAACTGGAATACCTATTTTTCTTTTAAAAACCCCAACCAAACAAAACAAACCTTCCACACATGCCAAAAAGTTCTCACAGTCATCCCTCTACAGCTGCTTGACTCCCTAATCAACAGCACCACAACTCACTTCAGGCAACGCTGTCTTATCACACCAGATGACTCCACTACATGATTTCCTAAAATTCCAAGATTTTTGGTGAACTGCAGTTTCAAAGGTTGAGGGAGAATCATAAAGTTAAGCTCACACAGCTAAAAAAAAAACCCAACAAAATCTAATTGCAGTAATTCAAGCCAGGCTTTGATCAATTCAATTTTCCCTGTAAGTTATTGTCTAATATTACAGAACATAAAAATACGAAAAAGGCACATGCAAAACCCAGAAATATTTTAAAAATCATCCAATTAAATGAAGCCTAATCTAACTACATGGTTTCATCTCAAAATTACACAAGCGAGACGGACCATTCCCCTTTTTATGGCAGAGGCAAGCAAAGGACTGTTTAAAATTCTAACATTAATATGAGAAAGATTATCATACTGTCAAACTAAAATACTGCATAATAAAAAGTGATTGTGGTTGTTCCTAGAACCTTTTAGTACCTGATTTATGAACCTCTAGGAGACATCTAGGTAATCAGACTTGTTCACAGTAAGTAATCCTTCAGCCGTTTATCAGTCACTGTATTAAATAAACAGCACTTTCAGTTTAAAATTTGTACACAACTACAGAAATGAGATTCAACTGACTGTAAACCTCCTGAAGCTCAACACCTAGCAGACTAAGAAGAGTAAATAAAAAATAGCAAACTAAAATGAATTTAAGAAACTTCAACATAATTCATGAAGAGATGGAAGAGATTCCATAAGGAAACTAACAGCAGAGTGAATTACGATGTAATACCAACTTTTAAAACCAAATTCACCTAGTCTAACCCACAAAACTCAATCAGGGCCCAGACTGCTGTTAAAATGTCAATCCACCCATCCTTGCACCAAAAGGCTCACTTCCTTTAGACAAACACTTTGGGAAACACACACAAAGCTGTGAGCTTTGACATTAGCAGCTACAAGTATCAAATTCAGCACAAGTACAATAGCTGAACTCACAGCCAGCCTGTACAGCCACAAGGCTTATCTCAGAAATCCATAAATATAAATCTGGATAGGCAAAAAGCTGACGGCAATCAAAAAACAGTTACTGAATTAGACTCTTGTTCTACAGACTGCTTGTATGATTTAATATGAATACTTTCCATGTGTTTGGAAACCTGGGAAAAGTACATTTACTACATCTTGATCTGCCTTTACATTCTCCCTCATCTATCTGCTATTGGCAGCTGCCTAAGACGACCTTGCTCAATTCAAGTAAAGAAGTCAACAGTAAAGTAGAACTATTTTGCAGTTGCTGAAGCAGTCAAATTTGGGGTTGTTGCCCTACCTCCTTTAGCTCCTAACTTTTATATACAGTCACACACGAACAAGCAGAGAACAGAAATATGCTGAAAATTTATTTTTGATATAAAAGCATGAGAAATATACTGGGCTAGTCTGTTTTCATCAGCATTCCAGTCATAAGGCAACACCATTCTGACTTTCAGGAGTCTTAAAAGACTTATGATACCTCTGTGTGAAGAAAAAAATATTATCAAAGCCAAGACACAGCAAAATTACGATGCATATGCATTTGAAAGTAAAATACATCTCCTTGTATTATTTTGCCACAATAGGAAAGCATTACTTTTTCCTTTCATGTATCACTTTATCTGAAATGTTTCTACTGGAAAGAAACCAAGACCTCTGTAAATATTACATGTCATTTGCCAACAGGAAAAACTTAAGATCTTGTTATAGTAAATCACACATACCGGTACCAGTGTTCTCGGAAAGGTGACGCAAGCAAGCACTGTTAACAGTTTAATACCCAGCGGCAGCTGCTGTACTGCTGCCAGGGGCAGACAACTGCAGCCTCCAAGGAGGTTTCCTGCTTTAATCCTTACATTCTCAGCTGCATTTTTCCCCTTCTTATAAATTCTGCTTTGTAAACATGACAAAGTTCTGCAAGTTGTTTTTTTTAAAGTCCCTTTAACAGCTAATTCTGTGCACAGACAGAGCCTCCCTCTCTCTCCCCAGCTAAAACAGAGGAGATCCTGCAAGTACTCTGGCATGCAGTCCACAGGACAAAGAAAGCCACTAGAATATATTGATTTCCCTTCTTTCAAGGGATGAGGTTCTTAAAGGACACAATGACCTAGAAACCTCATTCAAACCCTGGCTTGCTCTTCTGAATTAAGTGAAGCAAGCCAATTTTTGACAGTGAGTTAGCTGTAATGTACTTCCCGTACGTATATAATTTCCAGTTACAAAGTACTTAAGATTTATATGAATGATAAACCCATCCTTAGGATAAGATTTATCTTATGTGTTGCCATGCCTACAGCAGCTAAAATACAGTACTCATTTTCTGAAGTGCTAATTCCCCTATTTCAACAAACTATGCAGCCTGAAAAGGAAGTGGAAACCTTGAAAATTACTCTCATTCTGGCTCCCTGCACTGAGAAAAAACACTCCCAGAATGACCCTGTCTGAGATAAGCAAACTCAGATTACCCATTTCCAGTGAAACCCTGTGTCACTAACAATACTTCCCATGCCTCAAATAATGCTAAGACTTCACACTGCCCATCATCGCTTCCTGCTTAACAGAAAATGACAGATCCAGTTAAAACCAAGACACAAAATGTTTGGCATTTTACATGATATAGTTCTTGCAGTTGGTTAATGAAAGGTTTTCATTTAAAAATAACTGTTTCTGGAACACTGTATAACTTCAAAATTATCTTTTATCCAGAAGATGTCTCTGGTCCCCCAAATATAGAGCTAGTAACAATAGAGGAGGGAGAAATGCTACTTAGTGGATTAAATAAAGTCATAAATAAAACATGCAGCTGCAAGTCATCCCAGCGACCCTGCCTGACCCTCTCCTGCCTACCAACAAATCCCCTCCATTTCACTAATCTAAATCTAGTCTATCTGAGCTGCTAAATTATTCAAATTGCAATACTCTGTCACTAGACTTACAGTCTCAAGTTTCAGAGGTAGCCTACGGCAAGGAAAAGGCAAAATTACTTTTCCTCACCACCGTGTCACCAGTTGTACGCAATGAATGCCATCACATCAGTCACGGCCTAGCTCATGACTGAAATGTATTCATACCAAAATATGTGTGTCACTGCCGCACAGGATGCTTACACTTGTAAGCAGGACCATGGAAAAGAAATCTTAAGATACATTTAAGTTTATATCAGCATGTGCTAAAAAGTTTCCCTCTTCCCCAACCCCAAAGAAGTATCTCCAAAAGCAGCACATTGAGTTTATTTTACAATGTTTCATGCGGTAAGATGTTTTAGAGAATCATTAGATAATGTCATAAAAATCATCAATGTCAGCTTCTAATATGGACAAGAAATGCAGCAGGGTTATTTTGGGCTGAACATCTCTCTGTTCTCAGCACATACACTCGAAACACAGGACAGGAGAACATTCCTGCAACGGTAATTAATAGGCACCATGTGCAAAAGCATTCAAATCAGCTCCAACTCTGTTCCCTGTAAAGCACAATACTCTTCATGTTCCTCTCCTGTACTCTATGCCAGCTGCAAGCCTATGGTTGAAAGGTCTGACACAAAACCTACTCAAGGCCACAGGAAGAAAACATGAGAAATCTCTACCTTGCAAGATCTTCCAAAAGCAACATGATCTATCAGGGAAAAATGCTCAGATGTCCCAGGTTCTTGAGCCACACACCATATTACAGAGGAAGGCTGAAGAGAAATCTGTGTAAACCCCCATCTACCCTCCAAAAGCAAAAGGAAAAAAAAAAAAAAAACACCCCTGCCAATTTTGCCAAGGGGATTTCCTTCTTGCCTGTAAATCTGGGAACTCAGCTCTAAAGGTGTTTACAGTCAATCTGAGACACCAGACTCCTCTGATAACAACTAAGGATAAGATTTAGAAGGAAAGTTAATTACAGAAATCTTTGGCGTTTCATTAAAATTATTAATAAAGAACAACAACCTCACAACTTACTTTCCTCTGTTAACAACGTTTTATGAGAAATGGTTTCATCTGTCCGGAAATGACTGGCTGTCAAACCAAACCTATTTCAGATTAACTTCCTGTTTCAATAGTACTATGGAGCCAAAATACTCCTCTCTCTATTCTAGACTAATACCAAACTATTAGACTTCTATTTTTTTTTCTGCTAGGCAGTAACTCTTGAGGGCTTTTACCAAACCAAACTTATATATGCTACAGCTCTTTAGCCAACAAAACCAGACACTAACAAAAATAATTAAGAAACTGGAAACACTGCGAAACTCAACTGTAATGGGCAGAAATGATTAGCCTTTCCCAGCAAACAGAAATCAATTTTTACCTAGAAATACATGTAACAGACACAAGTTTGTTTCAGTGTACTTGTCCCCGATATTGCAGGTCAAATGGGCCAAACCAACCCAAAGCATTTTTTCCTGTACTTGTAATTGACATATTTTCCGTAAAACAGAACAATCTTTGCATTTCCACCACCTCAGATTTTAAACTGGCTTGGCTGCTATCACAGTTAACAAACCATTTTCACATTGCTTTTGGAGAAATAAAATTCTTTCTTTAAATTATGTCTTACAGTATGATGATGTAGATAGATCTTAAAAGTCCAAAAGCTGGTTCTGAAGGCCTCTGACTATTAGAGAATATTAATATCACCCATTTTTCATCTAAACACTGTTAAAAGGCAGCAAAATTTGCAAAGTGAAGGACTAAGACATCAAGATTGTGTGAGACTGAGTCGTCTCGCATTTCTGCAACACCAAGTCCTTGCATACATGCACCACAATTAGATGTGTTCACCACAGTGACCAAACCATGCAGCTTTTATCCCAGCTGCTTTGAAATTTAGGTACTGCCACCTTGAAATCTTATTTATCATATACTCCCTTTCAGGTGTCTTTCTCCTCCTCTCATCGTTACTGAGCCAATTATGAGTCATATTTGAAAACACAAAAGTAAAATTCCAGAGGAATCAACTAGTTCAAACACAGTGTTTTGCTCTGTTCTCCTCATACAGCTTTGTTCCTAGTGCCCAGTTCTGCAAGCTATCTAGGTGGAGCAATTCAAACCATCTTTCATAAATGCTAAAAACTGACACATTCCTCATAAACTTCACCATCTTAGTTCATTCATTATGTTATAATTTATGTCAGAGTGTAACGGCTCTAGCCCTTTCCTGAGCCTGACTACTACTCCAATACTAGATTTTATCTATCTCTGCTTTTGCACTGGGCCCAGGAATTAATACAATCTTTTTTTTTTTTCCTACTGGGTAAACGTGTTTCAGAAGCAGGCTTTGCCATGACTAAGGCAGAAGCATTTGATGCTCTTCACTACTGTAAAAGGCATGCCATGATTAAGGAAAATGCTGAGCTCCAAATAACTGCAGGAGATGAATACAAGTCACATCTGTAAGGTATTACTGGAGGCATTATTAAATGCTATTTAAATAATGCAATGTATTTTTATCTATTTTAGAAACACTGTTTTTAAACAGAAAGAAAAAAGCGCAAGTACTTCGAAAGTAAATTTTCATTCTCTTTGTATAAATTAAATCCATGTATGGGAGAAAAGTAAATGCATGGATACAGCTTCTGATTGTATAGGATGTTAGACCCAGGACGAGAACCTGCAACTTCTGGGTTCAAATCTAATTTCCTGCCTTCTCATCTTACAACCCCCATTGCAACTTAAGTATGAAGCAGAAAGTGAATAAAACATCTCCTTCAGCGCTGGTAAGATGCTAATGCCATGCTGTAACAGGACAGCAAAGCTGGTTCACCCAAGTCCCTCTGCACAAACATGTGTCCCCCAGAGGCCTGTCTCCATTTCCTCAGCCTACAGTGAAAGTCAGTGAGCCTTGCCTCATCGGAGGTATCTCCTCAGAGCTGGACACCTTCTCCAGCAGAATGCCATGCAGACACAGCAAGGAGGCCATGCACTGGATTCCTAAGTTCAGTTTCATCAGTGTGCAGCACAAGGGTTCAGCACCACACCAGACTGGACCTATTTGGTGCGAATTCACTGTGCCACTGGAGCATCCTGGCAGCAGTCTAAGGAGCAGCACTCAGCACCACATCTGACTGGTGTGACTCAATCCAAGACCCTTTCCATGTCATTCTGAGAAGTGCTATGCACATGCTGTTACCACAACTTTCAACTGGAAACAAGGAGCTCAGCACTTCTCCAAATCTTAGAATAGGTATTCAGATCAGGCTCTTAAACAGAAAGTCCCAATATACCAGCAACCCTTCAAAAACTCTAGATCCAGTAACAAGGTGGCTTTTAGGACCCTTTAGTATTCTGGGAAACTTCAAACATGTTATCTGTCCCAGTTTTATTATACTGCAAAAAAATTAAAGCTGCACAATTTTTTTTCCCCTATCTGTAGCTCACATATCTTTTTGCAATAATTTTGGCTTAACAGTTTCTGAAGTAATATGCTGATGAAAAGAAGCCCACAACATCTCTGTAGCAGAGAAGCTGGTCTAAAAAAAAAAAAAGCTCGTTTCACATGAGACATAAGATCATTATGTCAAAAAGACCATTTCACGGCAATTAGCAGAAGTACAAAGCACTCCATACCTTATTTACCACATACACAAAACCAACAAAATCTGAAGCATTTTTTAAAGCAACAGTAGAAATTGAGTGGCATTTATCCACATCACCTTGTAGATGTGCAGAATCACTCAGTCCAAAAAGAAAACACCTCTGTCAGTCAAGGCTTATTAACTTAAGCTCTATACTCATTTTTTACAATAGATGAAGCACTACTAAACAAATAATTTCCGTCTGAGAAAAATATCTCTAAAACATTATTTTGCAGCTCACAAACATTTACCTATACACTAATACCTATGACTTGCAACCATCTCTCATTCACCATTCAGCACAATGAGTTTAACCAGCAGACTTTTGTTCCTCCTGTTATACACATTTGTGTATGTGTTACCAAAAGCCCCACATTTATCACAGGATACATGCCTACAGAAATAAACAAAATGCAAAATTTGCAATGACCATGATTTATTACCCCAAATATTTTATTGTTTAAAGTCAACAGGGTAAGAGAAGGTCTAGTAAGTTTACTGCAATGACTGCAGAAAAGATACTCACATGGACTAACATCTCTGTATCTGTTTCGATTTCTGTTTTCTGGATATTTTGCAACTCTGTGAGGAAAGTCAGTGGATTTATGTCGGATTTCCTTAAAAAGACAAAAAAAATTGACTTATAGCCAGCAACCTGATTAAGATTACTGTTCTATACATACTACTAATTAAGTAACATTATTAATAACTAACATTTTTTAAACCGACTTTTACTGGCCCTAGTGTCATTTTCCCTCAGAAGACGTGTCTCATCCATGGCCAAACTGTTACTGTTACCACTTAGATCTTCCTACATTTGGCTAAAACCACCAAATATAACACAAGTAACTGAGACATCAGGATCAAAGGGCAAAAAACCCCAAACCCCAGATATTTATTACGTTTACAGTTTACCTCAGAGTAGCACATTATCTCCCAAAGCAATAAGGACTCAGATGCAGCAGCAGTATTATGCTGGCTCCTTTACAGCGACTGGTAGCATAAAACCCCACAAAGGTAAGTGAACTAGTTAATGATTTTATGGCTACTATTAAGAGCCATAGGATTATTCTTGGTGGTTTGATGGCTCATCCCATACAGCTGTAGTTAAACATGAACCAATATGAAGAATTCTAGAGTCACAAATATCAATGTGAAATCAAAGCCTGCTTCTCCCCATGCATTAATACGAACCTTCCAGTAATCTGTGAGACATTCAGACTCACACACTGTTTTAAGGACCCTACTGTTCACATGTTCTGAATGTTCTGCTTTATTAATTTGTTGCCTGAGCGCATCTTTTCTACAACTTCACTAAGATATACAGAATTATCTTATGCAGAAAACTGAAAACAGCCTTCAATGTGTTCTACTCTGTCTTTACATCTCTGTACTGACGCTGCCTCAGCAGAAATGTCGTACAGTACAGAATTAA
Source organism: Corvus moneduloides (assembly GCF_009650955.1). Classification (NCBI taxonomy): domain Eukaryota; kingdom Metazoa; phylum Chordata; class Aves; order Passeriformes; family Corvidae; genus Corvus; species Corvus moneduloides. The sequence continues at coordinate 108,812,162 of NC_045476.1, read as the reverse complement.
CAATATTTTTCTTTGAATTCTCCTTCTGTTTTTAGATTATGTTGCTACATTTCATCGTTATATCCCAAAGGGCATTTAAACTTCTTATTACAACTGAGCATTCTTTGGTCTTCTCAATGTTCCCACTATCTTTGGGCTCAAACTTCCTAAATAGTCTAGTCTATTCCCAGACAATGAACACAGCCAAAATGGGCATCAGCGGAAATACAACATACAAAAGAAAGCTCCAATTTTTAGCATTGGTTGCATGACCTTTCTTTAAAATGTAGTGCCAACCTGTAAAGAACATAAATCACAGTGTGGAACAGCAACTGCCAAGAATCAATACTCCACATATTTGTATAAAAATCTCTTTCTGTTGGGTTTTTTATTTTGATACAGCAAACTAGAACTTCTCTAGTTTACATGGCTGACAAGCTTTAGGAGCTTGCACATAGAACAAATGGATTCCTTCACACCCAAGTTCCCATGAAAGGTAAATTTTGTACTATTCTTTAACAGGATGCAACATATTTTGCTTTTTAAAGCACCTGCATTGTCCGTGCACAGAAACAAGCCTATACTTTGGTAAAGAAACACTAAAATAGCTGGAAATACTACTACAGTAATGCAGTGGGAGGGCAGGCTTGCTAAAAAGAATTAAACTTAAGAAAGTGTAATGCCTAGTTCTAAAATCAGTTTTCCCACATAATATCCAGCCATCACACAGAATCACAACATGTCCTGACCTGGAAGGGACCCACAAATATCATCAAGTTCAGCTCCTGATCCAGCACAGAATAACCCGAAGAACCACACCACGTGCCTGAAAGCATTGTCCAAACCTTTCCTGAACTCTGGCAGGCTTGGTGCTAGATGGTACTTACTTGTAACACAGATATATCCAAAACTGTAACATGTGAAATACTGCAGTAGAGATAGTGCATTTGAATCACATATAAATCAAATAAATTGCTAATTTAACAGAGAAAAAGTGTAATTTGAAATCAGTAAAGAAAACTTCGAGGTTTGGTTCTCTTTTCTCATTTGTGAGAGTGCTATAAAATATTGCTGGCTTAAATAACTGCTCTAGTGACACCAGCTGATACATAACCTCTGTTTTATGGAAGTGGCTGTTCTTGGAAGTTCTTAATTTCTTTAATAAAAGAAGTGCAAATACTGTATTTTATTAACTGGCACTCGCGCAGGGCCCCCACAGCAGACGCCGAGCTGGCCAAGGCAGCGGGAACGGGCGCCGAGGAGGGAGCACGGGTGCCTGAGGAGCCGCACGAATCCGCGGGAGAAAGAAAGGGGGAGAAACCTTGGCCAAATCCGTACTATCGGGCACAGCTTCCCACACCGCCCGCAAGCCGCGGGAGTCCCACAGCGACTGCCCCGGCTCGGACCAGGCCCCGCTCGGTTGAGCCCCGGGTGCAGCGCCGACCAAGAGCCAGCGCCGAGCCCGCGCACTCGCCCCGCCCCGCGCCTGCGCCCCGCTGCCCCTTCCCGCGGCCGCCCCACAGGCGCATGCGCAGCGTTTGCCCACGGCTCCGCTGCGCGCACCTGAGGGCGAGAGTCGTGTTGGCCCAGCGACTTCCGCTCTCCCCGCTGCTGAGGCGGCGGTGGTGCTGCACACCGGGCACGGGCGCTGCCGGCCCGCGGGGCTCTCTCCCCCCCCCCTCACTCCCTCCCTCCCTCGCTGTTGCTCCCCGGTTGGAGCCGACCACGCCGCTCGGCTCACCAGATAACGCGCCTGCCAGTCGTTCGTGGCGTCGATCTCTTGGAACTCCTGCTCGATGGCGGCGGACATGATGGCGGCGGCCGCCAGGGCGCGCGAGCCTGTCCGCAGGAGGCCGAGCGGCGAGCTCGCGCGCAGCCCCCCGCCTCACGGGAGCGGCGGGCGCGCACATACGCTCGCGACCGGGTGTCCCGCAGCCGGCGCCGGGCGCATGCGCGGCCGCTGTCCCGCCCACCGAGGGCGGCGGAGAGCACGCCTCCCCGGGAGCAGGAGGCGGGAAGCACCTGGGGTGACGCCACTGGCCTGGTGGGGGGCGAGACCGCGCCCAGGTGTCGCGGGGGCTCGGCAGGGCCGGGGGCTTCGGTCTCCAAATGGCCACGGAGCGCTTGTTTTCACAAAAATCACGGACTCAGTCCTGTTGGAAAAGATCTCCGATATCATCGAGTCCAACCTGTGGCCGAACATCACCACGTCAACTAGACCATGCCACTGAGTGCCACCTCCAGGGACAGTGACGCCATAGCCTTCCTGGGTAGTCCGTCCCAGTATCACCCTTTCTGTGAAGAATTTCTTCCTAATGTCCAACCTGAACCTTGCCTGGCACAGCTTGAGGTTATGTCCTCTCGTCCTATCGCTGGTTGCCTGAGAGAAGAGTCCGACCCCCAGCTGGCCACACCCTCCTTTCGGGCAGTTGTAGAGAGCGATAAGGTCACCCCTGAGCCGCCTCTTCTCCAGGCTAAACACCCTCAGCTTCCTCAGCCGCGTGTCCTCACAGGACGTGTGCTCCAGACCCTTCACCAGCTTCATTGCCTTGCTCTGGAGACGCTCCGGAACAGCAACTGCCAAGTTGTTAATGTCCTTCCTGAACTGAGGGGCCCAGAACTGAACTCAATATTTGAGGTGCAGCCTCACCAAAGTGCGTGCAGGGGGACAATCACTGCCCTGGTCCTGCTGACCACACTATTGTTGATACGAGCCAGGATGCCATTTGCCTTCTTGGCCACCTCCGCACTCTGCTGGCTCACGTTCAGCTGCTGTTCACCACTGGTCCTTTTCCACTGGGCCACTTTGCAGCCACTCTGGCCCCAGCCTGCAGTGCTGCATCTCTGTCCCGATGTCACGGAGCGGTCACAGACCCCGAAGAGGGCATGAGCGCTTCCAGCCGCCGGCGAGACCCAGCTCGGCTAAGCGTCGCCCCCGCCGCGCTGTGCCCCGCCGGCAGCCGCTGGTTCCGAAAAGCAGAAGTGCGGAGACACGGGCGTGTCGAACAGACAAATCACGGCGGGGCTCGCTGTCCCGAAAGCAGAAACGCCTCGATTGCCTCACTGGGACAGAAAGTCCCTTAGGAGGAGGCTCGGCAGACGCCGGGCAAAGCCAAGGGTCGGGCCGGGTCAGAGAGGGCTGCGCTGCGCGGGCTGCTGCGGACAGCGCCTGAGGCCCCCGGGCAGGCGGGCGACGCCTCATGGCTCAGCACAGGTCGCTGGGTAATGCCCGGCGCCTTAAAAATGTGTAAATTAGCGCCACAAAGGGGAGCTGTGTAGCGTTAGCGCGTGTAAGTGTGTCTGAAGGGAGGGTGCCAAGAGGATGGATCCAGGCTCTTCTCGGTGGTACCGAGCAACAGGACAAGAGGCCACGGCAAAAAATTGATGCACAGTAAGTTCCACGTGGATATGAGGAAGAACTTCTTTATTGTGAAACAGATTGTCCAGAGAGCTTGTGGAGTTTCCCTCATTGGAGATATTCAAGAACCGTTTGGACGCAAATCTGTGCAACCAACGTGTTCTAGAATGACCCTGCTGGAGCAGGCAGACTGGATCAGATGATCCCCTCCAATCTTCCCCATTTTGTGAGAGATTACAGTGCCTCCCCGCACCCCGGTGCCAGTGCTGCCCTCGGCACCGCCGCCGCCTCCTCTCCCGCGGGTTCCTGTCCTGAGCCTTAGCTCCTGGCACACCCTTTGCGTGCCGCAGGCTCTCCCCCACCATCAACGCGGCGCGTCACGGACTGGGAGGATTCCGTGGAAACATTTGTATTTGCTCTCTCCCACGGCCGAGGGGCCTCCGCCCTGCTCTGCACCCCAGCCTCTCCCCTCGGCTTCCCTGCTCTGCCACCACCGGTCCCCGCTGCCCTGGGCCACTCAGCGTGCCCGACCCCAGGCACGTACACACGGGCAGGGGCTGGGCGTGTCAACTGTGGTGTGACTGACAGCTGAATGCCATGATGCCATCCAGAGGGATGGCATGGACCTGGACAAGCTCGAGAACTGGGCCCATGGGAACCTCATGAGGTTTAACAAGACCCAGTGGTCAGGTCAAACTCCAGTATCAATACAGACTGGGGTCTGAACAGATGGAGAGCAGCCCTGCCAAGAAGCACTGGTGGGTGAGAGGCTGGGCATGAGTAGGCAGTGCAAACTTGCAGCCCAGAAAGCCAACCACATCCTGGGATTCTGCCCCTTTACGCTACTGGTGAGACCCCACCTGGAGTGCTGCATCCAGCTCTGGAGTCCCCAGCACAGGAAGGACATTGACCTGTTGGAGTGAGTCCGGAGGAGGGCCATCAAGTTGATCAGATGGATGGAGGACCTCTCTTATGAGGAAAGGCTGAGAGAATTGGAATTGTTCAGCCTGAAAAAAAGAAGGCTCAGGATTGACCTAATTGTGGCCTTCCAGTACCTGGAGGAAGCCTACAAGAAATGTGGAGAGACACTTTTTTACAGGGGCATGTAGTGATAGGACAAGGGTGAATGGCCTTAAACTGAGAGTAGATTTAAATTAGGTATTAGGAGGAAGTTCTTTGCTCAGAGGGTGATGAGACACTGGAACAGGTTGCCCAGAGAAGTTGTGGATGCCCCATCCCTGGAAGTGTTCACAGCCAGATTGGATGGAGCTTTGAGCAACCGGGTCTAGTGGAATGTATCCCTGCCCAATGCAGAGGATCTTTAAGATCCCTTCCAGATCATGATTCTATGCTCTACAGCCCCTGTGATAATGAACATCACAATGCTGGCTGTGCCATCGCTGTGGTTCCCCACATGCTGTCATGGTGCAGCCCCCCTGCCCCCTGTGGGCCTCACCTGATGTTTAAGCACAACAACAACAACAACAACTAATATTTTTGAAACAGACTTTTGATTCTGACATCCAAATACCTGCATTTCCTTTCTGCTATACTGTGCTCCAAGTCCCCTGGCTCACGTGCTCCCCCAAGTCCTGGAAGAAAAGCTGGTGTCCTAGACACCATGGGACTGTGTGATGCCTCTGAAGCACAGCTGATGGGGCAGTATGGATCAATAAGTTCATAACAAGTTTTTCCAAGTAACTCAAGGAAATGTTGCACAAGATTTTCTTGAACTATGGGTTCAAGCTTTGAAATCAATATAGGGAATGGCATTCTTGGATTTTTCTGCCTGCAAGACTGAAGCACAGGTCATGTCTGTAGTTTTGCAGGTGCTCTCTAGTTAAAGAGTGTTCTATGTGTGATCAGTTATGAAACAAGAAAATAGGACAACATTTCTGAATTATGTTTAGGAGTACAGAAAAGAATCCAAGTGTCCATCCTCAAGGTAATGATTGGGTTTCATTTGAAATAGTTTTATTTCATGTTTCAATGAATAAAATTGTTCTTTACCTCAGAAAACTTCCCTTGCACAAGCTGGGGCAAGAAAGTAAATAGATACGTAGAAACAAATAACATATATTATTAAAGAAATGAAAATAGACACCTTCCTTGCTGATTTTAGTATTTGGTAGGCTTTTTCCCTGTATATAAGCTTGCTGACTGATCTGTATTTATAGCATTTATGACATGAGAAGCTTGTGCTTGTCACTTGTGTTTGTGATATTTGGGGATATTTGGGTAATTCATACTGGGACAGCAATGTAATTGTGTTGTTAGAAAAGGGAGTTTTGTGGTAGCAGCTACGTTTAGTATCTCTAACACAGATCAGTGCCCAAAGATATCTAATGGAAAGCTAAAAATATTTATTAATTGTGATTTAGAGCTGGCTTAGAAAAGCAAAAACTTGTAAACCAGGGATTTCTGAAGAAATTGCTGTTGTCCAGTTTTGGGTTGGTTTTTTACTGCTGAAAATGCAACACCAGCTCTCTGGTTTTTAGTATCTGAGCCCAGGATAGGCCCAAGACTACATTTCTAATGGTCTGTGAAAGAGAACTGTATATACAACATAAACCAAATACACTCGTTAGAAAACTTTATTCTGTTGCCAGTAGTATACTCTCATCCTGCATTAGCTGTGCAGACAAACCCAGATGAACTACTACATAAAGTCTTAAGCCCTTGAGACTGCGTGAGACATACACAGAGTGGGATAACATAGTTGCTGGACAGTCTGGTATATTGTAGTGTTTTCTGTCTTAATATAAACATAAACAAGCAATTTTTTTTATTAAAATCTCTGATAGTTTGAGAAGCCCATTTCTGTACTGACAAAACAGTCACCCCAAGGTAGTTTGGTATCCATAGAAGTTCTGATTTCAAAATTGACTTTGGTGCCCATGAACACCAATCGAGTTAATTTTAAATGTTTTTTGTCCAGTGACCTTGGTTGAACAATTATTCTAGTACCAGTCTGGAACAGACTAAATGTTTGTTCCTCCATGTGTACTTTTTTGGGTCATTCACTGGAACTACTTAAGTACCATTTATTGGAAATGGTCTGGTTTGTGCTGCTTTTCTGAGAACCATTTTAGATATTGGGAGATGAAGAACAAATTCTTCCCTGAGGTGGTTTTATTCACAAATATACTCCACATCAATTTTTTTCTGTTGAGGAAGAGAGCTATAATGTGCTTAATCTTCCCACGATGTGAAAGGAGAACATATAATTCCTGATTTAAGCCTTATAGCCCAAGGCCTGAAAGAGAAGAGGATTCTCCCTTCCCTGATGAACTGGATAGGACTTGAAACCCAGAAGGACTGGCCATTCTTCTGGCATCTGGTAGGGAGTAGGAGAAGCTGAATGGAAAGGCCCAGTGGTGAGGATAAAGCAGGTTTCATTTATGGTGTACAGCTACAGTGCAGTCTTTGTATTTCAGAATTTTGGAAGCTGTATTCCTTGTTCAAGTGAATGCTAAAATTCCCATTACTGAAAGGGGGTGTTAGCGCAAATACCTTTCCTTAACTATATTATTGCTTTCCTTCCCCTGCCCAAAATTGTTTTGTGGTATACAATAAGAGGGGGAAAAAAACCAAAGAAAACACCCCAAAAACCCCTAGCAAACCCTTCAAAATATATGTAGCAAAATGCAAATCCTCGTAGCAGCAACAAAAGCATAAGTACAAGGGCCTCAGACAGGTTTGTTTTCAGGCAAGGAAGTCTTTCACATCAGTCAGAAATCCACAACAGTGGGATCCTCATGTCCAATACCTGATAAAAAACCTCTCTGTAGTAAAGGTGATGGGATTATGGAAGAGGAGGACAATACAGCTCTGCCCAGACTATAGAATTGCCCAAACTGTTGCCTGGAGTTCTGTGTAGAAGAAATTCATGGCCAGGGACGGAAGGAAATAATAAGAACTATTAAGGAAGTCTGTTTCATAGTCTAGAGATTTGTGCCAGGGTGTACGGCACTGGACTCCCATGGTGAAGCTGAAATAATCGTGGAGTATGAAAAGGGTAACTGGCAGAAGTGCTGTCATGAGTGAATGGACACACCAACTGGCAGAAAAGGCAGCTGGTCAGGATGTCTGGGGGATAAAACAACTTTAGGGTCTGCTGTGGCTTTGTGAAACAGCCCTTCCAGCAAACTAAGCTGGGGTGTGCAGTCAGCCACAAAGCCTAATGCCTGTGAGTCAGTGCAGGGGGAGTTGGGTATGGCTATGGGAAGAAGAAAAGAGCCAGTTGCCAAGAGAAAGACGACTCTGAGTTATTATTTTCCTCACTTGTAGAGAGGATCTTGCTTGCTGGGGATGGTTTTTGTACATTACTTGACTTTCTGTCTCTCTTTCCTTTCCACCCCTAGCTACAGTGACATTTACTGAAATCATTGTTTGCAAGTGAGAAACTCTAATTCACTGAGTGTGGCTTGGTGTCATTCCATGATCCTGGTCAGAAGGTCATTTTTTGCTAGAAATGGCATCTATAGTAACTGCCTACAGCTGACATAGAGTTTTCATGTTGAAAGTTTGTTTGAAGATCATGGGTTTAATAGACTTTAAAATTGCCTCACAGACTGAATAGGGCTGTTCCATGCTTAGACTCTTTCTAATCTCACAGTTACCATTTCAAAGCATTACTTTACATGATGGCATAATGGTTAAGGAGAAGTTCTGGAAACACCTTTATGCTGGCCAGTGAGCCTTTCATTCAAGTTCTCTTACAATTTTGAAGTCATAGTATCATGATCTTGTAACTTGTCTGTAGCACAGATTCTGTATTTTAGTGGTTTCCAAGCTTGATTATATGTATCTTCATCTATATTCAAGCTTATCTTCCAAATTACAAAATTGAGGGCATTTTCTGAATTACAGCTGGAAAGATTGTGATGCACCAGACCACTGTTATTTGCTAGAAGTAGTTCTGGTAAGAAAGCACTGTTTTAGCAGAAGAAGACTTTCTCCTGAGGAGTAACAGTAAATGTTTCTATTATAAATTTGTATTCTCAGTTTTATGTTCCGTTTTTTCTTTTGGTTTCCCAGCATCAGAACAAAGCAATTATGACTATTTTCATGGGTGTAACAATATCCAAATTGCTTTTGCCTTTTTTTAGTGGCCCCAATAGTTCAAAATAAGAGTCTTCAGATTGTAATCCATGTTTGTAATTCATGCTTCTGTTAGACAACCTGAAGTGCCAATAACAGGAAAGGATTTTCTTGTACTACTTGCTGTAATACTGATTTAAAATATCTTATTGTTACCAGCTTCATAGATACTTAAATTTACCATGTGGTGGTAAGCCTTTAACGTATATTACAATAATTACTTCTGTCTTTCCAGTGATAGCAGAGGTAGGTCTGTACAAGATTTGTGATATCTTTGCCTGGTTTTAAGTTGACATTAATATATCGAATTTCATACTATTTCCCGGAGAAGCTTGTCCTGTTGAGATAATGAGCAGCCCTGTAGGAGCCACATTCTCTGAGTCACTGTTTTGATGGCAGAGTTCCATGAGTGTGAGGCTCATTTTGCCTGCTGAGACGTCCTTCAGTATGTTACAAAGAACAAGGTGTTCACACTTGTGTCACTGTGGAAAGGCACTGGATCTTGTAAGGGCCGTGGAAGTCTACATCAGAATTTGCATTGCTACACTTACTTGGCAAAGCAGGACTGTGTTAATGCACCTCTCTTTTTACCTTCAAAGTAAATCAAAAAGCAAGGAGGAAAATAGATTTTGCCTGTAGGTGGCAAAGAGCCATGAAGAAATTGTTAATTTTTCAGGCAGTGTGATTTCCTAACAAAAACAAATTAGTAGTGCATGTGAAATTTATCTTTCCTTTTTTAATTTGATAATGTCTCTTATAAGAATGTCTTTGAAACTAATCTACTAAAGTAAGGAGTCTTAAAAATCTGCTTTGCATAGCAAGTATAACAGAGCTTTTGAATGCATGCTATGTTGCCTTTGGTCCAGACATTTCAAACCTCTAATTCATACCCTTGTGGCATATAAATGGGCTGTAACTGCTAAGCCAATTTGTTTGTTTTCTCAAAGAAAAGAAAAACTGAATGTAATGTACTGAAAGAAGGATCCATAACACACGTTTTCCAATTGGAATGCTGTCAAGGCCTTTAACATCTTATTTTAGTCCATGGAACAGTTCCAGCAGTTCAAGTCATGACATGACCACTTACTGGAATTAACAACCCAGGGAGAAAAGTGCCCTTGTGCAGAACGTGTCCAGTATCGAAATGGGTGTATGAAACTCTCTGGATCTTTTGAATTTTATACTTCTTTATTTTCTTTTTTTCTCCTACTCTCTCACCGTGTCCAAAGAGACATCACTAACAGGCACTATTTTCCTTTTAAAAACCTTATGTTACCACTCCTCAAGCAGACCTCTGCAAGTTCTTTAGTGGCAGACATTCTAAGACAGATTTCCAGTAAGGAAACCATGTCACAAAGAGATAAAGAAACAAAGTATGTTATTAAAATTGTATTCGTCAAGAAATACCTTACAGGGTCACTTCAGCATCTCAGGTAGCTTCTAGCTCCCATTCCCTTACACTAATTTTGGAAGCTCTATTCACTTGAAATTAATTTTCATTGTCCAAGATGGCTGTTTTCTTCATACCAGCCCTCTCTGAAGCCCAGAGCAGGAAAGGTAAGGTGCAGAGCAAAACCAAAGATGTTTGGGTTTTTTGTTTATTTTGTGCTTAAGAAAGACCACCTCAGCTTTCCATTTTGTTTTTCTTACTTAAGAAAGAACATTTAATTGAATCTGGTGACCAGATTCCTGAAAATGATATTGCGGGGAGGGGATTAGGAGATAGGACTGCTGTAAGCCCGTATCTGCATTCCCTAAGAAGTTGTTACATTACATTTATATCATAACCAGAACAGTCCAGATTTCCCATTGCTTCTCAACACATTGGTAATACCTTATACATACTATTATCAGAACTTAGAAATGCACAATCTAATTTGTAGATTCAGAATGTATCTTGGCTGGTAAATGCCATATGAGGAATAATATGCTGGCAGCAATGGTGAATGAGAAGTGGGATGTATTATTTGTGAAACTCTGCCACATGCATGGTCTTTGTCCTAGGCTTTTCTCTGGGGAACATCACAAATCATGTGATGACAGCATTTCTTTGTCTCAGAAGAACTGGTAAGGATAGCTCTCACCTAATTTCCAGAGTTTCAGCAACCTTGGAAAGCAGGATGAGGCAGACAACTGAAGGAGGGAACTGCATCAGTCATTACAGTTAATTCTGCTGTCAAATATGCGTCAACAGTGTGCAATATTACTACTGAATTTACACAATTCTGCCACAACAAGTGGAATAAATCCTGAATATCTTTGGACTGGAGGTTCCAATGAAAAAATGCAAGGATTATGTTTCTAAAACATAAATATATATGCCTTTCAGGGTGACATTGAAACTTTCCCATCTCTTTTTTTTTACCTCTCACTTTCCTGAGAGAGGAAGAAGGTGGGGGTGCTTTGCTCACACAGAGGAGTGAGTCATTAATAGGCCTGATAATTAATCAGATTAATGAAATCTATGCTGCAAATTGTAGCCCTCTGGCTACTCTAACTGGAAACTTACATGCACAGCATTTTATACAATTGTTTTTCTAATGGGAATTTCCTAGCTGTATACCTTTATATATACCATTCTAACACAATTCGATACAAATTAAATTAGATAGCATTACCAAGCGCTGAATTATATTTTTCTTGATAATTTAGAAATATTTCTGTAAAAAGTAAGGTAGATACTTTTAATGATCATGCAGATAACTGCATGATTAACTCTTGGAAGTTTACTTCTTTCAATATCAGAATATAGCATTATCGGGGGAAAAATGGAAATAACAGTTTTGCTTTCACTAATCTGTGCAAGTCAGCAGATGGTGGCTAAGTAGTCTCTGTGCACTGTTCAGTGTTCCATTTGAGTCCTTATACTCTGTGCATAATACTCGTGTATATAAATATCATCTGCTCCTGCTGTCCTCCCACAGAGCACTTAAATGTACTGTGTATTTTCTTTGTATTTCAGATAACTCAAGGGCAGGGGCTCAAAAGAGATGCTCAGCACTTAGCGATGGTACATAAGCAAAGATACACACATCTGAAATCATTCTATTTCAGCTTGTTCAAAGGTGTAATGGTAGGGGAAATGTTGAATAAGCTGCGTGGGTAGGAATTATGTCTTTTAGGCATACATTGTTTCCTCCCCAACATAGCAATGGCTTACCTTGGGCAGAAAGCAGTTGCTGGCAATTAGTGTCACTTATCTGACCTTGGTTGAAAGGAGCATCCCCTGTACAGCAGTTGCTAATAGGCCTCCATAATAGAACTGCGTGGGAATGTTCAAAGTGCCATTAATCCTAAGGCATGACTTGAACATTTCTTAAAATACTCAAGTGCTCTTTTCAGCATGTTCATATGGTGGATGCTCTCTCAACTTTGGGCTGTGTTTGCTTTGGCATGTGCCTTGAGTTTTCAGTTTAAATATCTATCACAACACAAACATCTCTTATTCCTGTAAGGCCAACTAACCATGCCAATTTGTACAAGTCCGTAGAAAAGAGATTTAACAACATGCAGACTTGATTCTTCTCTTGCAACAGATCTTGAAATTTCAAGAGTTAGAAATAATTTAATTGAAAATATGTTAATGTAAACTATGACCACACAGTTTACACAGTAACAGTTTAAAATAATGTAAATTCTTTACTGCATCTAATGATTCCCTTGAGTAATCTGTCCTCATCAGCAGTTCCTGTTGGGAATTTCTCCTTGTTATGATTCTGATCTAACAGCATTGCTGAGTTGAGATATAAGATGAATAAAGTGGGTGGTGATTAGTATGAAGGCACAGTACATTTTCTCTTTAAAGGGAGTCACCCTCACATCTGACAGTAAGGTAGCATTTTTGTTAAGTGAGCACAACAAAACATTTTCAAAATTTCCAGTGAATGGCAAATTAGCTTTTGTAGTCATGTGTCTTCCAGAAATTCAAGTCTGCTTCCCCTGGAATCTTGTCTGGGATTTCATTACATGTTCTTAATCCAGATGTTTCAAATGCTTTGGAAACAATGAACTATAATTATTGTCAGAATAAATTCATCACATTTCCTTTTAGAAATGTCAGAGGGAGGAGGAGTGCTTAGCACATCTCTAGGGAGCTGTTTGGTGCTCTCTCTACTGGAGTCTGAAGCCTCCCTAGAAAGATAAGTTTAGCTTCTCCTAATGGAGGTCAAAGCAGAAAATTACTCTAGCACTGCCCATTTAATATATGCTGATATATATTATCTGGACTACGTCCCCAGACTGTTCCTTAGTTAAATTTACTCTGTCTTGGTATGCCTCACAATGATTATATATAAACTATATATAGCAGATTACATTCCTAAATAGGTGATTCCAAATCGATAACATAATCTCCCCATACACCTTGTGGAAATTTAGTTTGAAATCTGAGATGGAGAGACAGGGTCTATTCTCCATAAGAAGAGACTGAAATATCACCTAACAGTTTGAAAATCTTGGGTATGCCCTTTCAGAAATATTCCTTGAAGTCTGAAGCTGCCTGAGCCACTTGCCCTGTTACCTCCAGAGCACATAATAGGTCCTTATTTCTAATGCACCTACTTTTAGATACATGAAAATGGCTCCAAGGATTATTGTTTTGCGGAAAGACAGAACTATAAGGCTGGTTTTGGGATGGAGCCTGAGTTTGTTAAGCTGCTCTGCTTGTAGCAAAGATATGTTAATGTTCCTGAACAGCTGCTTAAGCAATTTTTTTTTAGAATGGGTAATCCTGTTGTGTTTGGGGAATATGTGGTTTTCCTAAAACACTAATTTCAAAAGCTCTTTAGCCTGTTATAGCTAAATAGCATTTTAATGAAGCATGTTTGTTACACTTAACAACAACAAAAGTATTGATCCTGTAATGAGTAATAAACAAGTTACTTCCATAGTAAATACTTCACCGTGTTGTTATCATTCTTCAAACTGCATTGTACCAGCTCTGCTGCACTATAAATTCAGACCGCTATCAGACAAACCTTTAGATTTTATGCTCTAATATAAATCTTTATTCTTCTTTTTCCAAACGAAAAAGAAATTCTTAAAGACATTTATTGCTGAGGTTTCCATTTTAACTTTAGACTTTTTATTTTATTTGAACACACAACAGTAGGGCCAGCTGCAGGTATAGGCAATGTAAGCAGGTTGCCTATGGATGCAGATATTCAGGGTGGCACAATGGCCCCAGTAAAGAGCAACCAAGTTCTGCTCTTTTCTCTGTCAAGGCCTTTCTCCTGTGGATAGGAAGACCATGCATTTGAGCTGTTCGTATCGTGTGAGCAACTGATCTCTACCTTCTGACAGCAAACTCTCTCAGCCTAAGTAATTTATACTTTTATACTGTAAGGACATATGTGTTACATTGTATGTGTGCGTGTTTTATACTCACTCGAAGAGTGAGTATGCATCAGCGACACTAGCAAACCTGACCTTCTGACTCAGTCCTATTTCTGCCCCTTCCTTTGCCAGAGCAGCTGAGCCCTGGCAGCAGTGGAGGAGGTGTAAATTATGAGATGTTTGCTGCTTGAGAGGTAAGGAGTGTGGGCAAGGAGAGGAACAATCTTCTGAAACTGGAGACTAGAGGGCTGGGATCCAGTAATTGATGAAGTAGGTGTCTTAATTCTGCTCCCGATCATCCCAAACCTCACTGAATGGTCTTGACAATGGATCTCCCTGCACCTCCCTCTCCTCTTTCCTCCATGCTCTTATTCATGCACATCCACCTTCTACAACGTCCATGTTCTTTTGTATAGACTCTAGTACTGCTACAAAATTCAAATTTTTCTGTACATGGAGAAGCCTTGAGTCAGCTCCAGGAACAAACCACTTGAAATTTTCCAATCTATTAAGCAGATCACATCAAGTTGTATGCTCACTTCAAATATGCGAGAAAGAAAAACTCCAAATGAAGGAAAAAATAATCTAAAGATACAGTTGTGGTAAATGAAATTAAGTTGCATTTGGAATGGATGGCATCATGGTGCATATCTGGCATCAAACAGTACCATGTGTGCCATGGCACAGCCCTGCTTTCTGTGGCCCACCACGGCTGTGCCTCTGCCTCTGTCCCCACAGAGCAGGAGGACTGCCATCCTGCAGCTCCATCCATGGTGAGAGGCTGAAGAGGAAAGGCTGCAGCACATGCTCCTTCCCTCAGCACTGCTCTCCCCTCCATCAGCAAACTGCTGAAGGAAATGGGAGTCGGCTCATCTGTGAGGTCACTGAGAGGCTATGGAATCTAGAAGGCAGAAGTCCTTCTTCAAACACAGTTCACCAAACCCTGCCTGACCCCACTGTCCAGATCACTAAATATTACTGTGGTAACTGGTGGTGCAGTGAAATATTTTTATAAGGTAGTGAAAGATTTGTGTTACCATCCAACAGTAAAGGCATTAAAGACTTCCTTACCTTATAAAAAAGCATATACAACCTTTCTGTTAGCAACAGCTATAATAATGCTTTTGATATTCTATCATAATTGTAGTCGGCAAAAATGATTTAACTGGTAACTTTGTCAGCATTTATACCCTGTCTTCTGGTTCTGATGTTTCTTTCCACACTCCAAAACAGATGAAGGAAAGCCACCGCTGCTAAGTTTAGACTTTTCTGTCTGTTCTTACTGTGAAAACTCTCAGTGCCAGCTATTTTCTACTTTTTCTCCTACAAGCTGTTTCTATTTCCCAACTTAAGCTCACTAGTTTAAAGATAGCTCTGATGTAATTATACCATCTGAGATCAACCTTCATATTCATCTGTTAGGAAGCCATCAGTATTCCCTCCCTAGCTGTCAGTTATGTTGCTTGTCAACTTGTCATTCCAATTTTCCCTTACATTTCTTTGCACATTCATACGACTCAGAATAGTTTCCCATCCACAAGCCACTTACTTATATATAACATCACTGCTGTTTCTCCTTATCTCAACTTTATATGCTGCCACAGCTATACTTGATCATAACCGGGTAACTGTTTTGCTCAACTGTCATTTCTAATAGTTATTATTTTGCCTATTTTGTCTTCCTCTACTCTTTCTTACATTATGTGGTAAAACATAATTTCACAGAGTTGGAGCTTATCTTTTTTTCTTGCATCTTTGTAATAGTCTTTTTTTCTTCTTCTTTTTAGATAAAACACTAAGTTTTAAATCCAGTTTGGGACATTCTATTGAGTTCCTAGCAAAATAAACAGTAACAGGTTGTAAGTGGAACACTGATTGCAGCAGCAACAAAGCAGAGTGACACATAAAGGTTCACCGTTCTGCTTTCTTTAAGTGCCTAATTTATTCTCAGGTTACTCACATAAAGGCTTGGGGCTTTACCCTCATTTTTGCCCACAAAATAAAATTTTGCTATTTATTTCTTGCCATGATTGGCCAGTCATGCCTGGTGAGTGATCCCCTTAATTTGTCTCACTCTTCATAACAGTAATTGCTGGTATTCTTTTTCCTGAACAGGAATTCATCCCACATCTTTCACACACTGCTGTGATTAAGCATGCTTTCCTCTGAAACATCCGCCTTTAGATTTCCAGTTTCTATGACACTCTGTGTTACACATACAAGACCACTTGCTAACATTTTCAAACTCTTTCCAAGTTTTAAGCCTCAGATTCTCAAATCTAAGCCATCTCCTAAATGACTGGGTTTACCAGAAATTTTTTCCCCCTGTATCTAATTGCTGAATAATATCACTTCATATTTCTACAGTGCCTTAATCCAGGATATATAATAATAGATATCATTTTACTCCCTGTGAAATAATATGAATTGTTGTGAAGCCAGTTTTTAAATTAAGGAAAACATGGTACAGAAAATTGTCTGGATTTCACAGGGTCAGACAGGTCTTCCTTGCCAAAAATAATATTTTTAAAAGGTTGTCAGGAATGGAACCTTTAACTCTGCTGAAAGCTGTTTGCTGTTGGCATGATAATCCATGATTGTCTGTAACAGACCAGCTTCTAGTGCAGACATGGCTGAAGCATGTAACAGTCGTAGCCATTAAAAGCAGGCTTCCTCCCCCGCTATCCCATGCTGATACAAACATCCTTAATGAGTACAGTTCATTTTTTACTTTCTTTTTGGTAGGCCTTTGCATTTTATAAAATCTCTCTCTACTGGCAAAAGCATCTTTTACTTAAAGAAGATAGTCAAAAGGGAGAAAAGGAAAGTACTAACTGTATTTCTTTTAATTCAAAGCAATGCCAGTTATAGTCATTTTGAATGAGAATATCTCTACCAATGCTAATACACTTACACTGACTGGAATTCCAGCAGAAATAAATTAAGTTATGCAGTTTTATACAGTCCATTTGAGAACAAAATTGGCCTACTGCATCAAAAGTGAAAAACTAACCTTATTATAGATGCTTTTATTTCTTCTTCTATGCAGTGGTTCAATTTAATTTAATCAATATATAATATTGAATCAAAATGTTAAAAAATATGTATCAGGATTGTTACAGCTCTGTGTGATCTTCCTCTGCACATCATTATGCAAATGGTAATGTTAAAGTACGACTGTCTTTTCCACCTCATGCACACCATCACCACAAACAGAAAGTTTTCCTTACTATTCAGCTGTTAGAGGAAGTCTCCAAGGTTAGCTGGTAGTTGAATCCTAATTCACGGCTCAGTTAACTGGAAACTGCAAACTTCCTGTGTTTTCTGTGAGTTCCAGCATGCTTCCCGTTATCTTGCTATGTGACACGGAGTGTTCTGGTTACCATCAGCAGCAGATGCTTGTAGCCCCCTGACCTGGCCATGGTGGCTGCCAACCACTGCTGTGCAGTGGGAATTGGCCCATTGTGAACCAACTTTACAAACCTCTGGTTACTCTGGAAGTGCAGCAGGGAGCTGCTGCACTTTTCAGCACTCAGTGCCTTGCTTTCTGGATTTGTTACACCATTCAAAGGGGAATGTCTCCCTAGGCAGTCTTGAATTTGTTATTAATTTCACCTAGATTAAGATAAAAAGAAATTGAAGTATTTATTCATAGCAAAGGTTTATATTAGACCTGAGTGACGAAGCAAAAGGAAAGCGCTCACATACTATTCATATTATTTCCATCTGATTTACCATACTACCCCAGATGTCAAGACTTCTGTGGTTCAAGATATCTTGTGTTCATGTTACATCACTGGAAAATCCCTCTTTTGATGTAGTGTGTTAGCTTTTATAGCCAATTCTTTAGTAACATTTGAAATCTTCCTGAAGAGGTCCAGAGATATTCGATCTTACTCAACAAATTTTGTCTTACTTTTAATGCAGGAGATATTCTGGCCATTTAAAAGAATTTAAACAGTTGTTGTTTTATTTCCCAGAAAATGTGAATGACTCTTCATCATACTGGATGCCTTCCATCCTAATTGGCTGTCTATTTAATGACTGTTCGCCTTAACAAAAGCTGTATCTTGTCCTCTCATCCCTTTGCTAATTATGATGTTTCACTATGAAGTGGTTCCTCTATTGAATGTCCATTCTGTGGCAGTCTTTCTACTAACAAAAAAAACCTGATAAAATTGTCTACATGAGGTAAATGTATTTATCTCATTCCTCGGTACTGACTGAAACCAGACACCACAGTAAACTAAGATTCTGGGATGACAATCACCCACGTTTCCTGGATTTTTTTAAGTAAGTGAAGATTTTGGACCCAGTTTCTAAATAAATCTAAACTGACATAACTTGCTTTGAATCTAGGGAATGAGGCCAGGGGCTGGTTGTATTTAAAAATGGACAAATAATTGTGTATATGTACAGGTATAAAAAAAAAAATTCCTGGTGTTCGGTTGTTTTTTTATTTTTTTGCCTACTGACCAAACTAAAATGTTAGAAATAAAGCCTAATCTTGACTTGAAGTGTACAATTTTTGTTTCTTGTCAGAGAAAACAAACACTTTAGGTCAAAATATGCATTTGTGACACACATATTTATATATTGTTCAAATGAAAATGATTGATGCCAATTATTTGTGAATCTGACAATTTTGTCCTGCTCCAATTATACTGATATTACTGGCTGAAGAAATAAACTATACTTCAGCAGGTGAAAAATATTCATTTGCTAGTTGTAACATCCTCAAGTCTCAACAAAATCATTACATTACTAAAATTGCAAAAGAATTGGGTTTTGACAGCTGAATCACTGACTGGAAACAATTGTTCTGAAAAAAAAATGCAATTTTTTATAAACATAGTCAGTGGTTTACAGTAAAAGACATTTCCCCAAAATAGCTGAAAAAATCAACCATTCAGATACGCTGCCACAAACTAAAGAACTTATAAGTCAGTTTTAATGTTTTTATTAGGCACTGTCTCTCCAGCTGTTTGAATGAAGCAATAACTGAAGTTTCAAAGTACACATGTCCCTAATTATGCTGAAAGGTTAAAAACCAATCTTCCTCCTTAGCAATCTAAATACATGCATTACTATTATTTGTTGGGGGGATTTTTTTGCCTTTTTCTTGTTTGGTTTTTTTTCTTACATATAAGAATAGCATGAAAATCTTACCTCCACTCTAATTACAGCACAGGAACCATCACAAATACTCACATTTGCTTGCTTTTCCTATTGTATTACTTAAATTGTAGCTATTATTTAGAAAATACTGAAATTTCAACTTCCAAAGTGATTGCATGTGATTGCAGGTGGAAAAAATGGGTATTTGTACTATAGCCCTAGAGCCCAGAGTGAGGTTCTCTCGGAGAGGAATTGTGCAATACCAGTTCATCTTCAGAAATGAGAAAATACTTACCTCTTCCTTTCATTAGCTCCTCATATTTTAAAATGCTTTGCAAGTTTTCTCTTATTTACAAATGCCAGCTTAATTTTTCCACTAATGTAAACAGGTAAAGCTTAGATTTCTAAATTTTCTTGACAGTTTTCTTGCAAATTCCTCTTTTCAGCTCCAGCTGTTGTTCTCCACTGAGGTTCAGCTCTGTCGTATTTAAAAAATGTAATTTTAAAACTATCATTGGCCAACTTGGACAAGAATGTAAAACCAGCGGTGATTTGTCTTCTAAATTCTTCCATATTTTCAATCCTCTGTAATTGAAAACATTTTTAATCATATTTGCTGTACTTGGGAAAAAAATATTTTTCAACCTGTTAACTTTTCCTTACCCAGTATCACTAAAATAATCGAATCCTAGCATTTTAAAGCCATGGTGTCCCTTCAAATCCAAGTTTGTTGTAATTTATCTCAATCTATTATTTTTTATCTATTGTAATTCCTTATCACATTTGGTACCACCATATCTACTCTGAAAATAAGGCCTATCAATGAAACACATGCATTAGGGTGCTAAATACTTGCGTATTATGCATGCAGGTTATGCAGAAAGAGTGAAGGGATCCCTCTGGCATGTGATAACAGCACCTCCATCAGTCCCTACTGAATGTAGTTTACAGTTTGCAAAATTAAATGCATTAAATGTCGAACTGTCAGGTTTATTTCACAAGCAGTTAACAGTTTCTTTATAATTCTGTGAAGAATTTGGACAAATCGCTGAACAAATTCTATTTACCAAGTGAACAGAATTTGACTCCTCATTACCATGAACATGAAAATTTTAAATGAGGTGGTGAGAAGCAAAAGCCTTTTTGAAAATGTTAAAACAAATTTTCCGTTAAAGCTGCAGGTACCAAAAATCTTCTAGAAAAGTCTGAATCTGACTTGAATCCGTAGAATTTGAATATATCGGGTTTCAGGGAACTTCATCCTTTTCCCTTTTTGCTTAATACATGATTGGGAAATGGGATCGTAGCTATAAGGCACTGAAGGTGTTCTGATGACTTCAGTACTGTTTTGGACCTGAAATATAAACCAGTTAAGTACAAGTGTATTTGATTTTGATGTTTATTACCATGATCATAAGCTTTTTATTATTTTTTTTTCTCTTAAATCTACTGACTGCATTATTGCTATTTGGAATACAGTGCATGAATTATTTTCTCTTTGTTAACACTTATCAGCTATTGTAGTTAACTTCGGAATACTTAGTAAGTTAACACAGCTTACAGATGAAACATTCCTTAAAAACAAGATGCTGTAACGGTCTTGTGCTCAGTGACACAACAAATTAATGGTATTGAAAAAATACTGGCACTGTGAGCTGCATGATCTGAGCTGATACTGCAGGACACAAACTGGAAGAAAGTGCTTCTTTTAGTGAGGAGCTCCCTGGAAGGTGGTAAATCAGGGGTGAGCGTATTGAGCCCTCAAGAGTCTCCAGCTGCTGTGGTTAATTTATTTTGCACAGCCCTCTGACTACAGACCAGTCATCACTGGTCTAGAGCTCCCGCCCAGAGCTCAGTCTATCCTGACGTGTTTTCTATCACATGCCAGGCTCTGTTCTGCCTCTTCTATTTCATAATCTGGATCTTACCCAACACCCCCCCTTGTCTCACTTTGAATCATTGGACAGCCTGGGCTGGAAAGGACCTTAAAGACCATCTAGTTCCAACTCCCCTGCCATGGACAGGGACATCTTTCCTAGACCCGGTTGTTCAAAGCCCCATCCAGCCTGGTCTGGAACACTTCCAGGGATGGGGAATCTACAGGTTCCCTGGGCAACCTGTTCCAGTGCCTCACCAGCCTCACAGTAAAAAATTCATTCCTACTACCCAATCTAAACCTATTCTCAGTTTGAATCCATTCCCTCTTGTTCTGTCACTACACGCCTTTATAAAAAGTGTCTCTCCATCTTTCTTGTAGGCTCCCTTCAGGTACTGGAAGGCCACAATTAGGTCACCCCTAAGCCATCTCTTTTCCAGGCTGAACAATCCAAATTCTCCCAGCCTTTCCTCATAGGAGTTTCCAACCTGTCCGCGGATTCCTCCCCCGCCTGCACTGTCGGTCACGCACTTCATCCTCCCAAGCCTTTCCCCGACACAGAAGCACATCTCACATTGTTTCGCACCATAGGGCTCATCTGACAGAGCTCATTAATACAGCGAATCATTAACGAAGCAAATGCACTACATCACACAGCGCCGCGTTAAGTGTTTGTTTATTGATCTGCATTATCACTGCGAGCTCCTCAGCTTTTCGGATCCGCTATGGAATGCGATTTCGGCGCGCTCCGAGAGCGCCGCACGCAGGGCGCTGTGGGCACAGCCCGAGCGCGGAGCGGCCCGCACGCCCCGGGCTGGCAGCCACGCGGAATCCCAGAACCAGTTCGGCTGGAAAAGACCTCCGAGATCTTCGAGTCCAAACTGTGACAGAACACCACCACGGCACCAAGTGCCACGTCCATTAATCCTTCCTTAAAGACCTCCAGAGACGGTGACTCCACCATTCCTCTGGGCAGCCCATTTCAATATCTAATCACTTTTCCTGAGAAGAAATTCCTCCTCATGTCCAACCTAAACCTCCCCTGGTGCAGCTTGAGGTTACGTCCTCTCGTTAAGGGAAGGTATATGTCGCAGTCGGACGCGGCGGCAGGGTAACTTCCCGCGCACGGACGCACTGCCCCGACCCCCGGCGGCCGACTCTGCCGACTCTGCCCACTCCCGTCCCGTCCCGTCCGGTCCCGCCCCTGCCCCCGCCCTTCCCCCGTTTCCCGGCGGCGGGAAGGAGCGCGCACGCGCGGAGCAGCCCCCGCGAGCGCGGCGGGCTCTGGCGGCTGCGCGCGCGGCCGCGGCCCCGCCCCGCCCCCGCCCCGCCCCCGCCCCGCCGCGTGAGGCGCGCGCGCGTGTGGCGGCCGCGGCGGGATGTTCGTGGCGCGCAGCATCGCAGCGGATCACCGCGACCTCATCCACGATGTGTCCTTCGACTTCCACGGGCGCCGCATGGCCACCTGCTCCAGCGACCAGAGCGTCAAGGTGAGCGGGGAGCCGCCGGGCCTGGTGCTGGGCGAGTGGCGCGGCACCGGCCGTGCGCGGCCTACCGGGCTGGGGGTCCGGTCGGGCCGGGCCAGGGCGCCGCCTCGGGCTCGTTCCGCGGGAGGTCCCGGTGCTGTGTCGGAACGTGGGGGCGGGAGGCTTTGGCACATAATGCGCGTTGTGTTTGTGTGTGCGAACGCGTGTAAACACGGGAACTCCGCTTCCCACCTATTGCTGCAGCAGGAAAAACATTGCCGACTGCTCTGCCTGCAGCTTGTTTTGTTTATTCAGCTGAAAATCTGTATTTGTTAAAGAATATTTACGAAAGAAACTACTGTTTCGTAGCGTAGTGCCAGTAATCTGTGTTTATTATGGGAAAAAGCTGCTGTTGAAGTGCCAGTAAGCAAAAAGCCGGACCGTTCTGTGTGTGCTCTGGCAGCTTAGGGAAAGTGTAAAGTACTAGAAGCATTAATTTTTACATTCCTTTAGAGGAAATAAAGTATCACTTTGCATTTACTTGAACGAAAAGTTGATTGCTTTTCCTCTTTCTTGTGCATAGTGAGAGGATGGACAAAAATTCAGGAGTCAGGTGGATAGTTTTAAGAAATGTAATTTGCAGAGAGCAGTCATGGTTTTTATTAAGTCCAGATAAATGGTTGAGAAAGTCGGTTTTTTGGTAGAAAGCTGTGTCATATGTATATTAGGCTTAAGAACAAGGGAGAGCAGCCTCTTCTCCCTGACCACAGACTAAAAAGCAAATAACCAGCCACAATAAAATGCTCCCCCCAGAAAGTAGGCCAAAGCCATGGGGAACTCTGGTTTGGACTCACTACCTAGAGTTTGCAGTTCTGAAAAAAGATACCAGGAGGTAGGTTGAACACAGAAACTACAGTCTTCAGCAGTGTGATGTTACTTTCCAATCATAACTGAATCCTTTAAGAGATTGTTCAGAAGTTTTCCTCCAACCAGAGGGACAACATGACCCAGGTTGTACTAGAGGTCCTGAGTGGCAGAAGTGAGGTGACTCAGTAAAGCTTTAAAATGAACGAGTGACAAACAGGAGTGGATGTCAGATGGTGTCTTTTGTTTGGTTATGTTCATGACTTTCTACATAATTTTTCAGTAAAAAAGTCATAAATATGAAGATGTTTGTGAAATCAAGAGAGGGGAAGGTTCAGTGACTTGCATATGGTTAAAAATCAAGGCAGAAATCTCAAAGAGAAACAAGATCTGTTCCCCCACTACCCTGATGTCTATTTTGCTGTCCTGCTCTGCTTTTGGGGTGAGTGCTGGGAGCTGCATTAGGGTTTTGCAACCAGAGCTGAGCATGTGGGGATGCTGGGGCCTCTAGAATGAAACAGAATAGTGTAGTCTTGGAACAAAATGATTGAAGTATTGGGAATTGTAATAATTTCTCATCTATGTAATTTACTGTTTAAAAAGAGATCAAGTCAAACAATAGTGAATTTTGCAGGCAGGGCCTCTTCTCCCTACTTGTAATAGGCATATTTTCAAGGTTGAGTGAAGTGCAATTTTTTACTGAACCAGGTACAGTGTCCTAGATGAAAATGTTTAGTGGGGGGTGTGTGTATATTTTTTATTTTTATTTTATATATATGTATATAGATGAATGGCTGTGTCTTTAATGTACTACTCAGTAAGCTTTATTTACAAATTGTATGATTGTATTTTGATTTCTCAACAGGTCTGGGACAAAAGTGAAAATGGAGATTGGCATTGCACCGCCAGCTGGAAGGTTTGTATTTGTAAAAATTACACAGACGTAACCATAATTTCTCCTTTGTTTTTGAAGAAACATGCTTCATTTTCGCTGAATTTTAGAGTAGAAATGCTTTTGGTTTGATGTAGATTCTGTATGTCTTGTGTGAAATACTTTTTCTTTGCTTTTATAGAACATCTCTAGTGCCTCTCATTTAAAGCAGAGGCTAATATGCAGTCTGCTCTTGTTAATACTTATGTTGGCAGACTCTGGTATCAGTAAACATATCAGTGGCTGGTGTTTAGGGAGTTGAAAACAGTACCTTAATTTTTAATTGAATATTTCCTTTTGCATATAGTAAGACTTAAAAAAAATAAAAGGTGGAAAAATTAAAAGGAAGACGTTTGGCTATTAATGTTACAGCATCCGACCTCTGTTTTCTGTTCTCCAAAACTTTTCTGAGAACTGTGTCATGTAGAGACTCTGCTTCATCTGGATAATTAGTGCATTCAGCTTCTGAATTCTTCTTAAACTTATATTTAATAGGACCACAATGCATTCATCCCTGTAAATGGAAATGCAAGGGAAGCTTTTGAATTCCCATTCTGTAAGAAAGGAATGTTGACTAGGTGTGAAAGAGGAGCTTCATATTAAAAAGAAGATTAGTAATGCTCTGCAAGTGCTTTTGAAAAGTACAGCAAGCTAGAAGTGAGCATGGTAGTGGCTGAAATTTGATTGACAACAGAGCTATACTTTTTGCATCAAGGCAGAATCATAGTTTGGAACTTGAAGTAGTAATAAATAATGCCTTGAAATACACTTGTAATAATTGCCTTTTAAACACTAATAGCAACAAAACTTTGCAGTGCTGGTTCGAATAAAGAACTGCAGCTACAAAGCTGCTATGTAACTTTGTATAAAAGAACATAGGTTTCAAAGGAGCAGTGTTACTACTTCCTAGAATCCTCTTCTGCAGAAAGTAATGAAAATACAGGGTCCCATGAATGTGGGAAGTATGCTTCTCTACAGTGTTTTGATGTTATCTTGCAGACACATAGTGGATCCGTGTGGCGTGTGACATGGGCCCATCCTGAATTTGGGCAGGTCCTGGCTTCCTGCTCGTTTGATAGAACAGCAGCTGTATGGGAAGAAATAGTGGGAGAGTCAAATGATAAACTCCGAGGGCAGAGTCACTGGGTGAGACTTCTTTTCTGTTGCTATAAAGTTCCTGATTTTGGCTATGTTTTGTTCATTCGTGGCAATTTGTTAATTTCAACACAAAGTAAGTATTTTTAAAACGTTTAAGAA